>NC_057800.1:96461407-96783639 GCF_018294505.1 Triticum aestivum
GTTGACCACTGACGTCATCATGACGTAGTGCTGACGCAGTAATTTAATTACTGGAATTATTTTTACACAGGAAATTCCAGAAAATGTTTCAAACTTCCAAAATTCATATAAAATCAACCGTAGCTCCAAATCAAACAAGTTATATATGAAAAATGATCAGAAAAATCCAATCTTTCCATCTGTACTGGTTTCATGCATGTTTAAGCAAGCTAACCTGCTGTTTATCACAGAACAAGATAAAACACCTTAAATGGCAACTTATGAGTTTGAACTTTGAATCAATGGTTCAAATTAGTTCAAACCCATCTGTTCTTAGTTGCATTAGCCCAATACACTCATTTTGCCATGTCTCATGCATGCATCATATTGTTGCATACTGTTTGGTAATGTTTGTGTATGGGTGCTCTCTGCGGCAGGTTCTGCCCCCGAGGAGTACCGTGATAACCCCGACGAAGAGCAATACCAGTGCACCGACCCGTCAGGCAAGCAACCAAAAATTTGATCATATCGATACAATCCCATGTTCTCGCTCCTGCTCTCTTTTACTGCATTAAGACAACGCGTTTCAAACTGCTGTGTGCTACGGTAGTTGAACCCATTTCCTCTGCATGACCTGTCATTGCCACAGTAACTAGATGAAACCCACTAGCATGTGTAGGAGTTGATTGAGCCATATGTATGTGTTGTTCCTACCTTGCTATGCCTGCTATGCTTAGAGTCGTGTCAGGTCTGGTTCATCTGGGTGATGGCTAGAGTGAAATGATTATGTCGGTAATGAGAGTGGTGTGGTGAACACGATTTGGTAAAGGTATCGATGAGAGGCCATGTAGGAGTACATGGTGGGTTGTTTCATTGAAGCCGACCTTAAGCACTGAGATCTGTATGTGTGATTTAAGATACAACTACTACCATGCATTGGGCCCTGAAATATGACCCCGCTCGACTTCTTATTCACCCTAGCTCTCTGTCCAGGAGTTGCAAGTAGTTTCTGGTGTTTGTAGCCTACTGGAGGCCGTGGACAGCGCTGACCGTAGGGGTGGGCTGTGATGCGGTAGGTACGTGGCCGGGTGTACCGAATACCCGTTAGGTATCTCGGGAACCCTGTTCACATCGTTCGGGGCCGTATGGGAAACCTCGGCCGGACTCCCTGCGGATGGAACCTGAATAGGCGATAAACCTGGACTAGAGGCTTAAGTGTTTAGGTAGGTCGTGGTCTACACCCACGTCGGCTTTCGCTTGAAGTCTGCCGAGCACATGTCGTGTGCAGACGCTAAGTGGTGGAAACATGTATGAAGAAGTACACCCCTGCAGGGTTATCATGATCTATTCGAATAGCCGCGTCCGTGGTAAAGGACTACTTGGTTGCCTATACAGTTCATAGACAAGTAAATGGAAACTACTAAAAGCCTCAAGATAAGTGTGAGTGCCGAGGATGGCTCTTCCGTAGGAAGACGGAGGTGGATCCTCGGTAGTGTATTGAAGTGGTGAGTAGTGGACTCGTGTGCGCAAAAACCATTTCAAGTTGGAGTATCGTAGGATAGTCTAGCCAAGAGTCAAAGCTGGCTTGCTGCAATAACTCCACCAACCCTTCTTGATAATATGCATGTATGTAGGATCTGATGTAAGTCTTGCTGAGTACCTTTGTACTCATGTTGCTATAATCTACATTTTTACAGAAGACGCTGCAACCCCTTCTGATGGGTTCTATGTAGACGTTGACATCAACGAGTAGGCTAAAGACCCAGGTGGTGATCCTGAGCTTGTGAAGGACCATGTAGTATAGCTAGGCTTTCCAAGCCTCTTTTATTTTACTAGTTGTCTGTACTCAGACAAGTTACTTCCGCTGCTGGTTTGTATGACTGTATGACTTGAATGTTGGGTCGTGAGACCCGTATCTTTGTGTATGTTATGTATGGCTCCCTGAGCCTTAAATAAAGTACTTGTGTCATAGAGTCATGTTGTGATGCTTCGTTGTATTTGCACATATCGAGCATATTGTGTGTATGATTGAAATGCTTGGTATGTGTGGGATCTGACTATCTAGTTGTTTATCTTTAGTAGCCTCTCTTACCGGGAAATGTCTCCTAGTGTTACCGCTGAGCCATGGTAGCTTGCTACTGCTCTGGAACACTTAGGCTGGCCGGCATGTGTCCTTCTTCGTTCCTGTGTCTGTCCCTTCGGGGAAATGTCACGCATTGAGTACCGGAGTCCTGTTAGCCCGCTACAGCCCGGTTTACCGGAGTCCTGCTAGCCCAGTGCTACAGCCCGGACCCACTTGCTGATGACCGACACGTTCGAAGCTGGGTCATGGATGCCTGTCCCTGTAAGTCTGTGCCACTTTGGGTTTACGACTAGTCATGTCAGCCCGGGCTCCTTATCATATGGATGCTAGCGACACTATCATATACGTGAGCCAAAAGGCGCAAACGGTCCCGGGCAAAGGTAAGGCGACACCCGTGGGGATACCGTGCGTGAGGCCGCAAAGTGATATGAGGTGTTACCGGCTAGATCAATGTGACATCGAGTCGGGGTCCTGACAGCGTTGGCATCAGAGCCGGACTGCCTGTAGGTTCTCCAAGCCAAACTGGTCGATGTTGAGTCTAGAAATTCTTTAGTTATATGTAGGGGAATTGTTTGTGGGTTGGAACATAAGGCTCTTTTTACTCCTCTATCTTGTGGCATTCTGATCTGAGTCAGTCTATTCTTCCACCGGGGGTTAAGGAATTAGGACCTATTCTCTCTATCAGGATCACGTGTTACTAATCAGTAGTACCTTATAGGTATGATGGATACAAGCCTAGTTCAGTTCTTTTACCATATTATGTTGCTAGGATGGTCTCAGAACTTGGTATGATGATGTTGAGTGTGTATGAAATCCTTTGTCAAATGTCTCAAAATCCTTCTTGAGCATTTACAGCTGTTATGCTGCCGAAATTTTGCTAGAAATTCTAATGCCTTTGCATTATGATTGTGCTTTCAGATGGCCACTCGCGACCTCAATCAAGTGGTTCGCCTGACTCGATGCCTAGATGTACCCGGCCATACTGCCAAGTTGGTCAGGGTAATGACTGAGGCTGGATACCGCTGGTATCCTGAGTACACGGTCGAAGAGCAATTTCGGGACTTCAATCAAAGCCAGTATCTCTGCACTGTCAGGATATTTCCATCTTATCCTGGATCCACCGAGCCTCTTCACTGCTCCTATGGACTCGGGGTTACTATTGAGATGGCTGTGCAGGACGCCGCCTACTCTATGATGACCATTATGCGAGTCAGATCTGGTCTATTTCGAGACTCTGATTTCCGGTATATGCCAGGATCACTTCCGGGAGCACAAGGGTATCTCCAGGCTATCTATGCTGACCCCACTCAGGAGGATTCACGGACTCGCACCACTGCTGAGATGCTCGAGGATAAGGACCGTGAAAATCGGGCCTTGAGGTTAGAGCTCTTCAATACCCGTGCTGACCACTGGGCCACATTGACTCGGTTTGCACCGGCGGTGCAAGCTGGATATTCGGATATGCGCGATCTCTATCCTGTGAGATCTGCTCTGCCAGACGTGATGGGTTGGCGTGATGTAGGAGGCATCACCCACCTCGTGGTCCCCGCAGGCCACCGTCTGTTGGTCCAAGACCTCATCCTAGCCCCTATGGTCCACAAGCTCCGCGAGATCGTCTGTTTCCGGATGATCATGTTGAGCTTCCAGGCTATGGAGGTGACTTCTACGAGGACTACTACGGATCGGTCTGAGTTAGTGGTAGTATCACTAGTTCGCACTAGCTGTGTCGTCTATCGTCCCGCGTGACTCGTGGGATATGACCTAGTTTGTACTCTTTCCGGAGGTGTAGAAAAATAATGTATAGGAGCTTGGGATGCCTCCGATAAGATGTAATCCTCTTTCACCGTAATAGTACTTTGTTTGGTCTTGTACTAAACCCTGTATGGTGTGTATGACGATGGAATAAAGAAGCAGTTTCTGTATCTACCATGTCATACGGATGATCATCTTGCATTTCGAGTTATTCCTTACATTCTGTATCCTATGTCGGAATTTTATCATTCTGACTAAATCATTGTCTTGTTTACCTAGGATGGTCAACACGCGCACTAACCCTGCTCCTCAAGAGCAGGCCGAAGGCAGTGAAGGCAGGAATGCAAATCTGCCTCATCCTCCTTCCCTAGCCGAGGTTATGATGGAAGCTGAGAGAAACAAGCGGGAGACCAACCGTTTGTTGGAGCGTATTGAACAGAATACAGCACACCATCAGAGGACTAACGTGGTGTCACTCAGTGATTTTATCAAATTGCATCCACCCACGTTCCACCACTCCGTCGAGCCTCTCGACGCTGATGACTGGCTTCGTAGTATCTCTCACAAACTGCGTTCCGCGCTGGTAGCGGAGGCTGACAAGGTCACCTTTGCTGCATATCATCTTGAAGGCCCCGCTAGTCTATGGTGGGAGAATTATGGAGCTATGCGCCCTGCGGGCCATGTCACTACTTGGGCTGAATTCAGCGAGGCTTTCCGTGAACATCACATTCCGGAGGGTCTCATGGACCGTAAACGTGAGGAATTTTGCAGTTTCACCCAAGGCTGACTCTCTGTGGATGCTTATAGCAGGGAGTTTGGTAATCTCGCACGATATGCAACCGAGGAAGTTTCTACCGATGCCAAGAAGCAAGCAAGGTTCCGTAAGGGGCTTAGTCCTGAGCTTCGCCGCGACCTCCGTCTGCATGAGTGCACATCTTTTCAGAAACTTGTCAACAAGGCCATCAGTGCTGAAACTGGTCAGACTGATTATGACGCAACACGCAAGCATGGCCGTGACATGGGTTCCTCGTCCGGTGCTGGTCCTCAGAAGCGCCGCGTGTGGGTGCCCAACACTGCCCTGCCACCCAGGTTCACACTGAGGCCATCCTTCCAGGCGCCTCGCCCCGTTCAACAGTCTGCACCAGCCAAGCCCTATGGTGGTCCAACCAACAATGCTCCTCCACGTACCAGTTCCGTGACCTGTTTCAAGTGTGGGGAATCTGGTCACTATATGCGTGAGTGTCCCCAGACCAACCCCAATCAATCTGCTAAAGCTGTTGGCCGTGGCAAGCCGACAGGGAAAGTGTTCCACGCCAAGCCGATCACCGCCTCACGTGGCCATGTCAACTATATCTCTGCCGAAGAAGCTCAAGAGGATTCCAACGTCGTTCTCGGTACGCTTCTTGTTAATTGCCACCCGGCATCTGTTCTTTTCGATACAGGAGCCTCTCATTCTTTTATATCCGAAAATTATGCTCGTTTGCATAACGTTGCATTCTGTGACATGCCATCCACTATGGAAATTTCTACTCCCGGGTCTAGATGGCAGACCTCTAGGGTAAGTTATGGAAATGAAATCCAAGTCGACAGACTTGTTTTCCTCGCGTCATTGATAGCCCTTAAATCTTCAGATATTAATATCATTCTGGGTATGGACTGGATGTCGGCTCATCAAGCCAAAATTGATTGCTTCTCTAGGACTGTTCAACTCACTCATCCTTCGGGGAAGATAGTCAATGTCTTGACCCGAATAGCCAAGCGACAATTATATTCTCTTAACGCCAGCCCTTTGCCAGACCTTGAGGACATTCCGGTAGTCTGTGACTTCCCGGATGTCTTTCCAGAGGAATTGCCAGGTGTTCCACCTGACAGGGATGTTGAGTTCGTAATAGACCTCATCCCAGGAACCGTTCCGATTGCTAGAAGACCTTATAAGATGGCACCCCTAGAACTAGCCGAGCTTAAGAAACAACTCGATGAGTCCTTGAAAAAGGGTTTCATCCGACCTAGCTCATCTCCGTGGGCTTGCCCCGTCCTATTCGTCAAGAAGAAGGATGGTACGGACCGGATGGTTGTAGATTACCGACCTGTCAATTTGGTCACAATCAAGAACAAATATCCGCTTCCCAGGATCAACGACCTGTATGATCAGCTCGCTGGATCCTCAGTCTTCTCCAAGATGGATTTGAGGTTGGGCTACCATCAAATCAAAATCAGAAACGGGGACATTCCTAAAACGGCCTTTGTTACTCGTTATGGCCAATACGAGTACACCGTCATGTCCTTCGGTTAACCAACGCTCCAGCCACCTTTTCTCGGTTAATGAACTCAATCTTCATGGAGTATTTGGATAAATTCGTCGTTGTTTACCTCGATGATATACTCATCTACTCCAAGAACGAGGAAGAACATGCCGAACATCTAAGGCTAGTGTTGAAGAAACTTCGAGAGCATCGCCTTTATGCCAAATTTTCTAAATGTGAATTCTGGTTGTCAGAAGTGACCTATCTGGGTCATGTAATATCTGGTAAAGGTATTGCTGTTAACCCTGAGCGAGTTCAAGCCGTCCTTAATTGGACTCCACCTGAATCGGTCAAGCAAGTTCGGAGTTTTCTGGGCTTAGCGAGCTATTGTCGTCGCTTTGTCGAGAACTTCTCCAAAGTTGCCAAACCTCTAACCGAACTCCTCAAGAAAGATAAGAAGTTCGAATGGACTCCACAATGTGAGCACAGCTTTCAGGAACTGAAAAGACGCCTGACCTCTGCTCCCGTACTGGTACCGCCAGACTTCTCCAAGGACTTTGTTATCTACTGCGACGCCTCGCGACAAGGACTAGGTTGCATTCTCATGCAAGATCGACACGTAATTGCTTACGCCTCACGGCAATTGCACCCACATGAGGAGAATTATCCTACTCATGATCTAGAGCTTGCAGCCGTAGTCTATGCACTTAAGACCTGGCGACATTACCTCCTCGGTAATCGTTGCGAAATATTCACTGATCACCAAAGTCTGAAGTACATTTTCACCCAACCGGATCTGAATCTCAGGCAAAGACGTTGGGTTGAGTTGATCACAGACTTCGACTTAGGAATAACCTACACCCCAGGGAAAGCCAACGTCATGGCTGATGCGCTAAGTCGTAAATCTTATTGTAACAACCTGATGTTACAACAAAGTCAACCGCTTCTCCATGAGGAATTTCGGAAGCTTAACCTTCACATTGTACCTCAAGGTTTTCTTTCCACCTTGGTGGCAAAACCTACTCTTACGGATCAAATCATCGCTGCCCAAAAGCGAGATAAGGGAATATCTAAAATCAAAGAGAACATTGCTAGCGGAGGTGCTAGTTGTTTCTCCACAAATGATCATGGTGTTGTGTACTTTGAGAACCGTCTAGTGGTTCCCAAGAACCAGCATCTACGGCAGTTGATCCTTAAGGAGGCTCATGAATCTCCTCTCACCATTCATCCCGGTAGTACTAAGATGTATCAGGACCTACGCCAGAGGTTCTGGTGGACTAGGATGAAGAGAGAAATTGCTCAGTATATTGCTAATTGCGACGTCTGTCGTCGTGTAAAAGCAGAGCATCAACGGCCTGCTGGCACCCTTCAACCCTTAGCTATTCCTGAATGGAAATGGGATAAAATTGGTATGGATTTCATTACCGGTTTTCCCAGGACCAAGAGAGGGAATAATGCTATTTTCGTCGTTGTCGATCGTCTTTCCAAAGTAGCCCATTTCTTACCTGTTCGTGAGAGTATAACCGCTAGCCAGCTGGCAGACTTATACATCTCCCGAATAGTGTCTCTCCATGGTGTTCCTTTGGAAATTAACTCGGATCGAGGAAGTCTTTTCACCTCTCGATTTTGGGAAAGTTTCCAAAATGCTATGGGAACCCGTCTCTCCTTTAGCACCGCCTTCCACCCTCAGTCGAGTGGTCAAGTGGAACGCGTCAACCAGATTCTAGAAGACATGCTTCGAGCCTCTGTTATCTCATTCGGAATGGACTGGGAGAAGTGCCTTCCATTTGCCGAATTCGCTTACAACAACAGCTATCAATCTAGCTTGGGTAAAGCCCCTTTTGAAGTTCTCTATGGACGACGGTGTCGAACACCCCTTAACTGGTCAGAGACCGGGGAAAGACAATTCTTTGGCCCGGATATGATTCAGGAAGCAGAAGAACAAGTTCGTATCGTTCGTGAAAAGTTGAAAACAGCCCAATCTCGTCAAAAGAGTCAATATGACCGAAAACATAAGGCTATGACTTTCGAGGTTGACGAGAAGGCTTATCTTCGGGTCACCCCTCTGAAGGGAACCCATCGTTTCGGTATCAAAGGCAAATTGGCTCCTCGTTACATTGGACCTTTTCGCATTCTCGCCAAACGAGGAGAAGTCGCCTACCAGTTGGAACTACCTCCGCACCTCTCCAGAGTCCACGATGTCTTCCACGTTTCTCAACTCAGGCATTGCTTCTCGGATCCTGTCCGTGGAGTGGACCACGAAACGCTTGATCTCCAAGATAATCTTACATATCGAGAGTACCCCATTCGTATCCTCGATCAGGCCGAACGTACCACCCGACGTCATAATATCAAGTTTCTCAAAGTTCAATGGTCGCACCATTCTGAGGATGAAGCAACTTGGGAAAGGGAGGATCGTCTTCGACTTGAGTATCCCGCCTTCTTTCCGGAGGAACCCAAATCTCGGGACGAGATTCTTTTGAGTGGGGGTGAGTTGTCACACCCTAGCTAGTCATGCATCAGAGTGTGTGCATCATGTTTAAATTTCCATTTAATTTGAAATGGGGATTTGTGAAACCCTCAGAATCATTTTTGAAAATGATCCAAATAAAAATTTCTCCAAAAAGGTCCAAGAAAATGCTCATGTTGCTCTTTGAAAATATTGGACAGAGATAAAAATCAAACCAATATTTTTAAGAGCTCATAGGTATTTATTTTGGGCATTTGGAATTAATGCATAAATATTTGCATTGGAAATATATTAGTTATATATATTAATATATGTCCAAATATTATGCCATTTATAAAGGAGCTCTGGAATAATATATCTAGCCCCTGCAAAAATTGGCATAAGGTAAATAAATGATTTAATATTTTATTTAAATCAAAACAAATGTCAGAAATTATAAAAACAGAAAACAGAAAAAAGGGAAAACTTACCTGGCGCCACCACAGGCCCACCAGCCAGCCCACCTGGCCGGCCCAGCCCGGCCACCGCTCCAGCGAGCTGCTTGGCTTGCCAGGCAGGCAGCCAAGGTGCTCGGCGGCGGCACCGCAGCTCGCCACGCAGCTGCACGTCGCCCTGCTTCCCCCTCTCGCCGCCCTGCAGGCCTGGACGAGCTCCACGTCGCGCCCCGACCCCTCTGGACACCTCCATTCGCCCCCAGTTCCTCTCCCTCGCGCTCCCACGCCATGGCCGACGCCACCGTCGCTGCACCGCCGCCGTAGCCGTGCTCCCCGTCGTCTCCACGCCGCGCCACCGTGCCCAGAAGCTCCGCCGTCCTCTACTTCTTCGAGCTAGCCGAGCCCCGAGCGCTCGCGTGCCTCGAAGCCGCCGCACCAACCTCGCCCGAACCGCCATCACCGGAGATCCCCTTCGCCGTCGCCGCCGCAGCAGCTCGTCCCCGACCACGCCGTCCTTTCCATCAAGACCGCAGTGAGCTGGGCTAACTTCCCCTTCCTCTCTTTCTCTCTCTCGTGCACCACAGCGAGCACACTAAGCTCACCCGCACGCGCCGTCGCGGACCTCTTCGCCGACGTGCTCCCGGCCATCCTCCGGCCACCTCACCTTGTCCATCGCACTCACCACGCCACGTTGGGGCTAACCATGCACTCCCCGCACCTCACCGCACACTCTAGCCACGAGTTCGTCTTCAACCGAACTCCGGCGGCCGCCAAAGTCGCCGCCGGCGCCAACTCCGGCCACCCCGAGCCCAACCACCACCACCAATAGTCGCGGCTCAACCTCAGCAACACGTAGATGCCTTCCGCCGTCCATTTGGTTGCCGGAATGGCAAAAAGCACTTTCGTCGCCGCGTCGGGCTCGCCGGCGGCTAGACGCCGGCGTGTTTGACTCTGACTTTGACCACGGGTGGGCCCCGGTTGACCCCCTAGGTCTATGACATGTGGGGCCCCCTTTGTTAATTAATCCAGTTAGTTTAAATCTAATTTAGTTAAACTAATTGAATACTGACATGCGGGACCCACTGGTCAGTTTGACCTGGACCAGCCCGTTGACCACTGACGTCATCATGACGTAGTGCTGACGCAGTAATTTAATTACTGGAATTATTTTTACACAGGAAATTCCAGAAAATGTTTCAAACTTCCAAAATTCATATAAAATCAACCGTAGCTCCAAATCAAACAAGTTATATATGAAAAATGATCAGAAAAATCCAATCTTTCCATCTGTACCGGTTTCATGCATGTTTAAACAAGCTAACCTGCTGTTTATCACAGAACAAGATAAAACACCTTAAATGGCAACTTATGAGTTTGAACTTTGAATCAATGGTTCAAATTAGTTCAAACCCATCTGTTCTTAGTTGCATTAGCCCAATACACTCATTTTGCCATGTCTCATGCATGCATCATATTGTTGCATACTGTTTGGTAATGTTTGTGTATCAGTGCTCTCTGCGGCAGGTTCTGCCCCCGAGGAGTACCGTGATAACCCCGACGAAGAGCAATACCAGTGCACCGACCCGTCAGGCAAGCAACCAACCATTTGATCATATCAATACAATCCCATGTTCTCGCTCCTGCTCTCTTTTACTGCATTAAGATAACGCGTTTCAAACTGCTGTGTGCTACGGTAGTTGAACCCATTTCCTCTGCATGACCTGTCATTGCCACAGTAACTAGATGAAACCCACTAGCATGTGTAGGAGTTGATTGAGCCATATGTATGCGTTGTTCCTACCTTGCTATGCCTGCTATGCTTAGAGTCGTGTCAGGTCTGGTTCATCTGGGTGATGGCTAGAGTGAAATGATTATGTCGGTAATGAGAGTGGTGTGGTGAACACGATTTGGTAAAGGTATCGATGAGAGGCCATGTAGGAGTACATGGTGGGTTGTTTCATTGAAGCCGACCTTAAGCACTGAGATCTGTATGTGTGATTTAAGATACAGCTACTACCATGCATTGGGCCCTGAAATATGACCCCGCTCGACTTCTTATTCACCCTAGCTCTCTGTCCAGGAGTTGCAAGTAGTTTCTGGTGTTTGTAGCCTACTGGAGGCCGTGGACAGCGCTGACCGTAGGGGTGGGCTGTGATGCGGTAGGTACGTGGCCGGGTGTACCGAATACCCGTTAGGTATCTCGGGAACCCTGTTCACATCGTTCGGGGCCGTATGGGAAACCTCGGCCGGACTCCCTGCGGATGGAACCTGAATAGGCGATAAACCTGGACTAGAGGCTTAAGTGTTTAGGTAGGTCGTGGTCTACACCCACGTCGGCTTTCGCTTGAAGTCTGCCGAGCACATATCGTGTGCAGACGCTAAGTGGTGGAAACATGTATGAAGAAGTACACCCCTGCAGGGTTATCATGATCTGTTCGAATAGCCGCGTCCGCGGTAAAGGACTACTTGGTTGCCTATACAGTTCATAGACAAGTAAATGGAAACTACTAAAAGCCTCAAGATAAGTGTGAGTGCCGAGGATAGCTCTTCCGTAGGAAGACGGAGGTGGATCCTCGGTAGTGTATTGAAGTGGTGAGTAGTGGACTCGTGTGCGAAAAACCATTTCAAGTTGGAGTATCATAGGATAGTCTAGCCAAGAGTCAAAGCTGGCTTGCTGCAATAACTCCACCAACCCTTCTTGATAATATGCATGTATGTAGGATCTGATGTAAGTCTTGCTAAGTACCTTTGTACTCATGTTGCTATAATCTACATTTTTACAGAAGACACTGCAACCCCTTCTGATGGGTTCTATGTAGACGTTGACATCAACGAGTAGGCTAAAGACCCAGGTGGTGATCCTGAGCTTGTGAAGGACCATGTAGTATAGCTAGGCTTTCCAAGCCTCTGTTATTTTACTAGTTGTCTGTACTCAGACAAGTTACTTCCGCTGCTGGTTTGTATGACTGTATGACTTGAATGCTGGGTCGTGTGACCCGTATCTTTGTGTATGCTATGTATGGCTCCCTGAGCCTTAAATAAAGTACTTGTGTCGTAGAGTCATGTTGTGATGCTTCGTTGTATTTGCACATATCGAGCATATTGTGTGTATGATTGAAATGCTTGGTATGTGTGGGATCTGACTATCTAGTTGTTTATCTTTAGTAGCCTCTCTTACCGGGAAATGTCTCCTAGTGTTACCGCTGAGCCATGGTAGCTTGCTACTGCTCTGGAACACTTAGGCTGGCCGGCATGTGTCCTTCTTCGTTCCTGTGTCTGTCCCTTCGGGGAAATGTCACGCATTGAGTACCGGAGTCCTGTTAGCCCGCTACAGCCCGGTTTACCGGAGTCCTGCTAGCCCAGTGCTACAGCCCGAACCCACTTGCTGATGACCGACACGTTCGAAGCTGGGTCATGGATGCCTGTCCGTGTAAGTCTGTGCCACTTTGGGTTTACGACTAGTCATGTCAGCCCGGGCTCCTTATCATATGGATGCTAGCGACACTATCATATACGTGAGCCAAAAGGCGCAAACGGTCCCGGGCAAAGGTAAGGCTACACCCGTGGGGATACCGTGCGTGAGGCCGCAAAGTGATATGAGGTGTTACCGGCTAGATCAATGTGACATCGAGTCGGGGTCCTGACAAATCGGGCTATCAAAAGGGATGGCTGTGATTTGAGGATTGCATGTATTCATAGATTGCTGTGCTCCGATGCTTTGTGAAAGGATTAAATTAATTACCCTTATTTTCCATTAGGATCCCCCTGAAACAGGGGGTAAGACAAAAGATGGTGTGCAAGTTATTATTGCAAGCGCATACAACTACATATGGAATACATGCATGCCTACATATGATTGATGAATTGGAGTCAAGCTTATTGTCACCTTGTGCAGCTATTAGATGGTTGCTTCCATCCATGCAATGTCCACTATCCACTCCCATGTCTACGCTTTCCATAATCGTTGTTCTCTTTATGTTATGTTTGTTCTTTGCAACTGCTAGGACCTAGTATTTTGTTGTTATTAGACGATACCTCGCGCATTGCTGTGGGAACGCATGCTAAATACTAAGATCCGTAAATGAAGCATAAGGTGGCCTCTTGGCGGGGTGTGGTGTCAGGACCCCGATTCCAAGTCACATCGATCTAGCCGGTAACACCTCATATCACATTGCGGCCTCACGCACGGTATCCCACGGGTGTCGCCTTACCATGGCCCGGGACCGTTTGCGCCTTTTGGCTCACGTATATGATAGTGTTGCTAGCATCCATATGATAGAGAACCCTGGCCGACATGGCTAGTCGTGAACCCAAAGCGGCACAGACCTATGGAGACAGGCATACGTGAAACACATCGAGCATGTCGGTCAACAGCGAGTGAATCCGGGCTGTAGCACTGGGCTAACAGGACTCCGGGGAACCCGGGCTGTAGCAGGCTAGGCAGGACTCCGGATGTCACCGCGTGACATTTCCCTGAAGGGACAGACATAGGAACGAAGTGAAACACATGCCGGCCAGTCAAGTGTCCTGAGGAGTAGTGCTGGGCTAGCAGGACTCCGGTGAACCGGGCTGTAGCGGACTACTATGGCTCGAGGAACACTAGACTACATTTCGCCATAAGAAAGGCTGCCAAGGATAAACAACTAGATTGTCGGATCCCACTCATACCAAGCATTTCAATCATACACACAATATGCTCGATATGAGTACATACAACATGGCATCACAACAAAACTCTACAACTCAAGTACTTTATTTAGAGGCTCCAGAGAGCCATACATAACATGTTCATACAGATAGGGGTCACATGACCCGACACTCAAGTCATACAATCATACAAGCACAAGCGGAAGTAAATAGTCTGAGTACAGACACTAGAAAGCAAGAAGGCTTCTCGAAGCCTGTCTATCTACATAGGGCCCTCCATGGCCAGGATCACCACCTGGGTGGCTAGTCACTCGTCGACGTCAAGGTCTACGTAGAACCCATGGGAGGGGGCGGTGTTGTCGTCTGAAAACAGTAATTAAGCAAACATGAGTACAAAGGTACTCAGCAAGTCTTACAATAGAACCTACTATACATGCTCATTCTCAAGAAGGTGGTGGGGTTATTGCAGCAAGCTAGTTTTGACTCTTGGCTAAACCTATCCTACGGAACTCCACTAGTAAAATAGTTTTCGCACATGAGTACACTACTCTCCAACACAATACTCCACCCGGATCCTCTCTCGTCATCCTACGAGAGGGCCATCCTCGGTACTCACACTTATCTTGAGTCTTTTAGTAGTAACCATTAACTTGTCTATGAACTGTATAGGCAACCAAGTAGTCCTTTACCGCGGACATGGCTATTCGAATAGTTTTATACCCTGCAGGGGTGTACTTGTTCATACACGCTTTCACCACTTACCGCCGTTTACACGACATGTACTCGGCAACCTTCAAGCGGAGGCCCAACGAGGGTGTCGGCCACGGCCTACCTAAACACTCAAGTCTCTAGTCCAGGTTCATCGCCTATCCAGGTTCCATCCGCAGGGAGTCCAGCCGAGGTTTCCACATACGGCCTCGAACGATGTGAACAGGGTTCCCGAGACACCAAATGGGTGACTCGGTACACCGTGCCACGGTGTATCTACCGCAACATAGCCCACCACTAGGGTCAGCGCTATGCACGGCCGTCAACACATAACCTACAAACACCAGAAACTATTTACAACTCCTGGACAGAGTACTAGGGTGATTAAGAAGCCGAGAGGGTCCATTGGTTTCGGGCCCAACGTATGGTAGTAACTGCATCTTAAATCACACATACAGATCTCAGTTCTTATGGACGGTCTCAATGAAACAACCCACCATGTACTCCAACATGGCCTCTCATCGATACCTCTACCAAATCGTGTTCATCACATCCCTAACATTACCGATATAACCATTTCACTCTAGCCCATCACCCATATGGACCAGACCTGACACAACTCTAAGCATAGCAGGCATAGCAAGGTAGGAAACACATACATGGCTCAATCAACTCCTACACATGCTAGTGGGTTTCATCTAGTTACTGTGGCAATGACAGGTCATGCAGAGGAAAAGGGTTCAACTACCGTAGCACACAACAGTTTGAATCGCTTTGTCTTAATGCAGTAAACAAGAGCAGAAGCGAGAACATGGGTTTGTATCGGAATGATCAATGGTTGCTTGCCTGTTGTAGTGGTAGTAGGGTACTGCCCTTCAGACGAATACTCGGGGTTATCCTCGGAGGCAGAACCTACCACGAAAATCACACCGACATAATCAACACATGGCAATATGCAACAATATGATGCATGCTATGACATGGCAAGATGAAAGTGTCTTGTCCTAATGCAAGCTAAAACAGAAGGGGATGAACTTATTTGAATCAAAGATTCAAATGTTAGCTCATTAAACATGGCCTTATTAGTGCATTACCTTATTCTTCTTAAACAGCAAGGTTAACTTGTTTTGTCATGCATGAAACCATTACAGATGGATAGATTGATTCTTTCTGATCATTTTTCATATATATAAATCTTTGCATTTGGAGTTATGGTTGATTTTCTATGATTTTTAGAAGTTTTGGATATTTTCTGGATTTTCCTATTAAAGAATAAGTCCAGTAATTGAATTAATGCGTCAGCATGACATAGGTGTGACGTCAGCAGGTCAACTGGGTCGGCCAGGTCAAACCTGACTGGTGGGCCCTGTCTATCAGTGTCACAACTAATTAACAGAATTATGTTAGTGTTAATTGACTGTCAGTGGGGCCTGGGCCCACATGTCAGTGACGAAACTAATTAAAATTAGTTAAAACTAATCTTAAAATGATTAGCAGATTGGCCCCACCTGTCATAGACTCAGGTTGCGTCTACCTGGGCCCACACGGGGGTTAAACAGGGTCAACTCGCTGGCGGCTTGACGCCGGCGACGACAGACATGGCGGAGGGGCTCGGGTTTGCGTCCCCGGCGACCAAATCGGCAGCGGAGAGCAGCTACGTGACTTGGGGAGCGAGCCGCGTCGTTTGGTGGAGAAAGTGGAGCTCGGGGAGGCCGGGAACGATGCCGGCGACGACCTTGGCGGCCACCGGAGTTCGGGCGAGGCTGAACCCGAAGCTACGGGGCATGGCGAGGCGCAGGGAGTGGTGCATTAGGCTCCTGGGAACGTGGTGACGCGCTCGGAATTGAGCTTACGTGCCTGTGGCCACGGCGACGACATGGCCGGCGGAGCCGAGTTCTCGGCCGTGATGGCCAACGGGGTTAGAGGGCAGCTCGAGTGTCGTGGCTAGGGGGAGGAGAGAGAGAAGCTCACGGTGAGTGCAGCGGGCGTCAAAGCGGGCTCGGGGAAGCTTGGGAGGTGGCAAAACATCAAAGACGATCTCCGGTGACCGACGAGGGGAACGGCAGCAGTGGCAGCGTTGCAGCGCATCCGAGGACTCGTGGCTCGTCGAGGAGGTCGAGGGAGATGTTGCAGAGCTCGTGGGCACGGTGGGGCGACACGGGGCGACGGTGGTTGCGGCTACGGCGGCAAGACAACGGCGGCTGCGTCGGCAAGAAGATGGGAAGAGAGCCAGAGAGGGGGAGAGGCCACGGGGAGAGTGGGAAGAAAGAGAGGGAGACGTGGGGGTCGGCGTGGCACTCATAGACGCCTCCAGGGCATCGGCGGAAGCAGGAGGTGGCCGTCGTGTGGCCGCGGGCGCCGGCCACGCTCCTCGTCCTCCTGGCAAGAGGAGGAGGATGACTGGCAAGAGCCAGTCGACTGGGCCGAGCCAGGTGGGCTGGTGGGCTGCACCTGGTAAGCTTCCCTCTCTCTCTTTTTTATTTGTTTCTGTTTTTCTAATTAACTGCAACTGTTGGGCTTTAATTAAAATACTAAAACGTTTCCAAAAATCCTGAAAATAATTGTGGGCTCTGTTAGATTATTTCCAACAGCAAACATTTATTTCCAGGATTATTTGAGCATTTAAATTATTTTATAGCCTTTAAATGCCCAAATTCAAATACTTATGATTTAATTCAATGACCTTCTATTGACCTAGAAAATTGGTGCACCAATTTTGCCAGAGGTTTTAACCCAAGACAAAGAGGGTGAACTTTTTAGAAGGGCATTTCAGGTTCATTGAAAATAATTTTAGTAAACCCTAGTTGTTCCAGGGGGTGTTGGGGGTTTCTGCTTTCCCTATTTCAAAATTAAGAGAATTTAAACATGATGCACACTCTAATGCTTGAACTAGCTAGGGTGTGACAACTCACCACCACTCGAAAGAATCTCGTCCGAAGATTTAGGATCCTCCGGGAAGAAGGTGGGGTACTCGAGTCGAAGACGATCCTCCCTTTCCCAAGTGGCTTCTTTCTCGGAATGGTGTGACCATTGAACCTTGAGAAACTTGATATTATGACGTCGAGTGGTACGCTCGGCTTGATCAAGGATACGAACGGGATATTCCTGATATGAGAGGTTATCTTGTAGATCAAGCGTTTCGTGGTCCACTCCATGGATAGGATCCGCGAAGCAACGCCTGAGTTGAGAAATGTGGAAGACATCATGAACTCTGGAAAGATGCGAAGGTAGTTCCAATTGGTAGGCAACTTCTCCTCGTTTGGCAAGAATGCGAAAGGGTCCGATGTAACGAGGAGCCAAATTGCCTTTGATACCGAAACGATGGGTTCCTTTTAACGAAGTAACCCGAAGGTAAGCCTTCTCGCCAACTTCATAAGTCATGAGTTTATGTCTACGATCATATTGGCTCTTTTGACGAGATTGGGCTGTTTTCAATTTCTCACAAATAACGCGAACCTGTTCTTCTGCTTCCTGAATCATATCCGGGCCAAAGAGTTGTCTTTCCCCGGTTTCTGACCAGTTAAGAGGCGTTCAACATTTTCGTCCATAGAGAACTTCGAAAGGAGCCTTGCCCAAGCTAGCTTGATAACTATTGTTGTAAGCAAACTCCGCGAATGGAAGGCATTTCTCCCAACCCATCCCGAACGAGATGATAGAGGCTCGGAGCATATCTTCCAGAATTTGATTGACTCGTTCTACTTGACCACTTGATTGAGGGTGGAAGGCGGTGCTAAAAGAGAGACGAGTTCCCATAGCATTTTGGAAACTTTCCCAAAATCGAGAGGTGAAAAGACTCCCACAGTCTGAGTTAATTTCCAATGGAACACCATGAAGAGACACTATTCGGGAGATGTACAAGTCAGCTAGCTGGCCAGCGGTGATACTCTCACAAACAGGTAGGAAATGGGCTACCTTGGAAAGACGGTCAATCACGACGAAGATGGCATTATTCCCTCTCTTGGTCCTGGGAAACCCAGTGATGAAATCCATACTAATTTTATCCCATTTCCACTCGGGAATAGCCAAAAGTTGAAGGGTGCCAGCAGGCCGTTGATTCTCTGCTTTAACACGACGACAAATGTCGCAATTAGCAATGTATTGAGCGATTTATCTCTTCATCCTAGTCCACCAAAACCTCTGGCATAGGTCTAGATACATTTTAGTACTGCCGGGATGAATGGTGAGAGGGGATTCATGAGCTTCCTTAAGGATTAGCCGCCTCAGGTTTCATGCCTTGGGAACCACTAAGTGGTTTCCAAAGTATACGACACCTTGATCATCAACGGAGAAACAATTCGCGACTCCTTTCTTAATGTTTCTCTTAATACGGGAGATTCCCGGATCTACCTTCTATGCCTTGATGATCTTATCCGTAAGGGTAGGTTTCGCCACAAGGGTGGATTGGAATCCTCGAGGAACAATGTGAAGATACGAAATTCCTCATGGAGAAGTGGTTGACTTTGTTGTAACATCAGGTTGTTACAATAGGATTTACGACTTAGCGCATCAGCCATGACATTGGCCTTGCCCGGGGTGTAAGTTATTCCTAAGTCGTAATCCGAGATCAACTCGACCCAACGTCTTTGCCTGAGATTCAAATCTGGTTGGGTGAAGATATATTTCAAACTTTGGTGATCGGTGAAGATCTCGCAGCGATTACCGAGGTAATGTCGCCAAGTTTTAAGTTCATGGACTACAGCTGCAAGCTCTAGATCATGTGTGGGATAGTTTTCCTCATGTGGGTGTAATTGCCGTGAAGCATAGGCAATTACCTGATGATCCTGCATGAGTATGCAACCTAGTCCTTGTCGCGAGGCGTCGCAATAGATAACAAAGTCCTTGGAGAAATCTGGTGGTACTAGTACGGGAGCAGATGTCAGGTGTCTTTTCAGTTCTTGAAAGCTGAACTCGCACTGTGGAGTCAACTCGAACTTTTTATCTTTCTTGAGGAGTTCAGTTAGAGGTTTAGCAACCTTGGAGAAATTCTCGACGAAGCGGCGGCAATAGCTCGCTAAGCCAAGGAAGCTCCGAACTTGCTTGACCGTCTCAGGTGGAGTCCAATCAAGGACAGCTTGAACTCGCTCGGGATTGACAACAATACCCTTACCAGAGATTACATGGCCTAGATAGGTCACTTCTGGCAACCAAAATTCACACTTGGAGAATTTGGCATAAAAGCGATGCTCTTGAAGTTTCATCAATACCGGCCTTAGATGTTCGGCATGTTCCTCTTCATTCTTGGAGTAGATGCGTATGCCATCGAGGTATACTACGACAAATTTATCCAAGTACTCCATGAAGACCGAGTTCATTAACCGGGAGAAGGTGGCTGGGGCATTGGTTAAACCGAAGGACATAACGGTATATTTGTATTGGCCATAACGAGTAACAAAGGCCGTTTTGGGAATGTCCCCGTTTCTGATTTTGATTTGATGGTAGCCCAACCTCAAATACATCTTGGAAAAGACTGAGGATCCAGCAAGCTGATCATACAGATCGTTGATCCTGGGAAGAGGATACTTGTTCTTGATGGTGACCAGGTTGACAGTTCGGTAATCTACAACCATTCGATCCGTTCCATCCTTCTTCTTGACGAAGAGGACGGGGCAAGCCCAAGGAGAGGAACTAGGATGGATGAAACCATTTTTCAAGGACTCATCGAGTTGGTTCTTAAGCTCGGCTAGTTCTAAGGGTGCCATCTTGTAGGGTCTTCTAGAAATTGGAACGGTTCCTGGAACAAGGTCTATCGCAAACTCGACATCCCTGTCAGGTGGAACACCTGGCAGTTCTTCTGGAAAGACATCCGGAAAGTCTCGAACTACCGGAACATCTTCAAGGTCTGGAAGGGGGTTGGCATTTAGGGAGTAAAGTTGGCGCTTGGCCACTCGAGTTAAGACATTGACTGTCTTGCCCGATGAATGAGTAAGTTGAACGGTTCTAGTGGCACAATCAATCTTCGCATAATGAGATGACATCCAGTCCATACCCAAGATGATGTTTATGTCCGGGGACTTGAGAGCTATTAAGGATGCAAGGAAGACAGGTCTATCAACAAGAATTTCGTTTCCATGGCTTACTCTAGAAGTTTGCCATTTGGAACCCGGAGTTTGAATTAGCATGGAAGTGGGCATGTCACAGAATGTCGTGTTATGCAATCGAGCATAGTTCTCGGATATGAATGAATGAGATGCTCCAGTATCGAAAAGAATAGATGCCGGATGGCAGTTAACAAGGAGCGTACCAAGGACGACGTTAGGATCCTCATGAGCCTCCTCAGCTGAAACATAGTTGACATGGCCACGTGTAGTAGTGATCGGCTTGGCGTAGAATGTCTTTCCCGCGGGCTTACCACGGCCAACAGACTTTCCAGTTTGATTGGGGTTGTTGTTCTGGGGACACTCTCGGCTATAGTGAGCCGGTTCTCCACACTTGAAGCATGTCACCACATTGGAACGGGGAGCAGCGTTAGCAGCGGGGCCACCATAGGGCTTGGGCGGTGCAAACTGCTGGTTGGGACGAGGCGCCTCAAAGGATGGCCTCGGGATGAACCTGGGTGGCAGTGCCATGCTTGGGATCCACACCCGGCGCTTCTGAGCTCCAGAGCCGGATGAAGAGCCAAAATCACGTGAGTGCTTGCGTGAAGCGTCATAATCAGTCTGGCATGTCTCAGCGCTGATGGCTTTATTGACCAACTTCTGAAAAGAGGTGCACTCGTGCAGACGAAGATCACGGTGAAGCTCAGGGCTAAGTCCCTTGCGGAACCTTGCCTGCTTCTTAGCATCGGTAGATACTTCTTCAGGAGCATAACGTGCCAGATTCCCAAACTCACGGCTATATGCATCCACAGCCAGTCTTCCTTGGGTGAATTGCAGAACTCCTCCCTCTTGCGATCCATGAGACCTTCCGGAATGTGATGCTCATGGAAAGCTTCACTGAATTCAGCCCAAGTAGTGATTTGGCCGACCGGGCGCATAGCTTCAAAAATTTCCCACCAGAGGCTAGCAGGGCCTTCGAGGTGATAGGCAGCATAAGTAACCTTGTCGGCTTTGGCTACGTTGGCAGAACGTAGCTTGTGGGTGATGCTGCGAAGCCAGTCATCCGCGTCGAGGGGCTCGACGGAATGGTTAAACTTTGGTGGGTACAGCTTGATAAAGTCATTGATTGACACCAAGTCATTTTGCTGATGGCGTGCAGTGTTCTGCTCAATCCGCTCTAGCAGGCAGTTAGTCTCACGCTTGTTTCTTTCCGCCTCCAGCATCACTTCGGCCAGAGAGGGCGGGTGAGGCAGATTTTCACCCCTAGGTGCACTGGCTTCCCCCTGTTCCGGGGCAGCAGGGTTGCTGCGGGTGTTGACCATCCTAGGAGAAAACAAGACAACGATTTAAATAAGGATGGCTCAAACTTAGCAAGGAAGTGCAGAATGTAATGGATAACACGGAATGCAGAGATGTTCATCCGTATGTCATCGTAATATAAAACTGCCATATATATACCAACGGTCATACACATCATACATAGGTTAGTACAAGCCCAGGCTATAGTACAACTATGATGAAAGACATTACATCTCATCGGAGGCATTCCAAGCTCCTATACATTATTTGTCTACACCTCTGGAATTGATTACACACAAAGTCATATTCCACAAGTCACGCAGGACAGTGGAGATACAACTATTACAATACTAGTGACACTACTAGTAACTCAGACAGCTCCATAGTAGTCCTCATAGAAGTCACCTCCATAGCCCGGAAGTTCAACGTGATCATCCGGGAACAGACGATCCTGAGGAGCTTGTGGACCAAAGGGGCTAGGATGAGGTCTTGGACCAACAAACGGTGGCCTGCGGGGACCATGGGGTGGGGTGATGCCTCCCACATCACGCCAATCCACCATGTCTGGCAGAGCAGATCTCACAGGATACAGATCCCTTGTATCCATACATCCAGCTTGCACCGCAGGTGCAAACCGAGTCAATGTGGCCCAATGATCAGCACGGGTATTGAAAAGCTCCAGCCTCAAGGCCCGATTCTCTCGGTCCTTAGCTTCGAGCATCTCGGCAGTGGTACGAGTTAATGAGTCCTCCTGAGTGGAGTCAGCATAGATAGCCTGAAGATACCCTTGCGCTCCCGGAAGTGAAGCTGGCATGTAATGGAAGTCGGTGTTCCGAAGCAGGCCAGTCCGGACTCGCATGATGGTCATCATGGAATAGGCAGCATCCTGCACAGCCATCTCAACAGTAACCCCGAGTCCATAGGAACAGTGAAGGGGCTCGGTAGATCCAGGATAAGAAGGAAATATCCTGACGGTGCAGAAATATTGGCTTTGATTAAAGTCTCGGAATTGCTCTTCGACGGTGTATTCGGGATACCAACGGTAACCCGTCTCGATCATTACCCGGACTAACATAGCAGTATGACCGGGCACATCGAGGCACCGGGTCAGGCGAACCACTTGGTTTTGAACACGGTTGGCCATCTGAAAGCACAACCACAATGCAAAGACATTAGAATTTCTAGGGAAAATTGGACAGCATAACAGCTGTAAATGCTCAGAAAAAGATTTGAGACATCCACAACAGTTTGCAATACCACTCAACAACATCATATCAAGGTTCTGATTCAATTAGCAACATACTAAAATAGTAGAAACTGAACTGAGGCTTGTAACAACAATCCTATAAGCTACTACGGATTAGTAACACGTGAACCTGATAGAAGAAGAGAGCCTAGTCCTTAACCCACGTTGAATGAGAAGAGAATGACTCAGATCAGAGGACATAAGGTAAAGGAGTAAAAGAGCCTTACGTTCCCTTCCACAATCAATTCCCCTACATATAACTAAAGCATTTCTAGACTCGACATCGACCAGTTTGGCTCAACGAACCTACAGGCAGTCCGGCTCTGATGCCAACGCTGTCAGGACCCCGATTCCAAGTCACATCGATCTAGCCGGTAACACCTCATATCACTTTGCGGCCTCACGCACGGTATCCCACGGGTGTCGCCTTACCATGGCCCGGGACCGTTTGCGCCTTTTGGCTCACGTATATGATAGTGTCGCTAGCATCCATATGACAGAGAACCCGGGCCGACATGGCTAGTCGTGAACCCAAAGCGGCACAGACCTATGGAGACAGGCATACATGAATCACATCGAGCATGTCGGTCATCAGCGAGTGATTCCGGGCTGTAGCACTGGGCTAACAGGACTCCGGGGAACCCGGCTGTAGCAGGCTAGGCAGGACTCCGGATGTCACCGCGTGACATTTCCCCGAAGGGACAGACATAGGAACGAAGTGAAACACATGCCGGCCAGTCAAGTGTCCTGAGCAGTAGTGCTGGGCTAGCAGGACTCCGGTGAACCGGGCTGTAGCGGACTACTATGGCTCGAGGAACACTAGACTACATTTCCCCATAAGAAAGGCTGCCAAGGATAAACAACTAGATTGTCGGATCCCACTCATACCAAGCATTTCAATCATACACACAATATGCCCGATATGAGTACATACAACATGGCATCACAACAAAACTCTACAACTCAAGTACTTTATTTAAAGGCTCCAGAGAGCCATACATAACATGTTCATACAGATAGGGGTCACATGACCCGACACTCAAGTCATACAATCATACAAGCACAAGCGGAAGTAAATAGTCTGAGTACAGACACTAGAAAGCAAGAAGGCTTCTCGAAGCCTGTCTATCTACATAGGGCCCTCCATGGCCAGGATCACCACCTGGGTGGCTAGTCACTCGTCGACGTCAAGGTCTACGTAGAACCCATCGGAGGGGGCGGTGTTGTCGTCTGAAAACAGTAATTAAGCAAACATGAGTACAAAGGTACTCAGCAAGTCTTACAACAGAACCTACTATACATGCTCATTCTCAAGAAGGTGGTGGGGTTATTGCAGCAAGCCAGCTTTGACTCTTGGCTAAGCTATCCTACGGAACTCCACTAGTAAAATAGTTTTCGCACACGAGTCCACTACTCACCAACACAATACTCCACCGGGGATCCTCTCTCGTCATCCTACGAGAGGGCCATCCTCGGTACTCACACTTATCTTGGGTCTTTTAGTAGTAACCATTAACTTGTCTATGAACTGTATAGGCAACCAAGTAGTCCTTTACCGCGGACGCGGCTATTCGAATAGTTTTATACCCTGCAGGGGTGTACTTCTTCATACACGCTTTCACCACTTACCGCCGTTTACACGACATGTACTCGGCAACCTTCAAGCGGAAGCCCAGCGAGGGTGTCGGCCACGGCCTACCTAAACACTTAAGTCTCTAGTCCAGGTTTATCGCCTATCCAGGTTCCATCCGCAGGGAGTCCGGCCGAGGTTTCCACATACGGCCCCGAACGATGTGAACAGGGTTCCCGAGACACCAAATGGGTGACTTGGTACACCGTGCCACGGTGTATCTACCGCAACATAGCCCACCCCTAGGGTCAGTGCTACGCACGGCCGCCAACACATAACCTACAAACACCAGAAACTATTTGCAACTCCTGGACAGAGTACTAGGGTGATTAAGAAGCCGAGAGGGTCCATTGGTTTCGGGCCCAACGTATGGTAGTAACTGCATCTTAAATCACACATACAGATCTCAGTTCTTATGGACGACCTCAATGAAACAACCCACCATGTACTCCTGCATGGCCTCTCATCAATACCTTTACCAAATCATGTTCATCACATCCCTCACATTACCGATATAACCATTTCACTCTAGCCCATCACCCAGATGGACCAGACCTGACTTAACTCTAAGCATAGCAGGCATAGCAAGGTAGGAAACACATACATGGCTCAATCAACTCCTACACATGCTAGTGGGTTTCATCTAGTTACTGTGGCAATGACAGGTCATGCAGAGGAAAAGGGTTCAACTACCGTAGCACATAGCAGTTTGAATCGCTTTGTCTTAATGCAGTAAACAAGAGCAGAAGCGAGAACATGGGTTTGTATCGGAATGATCAATGGTTGCTTGCCTATTGTAGTGGTAGTAGGGTACTGCCCTTCAGACGGATACTTGGGGTTATCCTCGGAGGCAGAACCTACCACGAAAATCACACCGACATAATCAACACATGGCAATATGCAACAATATGATGCATGCTATGACATGGCAAGATGAAAGTGTCTTGGCCTAATGCAAGCTAAAACAGAAGGGGATGAACTCATTTGAATCAAAGATTCAAATGTTAGCTCATTAAACATGGCCTTATTAGTGCATTACCTTATTTTGCTTAAACAGCAAGGTTAACTTGGTTTGTCATGCATGAAACCATTACAGATGGATAGATTGAATTTTTCTGATCATTTTTCATATATAAATCTTTGAATTTGGAGTTATGGTTGATTTTCTATGATTTTTAGAAGTTTTGGATATTTTCTGGATTTTCCTATTAAATAATAAATCCAGTAATTGAATTAATGCGTCAGCATGACATAGGTGTGATGTCAGTGGGTCAACTGGGTTGGCCAGGTCAAACCTGACTGGTGGGCCCTGTCTGTCACAACTAATTAACAGAATTATGTTAGTGCTAATTGACTGTCAATGGGGCCTGGGTCCACATGTCAGTGACGAAACTAATTAAAATTAGTTAAAACTAATCTTAAACTGATTAGCAGACCGGCCCCACCTGTCATAGACTTAGGGGGGATCTACCTGGGCCCACATGGGGGTCAAACAGGGTCAACTCGCCGGCGTCTTGACGCCGGTGGCTTGACGCCGGCGACGACAAACGCGGCGGAGGGGCTCGGGTTTGCATCTCCGGTGACCAAATCAACAGCGGAGAGCAGCTACGTGACGTGGGGAGTGAGCCGCATCCTTTGGTGGAGAAAGTGGAGCTCGGGGAGGCCGGGAACGATGCCGGCGACGACCTTGGCGGTCGCCGGAGTTCGGGCGAGGCTGAACTTGAAGCTACGGGGCACGGCGAGGCGCGGGGAGTGGTGCGTTAGGCTCCTGGGAACATGGTGAGTGTGGTGACGCGCTCGGAATCGAGCTTACGCGCCTGTGGCCACGGGGTTAGAGGGCAACTCGAGCGTCGTGGCTATGGGGAGGAGAGAGAGAAGCTCATGGTGAGTGCAGCGGGCGTCGAAGCGGGCTCATGGAAGCTTGGGAGGTGGCAAAACGTCAAAGACGATCTCCGGTGACCGACGAGGGGAACGGCAGCGGTGGCGGCATTGCAGCGTGTCCGAGGCCTCGTGGCTCATCGAGGAGGTCGAGGGAGATGTTGCGGAGCTCGTGGGCACGGTGGGGTGACACGGGGACGACAGTGGCTACGGCTACGGCGGCAAGACGATGGCGGCTGCGTCGGCAGGAAGATGGGGAGAGAGCCAGAGAGCGGGAGAGGCCACGGGGAGAGTGGGAAGAAAGAGAGGGAGACGTGGGGGTCGGCGTGGCACTCGTAGACGCCTCCAGGGCGTCGGCGGAAGCAGGAGGTGGCCGGCGTGTGGCCGCGGGCGCTGGCCACGCGCTCCTCGTCCTCCTGGCGAGAGGAGGAGGATGACTGGCAAGAGCCAGTTGACTGGGCCGAGCCAGGTGGGCTGGTGGGCTGCGCCTGGTAAGTTTCTCTCTCTCTCTCTCTCTCTCCTTTTTTCTGTTTTTATTATTTATTTATTATTTCTGTAACTTCAGGGCTTTATTAAAAATACCAGGGCATTACCATAAATCATAAAATTAATCATGGCCACTGCTTAGAATATATCCAACATCAAACATTTTAGTTTATGATTATTTGAGCATTTAAAATAATTTATAGCATTTAAATGCCCAAATGCAAATACCATAAGGATTAATCCAATGACCTTTGATGTCCTAGAAAAATGTGCACCATTTTTGTCAAAGGTTTTAACGCAAAACAAAAAGGGTGGGCTTTTTAGAAGGGCATTTCAGGTTCATTGGTAAAGTTTTTAGTAAACCCTAGTTGTTCCAGGGGGGTGCTGGGGGTTCTGTCATCCCCATTTCAAATTTAAAAGGAATTTAAACATGATGCACACTCTAATGCTTGAACTAACTAGGGTGTGACATGTGGGCGGGTGGCCGTGCTGGCCTCCAACGCCCAAGACGCGACCTCGATCACATCCAACCACATATGCTCACTACAAGGCCCGGATTTGAACACGACAATTTACACTTGTTGGAACTTATGGAAAGAATGCAACAGAACACAACAATTTACACTTGTTGTTACTTATGAAAAGAACGCAACAGGACTTTCGAGCATGTTTCTGTTCATCCAAAAGGTGTTCTTCACCTCATCAAGAAAGATAGATCTTCCGACCACTACAATGCACTGGATCTCCGACTGTGAGAACTTCAGAGCTGGACTAATAAGGTCTGAGCATGACCATGTACTGATCTTACTGTAACAGCACAACTTTGTAATTTTCTCCTCTTAATAAATGGGCAGATCACTGCCAATTCTTCAAAATAAAAATAAAAAGGACTTCTCATCTTTCGTAACAAAATCTATAAGAACCATGCGACATGGTTGCTGTAGGCCTGGCATACCACATCAAACAATTGAGCCGTAGCAGCGTCCAGTAACTAGCACATCATCATGCTATCAAAATTAATTAGCTGGTGCTCAAGGGTAATAACAACACGAGAACGTACACTACTAATCAATAGATACTCCCTCCATCCCATAATATAAGAACGTTTTTTATACTAGTGTAGTGTTAAAAAAGGTTCTTATATGATGGGACAGAGGGAATACAGAAATAGCTAACATTTTTGCATACATGGCATCCATACAGAAGTAGCCGGGACATCTCACATGACACAATTTAAATTAGTTTCACAAGACATGACTTCAGGGTCCAAGATAATCTCGCATAACAACTAGCTCATGACACTACAGATAGCTGAATAAGTTAATAGACCACAGGAAAGACTGATAAATTTCTTACAACAAGTTGGGCCTGGCTTCAATAATTTCAAGAATAGAAACTGAGCTGAGCTGAGCTCCGCTTCTCTCCCCACCGTATGCGCCGCGGGCCACTCCGGCCATGGCGGCCACCCACCCACCCCGCCTTTACTCTGGCTTCGACTGCCAGCCTAGGGGCTATGCCGGCCCGCTCCCCTGCGAGTGCCCCGTCCTCACCCGCCGAGAGCCTCGGGTGGAGTACACCCGAAAAGGTGGAGATCCAGGGTGAGTCCAGCTGTCCGTCAGAGGTACCGGCGACTCCTCTGTCCCCGTCGACGCGGGATCCCCGAGCCCAAGCTGCCGCCCACACGGATCTGGGGCGGAGGTCGAGGTGGCGGGCTTCGGACCGGTGGATGGCGGCACGGCACCACCAAATGAGCGCCCCCGCCTCAAATCCATCGTGGTAAGTGATAACCCCCTCCCATCTCCGGCCACCGACGCCATTGAAGAAGGATGGGAAATCTAGAAATCCCGCAAGAACCGCCGCGCCAGACAGGATCCATTTAGTGCTAGGGAGAAATCAAGGCGTCGGCCTTCTCGCCAAGGTTACAGCCATGGGCACTCGGCGGGCAGAGAGGCCTTTTCAAGCAGATTCAAGGGCCTCTGCTTCCGCTGCCTTAACCCTCGCCACCGCCCCGTAGACTGTAGGGATCCACTGCGCTACATCATCTGCAAACGCCCGGGCCATTTCTGCCGAGAGTGCGCCGACAACCCACGCAACAAGGGGCGGGGCTCGGCCGCTGTTCTGCCGTGCTCCCCGCGCCGGCCGATCTGCGAGCGCCTGACCTTTCCTCCCCCGCCTAGCTCCAGCACGCGGTCGTGGTCACCGCGGTGGGCACCAAGGTGCACATGGCGAGCCCGCTCTCCATTGGCCGCGCGCTTGAGCGCGAGCTCAAGATCCCTCCGTACCTGCTTCGCGTCACCAACCACGACCCTGAGGACTTCTTCGTCTACTTCACTCTGCCGGCACACAAGGACCTGGCGGTGCGGCGCGGTTCGCTGTCGGTGGACGGCGTGCCGTTCCTGCTCGAGCCATGGAGGGAGGACGCCCATGCTGTCCGGCTCAAGTGGATGCTGCACGTGCGCGTGGTCATCGAGAAGCTTCCCATGCAGCTTTGGATGATGGAGGGCACGGAGGAGGCCATCGGTGACAAGGTCATCGTCGACCGCCTCGACAGCCGGACCCACGAGCGCGTCGACACCAAGCTTTTCGCCTGCTGGGTCTGGTGCTGGGACACTGCCCACATCCCCATGAAGCGTACGATCTGGAAGCATGCCTGGGGCGCTGGCCGCGTCGATGAGATGGTGGGCTACTCTCCTCCGAGCCGCGCCGTGGCACCACCGCCAGAGCTGCTGCAATATGACTTGCTCATTCACCTAGATCGCGTGGAGGACTGGACTCTGCTCTCGCCGCGTTCATCCTACTCACCGCAGAGCGGCATCCCCTCCGACGACGACGAGCCTGACGAGCGCCCCTACCCACGGATCGAGCCAGGCTTCTGGGCCGAGCGGGTGGAGGATGGTAGGCCGGCGCTTGCCCTGGCGCTATCCATGCGCCCCCAACCCCGGTGGCATCCACGGGCTGCCGGGGCATGCCGGCCACTGATGGTCGGTGCGATGACGACGGCGGAGACCCTGGGTACGAGAGGAGGAGCTGGAAGGACGCGCTGCTTGGCAGGGGGCGTGCCAGCGACAGAGGCGGGGCCCCAGCCCCGGCGCCACCTGCAGAGCGGCGGCGCAGCCGCACCCCAGCCTCGCGCCACCGCCAGGGTGCACCGTGGGGCCGGCACCTCTGCATCGACAAGTAGGCCGCGATCGAGCCGACCAAGAGGAAGGACGTGATGGCTGGGCCCTCCCGCCAGCTAGATGGGGGGGGGGGGAAGAGCCAGGCCCGGTGCAAGTCCGGCGGCTCGACGGTGGCTGAGTCGTCGGGCGGCCCCTCTCTGCTCGCCCCACCGCGCAGGCTCACTCAGGAGCAAGGGCATGGTGCAGGCCATGCTGGGGGGCAGGGCGCGGCAGAGGACCCGGTGGAGGAGTTCTTCCAGGGATCAAAAAACAACCTCCTCCCACAACCTCGGCCACGCCCTGACGCCGTGGCCACGAAGATCGATGAGGTGATCGCCGCCAAGCTCGACAAGCCGCTGCGCTTCGATGATGAAAAAGATGGTGGCAGTGACGGATTGCTGGACAGGGGGCCTGCCCTATCCCTGGCCCGTCACACCCCGTTCGTTGCGAGCACGAATGAAGTGCAGCTGGGCGAGGTCACACAGAGGGTCACTGAGATGCAGCTCCAAGGGGGAGGAGTCGAGGGCGAGCAGCAGCTGCCCCTCTTCTCCAAGCCGGCGCCAGCGATCATCGGAAAGCCACCGGCAAGAGACAGGACGCCCCTCAAGGCTAGGCCGCAGGCCAAGCCAGTCAGGCAGAGCGCACGCCAAGGTGCCAACCCCTCCCAGGTGCCGGTCTCTCAGAGGGCGATGCTCCGGCTGGTGCAGGGCCTCGGCATCCTCGGGCCAAAGGAGAAGATGACGGCGCAGGCTGCAGAAGCCCTGATCCGCTGTTTCGACGATCCCCTATCTGACGACGACATCGCTGCCATCGTGAAGCTCACCAGCCTCGACGCCAACGCGCTCAAGGCGATCGCCGGCATGCCTAGCCAGCATGGAAGCGCCGCACTGCCCCGTTCCCCATGTTAGAAAACCTTAGTGTAGTTGTCGGCCGACGACGACCAGCAGTGTGCTGGGTAGAGTTAGGTTTGTTGTCAAGCATGAAGTGTTGTAGCAGTAGCCAGGCTAGGAGGCTTGTTGTTCGCCGGCGGGGTTTTGGGCCTATTGGTGGCCGCTGGCGACCCCTGGATGCAAGGATGGTGTCATTGTGTTCTAATTTATCAGTAGATGTTAGTTGTCGGCATCTCATCGTGCATCGCCCAGTTTTCATCCATTATAGCTCGAGCGCTGCTAGGTTTCCCCATGGATGACACGAACATGCCGATCATGAGCTGGAACGTGAGAGGTCTCAACACGCCGGCGGGACGCTCGGTCATCAGAGACACTGCACACGCCCACAAGCTGGCAATCCTCTGCATCCAGGAAACCAAAATTGACTGCTGGTCCACTAGCTTAGCAAGAAAAATAGGTGGCACATGGCTTGACCAATGCATTGTTCTTCCAGCCATTGGAACGAGGGGAGGGGCGGCCATTTTTTGGAAGTCTAGCATGCTGTCTGTGCAGTCTCACTCGATAGGGCAGTTCTCTATCACAGCCGGGGTGCAAACAGGCTAGTTAGGCAAAGATTTTTGGTTAACTACGGTCTACGGGCCTTCGGATGAGGATAGAAAAGATGATTTTCTCGAGGAATTGACTAGAGTTTCTCCCCCACCTGGACAAGCTTGGCTCATCAACTGCGATTTCAACATTATATACGAGGCTAGATACAACAATAACAGCAACATCAACCATAGGATCATGGGTAAATTTAGAGCGGCAATCGACGCGGGTGGCCTCCATGAGATCAAATGCAAAAACCGCCGCTTCACCTAGAGCAATGAGTGTAGGAACCCTACATTAGTTAGTATCGATAAGTTTTTCTGCAACATTGCTTGGGAGGGGTTTTTCCCATCCTTTCTCCTGCATGCAGCATCAACATCGTGTTCGGACCACTGCCCCTTGCTTCTCGCAGCTGCTGCAGCCCCACGCCGCCCAGCAACATTCAAGTTTGAATCGTTCTAGCCCCGGTTCCCGCGCTTCCAGGAGACGGTCCAACATGCCTGGAACCGCCCAACCTCATCGCACTGCGCTTTTGCAAGGCTAAGAGAGAAAATTAGTAGGGTTGCTAAGGATCTAAAGATTTGGAGCAAATCTCAGTTTGGGGGGGCAAAGATCCAGATGCACATTGCAAATGAAGTGATCCTACGCCTCGATGTAGCGCAAGAAACTAGAGCACTGTCCGATGCAGAGTTTCATCTTAGAAAAATGCTCAAGCTCAAGATCTTAGGACTGGCGGCCATTGGTCGTGCAAGGAAACGCCAAGCCTCCAGAATTACGTGGCTGCGAGCTGGGGACGCGCCAACTGCTTTCTTCCAGGCAAAGATCAATGCTAGGAGATGGAAAGGTTTTATACACTCACTGCATGGACCGTTTGGTGTGGCTATTAAGCAGGAGGAGAAAGAAAACTCGATCTATGATCATCTCTCCTCCATACTGGGCATGACAGCACACCACAACACCACCATTGGCTGGCGCTCTCTCGCCATTCCCAGGCTGCAAGGAGGAGGGCTTGACAACCCTTTCACAGAGGAGGAGGTATGGCATGCAATCAAGGCTTCTTCGGCGGATCGTGCGCCGGGCCCGGATGGTTTCTCTGGCCTCTTCTTCAGATCATGTTGGGCAACAATCAAAGAGGATATCATGGCAGCATTCAATCAGTTCTACAATTTAGTAGGTAGAAATTTTGGAGCTCTAAACACTGCGGTGGTGGCATTATTGCCCAAAAAGGACGAAGCACTGACTATCAAGGACTACCGGCCAATCAGCCTCATCCACTCCATAGCAAAGTTGATATCCAAAGTCATGTCCCTTAGGATTGCCAACGTGATCCACACGCTCATCTCACCAGCACAGTCGGCATTTCTTCGGACAAAATGCATCCACGATAGCTTCCTGTACGTTCAAAGCTGCATCAAGGCCCTACATAGACGGAAAACACCGGCTCTGCTTCTTAAGTTGGACATAGCCAAGGCCTTTGACAATGTATCTTGGGAGTACATCCTTGAGATGCTGCAACAACAGGGTTTTAGTGCGCGATGGAGAGATTGGATATCTTTGCTGCTGTCCTCATCCTCGTCATCCTTCCTCCTCAATGGCGTTCCAGGAAAAAGGATCCGACACCGGAGAGGCCTTCGACAGGGCGACCCCTTGTCACCTTTCATCTTCATCCTAGCGATAGACACACTGCACCACCTACTTCAGGTCGCCGCTGAGCAACACATCATTGCACCACTTCCAGGGCGGGAGCTAAAACTTAGGATTAGCCTATACGCCGATGACATCGTCATCTTCACAAATCCGGTGAGGGAAGAAATCGATGCACTCATGAAAAATATGCACGATTTCGGAGAAGCCTCCGGACTACACATCAACCCTTCAAAGTCGACGGCTTTACCCATCAGATGTGAGAACATAGACCTAGGGTTTGTGTTGCAAAATTTCGGAGGGGCAGAGGGGCAATTCCCGACCACCTATTTAGGCCTGCTGCTGACACTAGCTAGACTACGACTAGCAAACCTACAATTCATCATAGACAGGATCAAGGCTCGACTTGTAGGATGGAAAGGAAAACTCCTGCCAATAGCCAGTAGGCGAGTATTGGTTCTATGTGTCCTCGGTGCTATGCCCACTTTTGCCCTAACTATCCTCAAAGTGCCAAAGAAGCTACTCAAGGAGATCGATAGATGCAGGCGTAGATTTCTTCGGAAGCAAGACGAGGCGATCACAGGTGGTAGCTGCAAGGTTAACTGGTCGGCGGTGTGCACTCCTACATCTCATGGAGGACTAGGGATCACCGATCTCGAACGTTTCAGCCGCTCCCTTAGATTACGATGGCTATGGATAGCCTGGTCTGACCCTGGGCGGCCTTGGGTTGACATGGAACCACCATGCAGCAACAGCGACAAGGCACTCTTCGCAGCAGCGACCACGGTCACCATCGGCGATGGCGCGAAGGCACTCTTCTGGCACTCCACTTGGTGTGGGCCGTGCACCCTGGCCAGCTCGTTCCCTCTCCTCTACTCGCACTCCAACCATAAAAACAGGATGGTGCGCGAGGCTCTCACACATGATACTTGGATAAAAGACCTGCGACACGGAAACCTACAACCTCTGCTGCCAGATTTTGTCAGGCTGCATAGAAAGATCGCCGTAACCGTGCTAACAGAGGGAAGTAGTGAACAGACTAGGTGGAATCTAGAGGCCAGGGGAAAATACATTGCAAGCTCGGCTTACGCTATGCAATTCCAGGGCAGAGTACTAGCGGAATGGCGGAATTTTATCTGGGAGGCAAAGGTTCCTGGATGCATTAAGATCTTCGCCTGGCTCCTACTACAAAACCGGCTATGGACATGCGACAGGCTACAAAGGCGTGGCTGGCTGAACTACTATTTTTGCCTGCTGTGCGTCCGCAACCTGGAGACAACTCACCACCTCTTCTGGAGCTGCCCAGTAGCCCGGAAGGTGTGGGAGAAGGTAGCCGCAAGACAGGGGTGTCAGCAGTTACACCCACGGCAACAGGTGTAAGAGGGAAGCGCTATCGCCATACTCCAACGGATGGTGGCAAACACCCGACCAGCACAACAAAAGGCCAGCAATGCCACCATGCTGTTAACATGCTGGGAAATTTTGCAAGAGAGGAATAGGTGTGTGTTCAAGGGAAAGATAGCTTCAACGCAAAACATCATCAAGGCCATCGAGCATGCCATCGAGCTTTGGCGCCAAGCGGGAGCAATTCATCTAGAGAGCCCCTTTTGGGATCCACCATGAAATTTAGAACAATAGTTATTTACGGGGTTTAAAGTGTTGTAACAAAACTGGTCCTAGGACCTGCTCCTCACCCTTTGTATTTTTCTCCATTGCTTTCTGCTTATCAATGAAATGCCAATATGACGCTGGATCTTTCAAAAAAACAGGAAAGACTGCATATTCTTCTTCCAGCCAGCAAGAACATATGACACCTTTGGTTTCTAGAGCAAGGAAGGAAGGATATTTCTGAATGGAGTAGACCAAGACTGCATATTCTTCTTCCAGCCAGCAAGAACATATGACACCTTTTGTTTCTAGAGCAAGGAAGGAAGGATATTTCTAAATGGAGTAGACCAAGCCACTTCAATGTTAACCCTGGAGTACAAGCTTGGACCAAATAAGTAGAGACCAAGCCACTTTAATCTTGACCCTGCAGCTAGCACCAATGTCACATTCTTTCTCTGTTACGCCGCCATATTTTTTGGGTTCGAACATGACATCACCTGTTGCAACGGGTACTTTCAAGCTACAACCACATGCAGAGTAGGCTTGTACTAAAACTTGGAAGTTTTGGTTCACATCTACAGAAACAACACACCTTGACAGATGAATGTTGCCATCTTGATCCAGCGGCGGATTATCTCCATCTAGAAAATCAAGCAACACAAATTCTTCAAGGGAAGATGCACCTTGGATAAAAACTTTCCCTGCAAATTGACTAGGCCATGACCCATGAATAATTTGCACACTTAGGATAGTGGCCTCGACCATTTTCGCAAACTGCTTACAATGAAATCTTATGGTGCAAAGGTTGTTTTCCAAGATTGTACGAAAAGGACCAGGGCTCCGTCGGCATCGGAGGACTTGGTTGATCAATGCTTTTCCATCTCCAGACTCTCTCTTGAACTTAAGATCAACTTCAAAGTCAACAGGTTCAAGGGACAGAATTGCACGAGAGGGGCCAGTCAGCGTCAAGTAGGGCTCCTGCAATTGGCAATCATGGGATAAGTAACAATTTATATGGCAAAGCCAATAAACCCACCACAAGCAGGGAAGAGGAATGTATACATCTGCAGTAATGATTTGGCAGTTATTGCTTGTGCGATTGAAGAGAAAGTTGCGATTATAATCCACATGGTCTCGGGCAGCAACCATGCCATAGACACGAAGTGGCCACCCGAGTTTTGGCTTCTCGACTTGGATGGAGTAGACTTGCAAGGTGTAGGAGACCAAAGCATGTGGGATGGTTTTGTATGTGGTCAGCATGTTCTTGATCGTCGCTGCATACACAAAGCGTGTGTTACAACATAATGTCTCTCAGCAAGAAACATAATAATACACAGAAACCGAAAATTTTCTTCGGTTACGATTTCGATGACTGCGAAGAGGAAGAGAATTATGCTGGCTGTAGGTAATTATGCGAATTATAACTCAGATAAGTGTGTACATTGTTTAAGTACTCTCATATTCGAAGTTACCGAACTTTCCATAGGACATGCACTCCCAGCCTATATGGTACTCTTGCATAATCTCCTCATCCGTCATGTACTCGGGCAGGAACACCTCCTCATCTAGATCCATTGAGTTGTCATCCTCGTTCTCCGAGATCTGCTCCGGCGTCGCTGAATCGTCGTTGATCCTAGAAGAGGATGTGGCCTCCTTATGGTGGCGCTTCGTGGATTCTCCACCGCTCCCCCCTTCCGCTTCTCTTATCACCTCCATCTCCAAAAGTAGAGTTCTCCCTCTTCTTCTTTCTTCGACGCTGCCCCCGCCGCCGCAGTTGCAAGATCTAGGGTTTTTTCTTGCAGAAATGTCTTAGGGATCCCAGTCACAGCCGTGCGGAAGGCTCCTAATTTTTTTAGACAAAGCTCCTAATATTATATGGGTGACGATGCTCCCACCCATCCGGCCCAATAAGACATACGTTCGTCCAGGAGCCCAAATACTAACGGTGTGCTCAAGGCCTGTCTAGGCCACCCAGTAAGATGCTCGTTCGTGCGGGGAAAAACTGTCGTTATTCGCTGTGCCAAAAAAGATAAATGCATTTCCCTAAAAAAAGATAAATGCATAGGAAATGCGGCTGCCTTGAAAGATTAGAAAAAAAACTACTCATGTAAATTTAAAACATGTTCATGGAATTTTAAATATTCCTGAAAATTTAAAACATGTTCAAAAAAATTTATAATATTCACGAATTTAATATATGTTCATGTTCCTTAAAGATGTTCAAGGATTAAAAAAAATATAAATTCTTAATTTTAACATGTCCACGGAAAATGTTCCCAAATTTTAACGAAAATTATAGTATTCGTGTATTGCAGAAATGTTTACATATTTGAAAAATGTTTACCAATTTATGAAATATCCATGAATTTAAAAAATGTTCATATGTTTTACTAATGATTGCTCGTTTAGAAAATTTTCTTGTGTTTTCAATAAATTTTCACAAATGTATAAACTATTCATGATATTTTAAAATTTTCATGAATATTCCTAAAAAATAAATGTCTCATGAATTTTAACAATGTCCATGTTTTTTTTAAGAACATGCATTTTAAAAATGTTCACAACTATATAAAAACACATTCCATGTATTTAAAACTGTTCAAAAAATCTTTTAAAATATGATTGTAAATTTAAGAATATTTATGAATTATGGGAGTGCTCTCTATAGTTTTTGTTGAGTTTTAGGGTTTCCTATTTATTTAGTATTTATTGTCATTTTGCTATTTTTTCTTCTTTATTTTTGTATAGGTTTTCTTTTATTTTCTTTTATCTTCTTTTTAAATCATGAACATGGAGGATTCGATGAAGGATAATAGTGTTGAATGCAAAATGAGTCGTGTAACATCCCTAGAGTAATCCCCTAACTATTTTCCCTATGATATTGGTTGTGCATCAGATGCATCTCATAAGCATTATATTGTGTTAATTGATTAATTTGGTTACCCTCCGGAGAGGGGGATTCTTTGACATCATCAACACCAACCTCTTCTCCATCACCACCATCATGATCTCCCATTCATGTCTGAGTAATTTCTTTGTGGGCACATGGGGTGGGTGGAAATTGGATCACACATCTCTTATGTAATAGATGTCGGATTTGATATGGTTTGTGCCTAGTACCTTGTATGTTTCTGAGACTGATGTTGTTGTGACTTTGTTATACTTAATGCTTCACACTAGGGCCCGAGTGTCATAATTTCATATTTGAACCCTTTATGTTTTCATGAATGTACATGTGTTTTTGGATCATATCTGCAAGTTCTATGTGTGTATTATAGTTAAAAGACAGAGACCTTGAAGTGACAGCAATCGGGCTATCAAAAGGGATGGCTATGATTTGAGGATTACATGTATTCATAGATTGCTTTGCTCCGATGTTTTGTGAAAGGATTAAATTAATTACCCTTATTTTCCATTAGGATCCCCCTGAAACAGGGGGTAAGACAAAAGATGGTGTGCAAGTTATTATTGCAAGCGCGTACAACTACATATGGAATACATGCGTGCCTACATATGATTGATGAATTGGAGTCAAGCTTATTGTCACCTTGTGCAGCTATTAGATGGTTGCTTCCATCCATGCAATGTCCACTATCCGCTCCCATGTCTACGCTTTCCATAATCATTGTTCTCTTTATGTTACGTTTGTTCTTTGCAACTACTAGGACCTAGTATTTTGTTGTTACTAGATGATACCTCGCGCATTGCTGCGGGAACGCATGCTAAATACTAAGATCCATAAATGAAGCATCAGGTGGCCTCTTGGCGGGGTGTGGGCGGGTGGCCGTGCTGGCCTCCAACGCCCAAGACGCAACCTCGATCAGCTCGGTGACGTCCCTCGAACTCTTGATCCAGCTGAGGCCGAGGGAGAGTTTTGTCAGCACGACAGCGTGATGACGACGATGATGAAGTTACCGACGCAGGGCTTCGCCTAAGCACTGCAACAATATGAACGAGGTGGGAATATGTGGAGGGGGTACCACACATGGCTAAACAATCAACTTGTATGTCTATGGGGTGCCCCCTCCCCCGTATATAAAGGAGTGGAGGAGGGGAAGGGCCGACCTCATGGGGCGCGCCCAAGGGGGGGATTTCTACTCCTAGTAGGAGTAGGTTTCCCCCTTCCCTAGTTGGAGTAGGAGAAGAAGGAAGAGGGAGAGGGAGAGAAGGAAAGCCCCCCCCCCCCCAATTCGGATTGGGCTTGGGGGGCGTGCGCCTCCCACTTACCCCCCTCCTCCTATCTTCCACCATGGCCCATTAAGGCCCATTAACTCCCCGAGGGGTTCCGGTAACCCCCCCCCCCCGGTACTCCAGAAAATGCCCGAACTAATCTGAAACCTTTCCGGTGTCCAAACATAGCCTTCCAATATATTAATCTTCATGTCTCGACCATTTCGAGACTCCTCGTCATGTCCGTGAGCACATCCGGGACTCCAAACTACCTTCGATACATCAAAACACATAAACTCATAATACCGATCGTCATCGAACGTTAAGCGTGCGGACCCTACGGGTTCAAGAACTATGTAGACATGACCGAGACTCATCTCGAGTCAATATCCAATGCGATAGACTTGTACGCTGTACATACTTTCCACCTCCTGTGTGCCACTATGGCGACCCCTTTGACATATAAAAGGAGGCCCAAGGCGTACTGAGGGGGGATTCAGACTTTTTGGGCTAGGCATGCACCACAGTTAGTCCAGGAGCTCAAGAACACCAAATATACACCAAAGTAGGACTAGGGTATTACGCATCGTTTGCGGCCCGAACCTGGATAAAATTCTCCCACGTTGATCTCCTAGACCCGCTCTTTGCACAGCCCCGCGCCCCGCCAACCGTAGTAGGGATTCCCCTGTGATCCCATAGGTGTCGTTTCCCCGACAACGCCCTGGTGGGTTGTGGTCCCCACGTGGGCCCCCTCACTTATCCCTTCACACCACATCATGACCTACCTCTAGAAAAAATTCTCCATTGCTCTCTCTCTCTCTCTCTCTCGTGTTCTTGCTCTCAAACCCGCAGATTTCGTTCTCTTTGCTCGAAGCTCCATTTCTGAAACTGTTTCGGGGGATTGTTGCTTGGCATGTGACTCCTCCGTTTGTGCAATTAATTTTTGTTTTAGTGGTTTATATTTTGAATAATTAGCTACTCTTGGTGCTACCATAGATGATCTTACATGTTGATTTCTTAGAGTTCTAAGTAGTTTGAATGCTTGCTATGGCCTCCATGTATCCCTATGAGTAGTTGCTATCAATCTTGTAAAGTTTTGTTGAGAAAAATTTTGTGGACTAAAAATTTCAGAATCTTTGTTCATAGGAAAAGGATGAATATATTTAGGAAATTTGCTTCCAAGAAGAACTCCAAGGGAGTTATTGGGGAGTCATCTGATAGTGATCTCCATCCCCGGAGGTTGGCGGAAGTACGGCCGTGCGAATGGCCGCATACCCCGTTCATGGAGGAGGCTGGAATCCTTCAAGAGTTTATGCAATATGCTGGTAATGCCGGCCTCACCGACTTCATCGCAGCTGAATGTGAACAGTATCATATCCTCACAAACATCTTTGTTCAAAGTTTTAATTACCTTCCTAGGAATAATCCCCCTGAAGTGCAGTTTAATTTATATGTCGAACCCCATCAGATACCACTTACTGAATTTTGTGAAATATGCTTGCTTCCTTCTGATGGTAGTTCAACAGAGCCTAGACCCGCAGAGTTTGAAAGCTTTTATCGTACTCTGATAGTGGGTGATGAGAGAGGGGCGTCGATTATAACGGCCGCTGGCTTGCATTTTCCTGCTGTTCATTATTTTGCTCTTTTCATTTCAAAATGCTTGCTCGCTAGAGAGAAGGTGGGTGCACTGAGTTCACCAGACCTTGTTGTTTTACGTCGTGCACTAGAGGGCGACAACACTTATAGCTTGGGAGGTATCGTGGCACATCGCCTCCACATTAATAAGTCCAAGGGTAAAATACATGGTGGTATTTTCGCTACTCGCTTGGCAGCTCGCTTTAATGTTGAGATACGCCCTCATGACAATCCTTTGACCAAGGTCTATCTAGATCGCGCAGCTATGGAACACCACCACTTCATTGCACGAGATTTCCTTAACATTCCTATTCCGTATAAATTGGTTTTCAGTGTGAGCACTCGTGATATTATTCCATTGCCTGCACCTGCTTTGTTTGATCCTGTTGCCAGGGGCATATATACACTACAAAAAAAGACACATTCGTGACATTTTGGGCCGAACGAATTTTTTTTGTCATGCTTATGACACTTCTATGAGGATAATTGTGACAAAACCCTGTATCATCATAGATGTGGTGGGCTCCTACTTCTATGACAAAAATCATGAGAGAAAATGGGCTTTTCGTCCTAGGCGGACCGGAGACGCAACTGCATGACATTCTTTGGGTCGTCCATGACGGAAAAAACCATGGTAGAAGCGAGGGCGAGGAAAATATCAGGGAGTTCCTGGTTACGGTGGTTGGTTGGGGGCCGAGCGATGCGCGTTTCTCTCGTACACGTACGCGCGTGGGTGCGAGGCACTGGGCTCTAACTGAACCTGAATGAGGTATTCACCTACTGAACCCGAGCGATTGCACTGCAGGCTACGTGTTACTGAACCCGAGCGACCGATCGTTGGCTGTTAACTGAACTCGATCGAGCGATTTCTTCGCTACTGCTACTAACTGAAGCCGGCCGAACCTGCTGCCTCTTGATGAACAGTGCGAGTTGTTGGGGGGTGGATGAACAATTTTCGGTGGGGGTTGGATGAACAAGACCTCGTGGTAGTAGATGCCGTTGCCGCTGGATGAGCAGGACCCCGATCGATCGAGCCGGTTGCGGGTGGATGAACAGGACCCCGTGGAGGGCTAGATGAACAGGACAACCCCGTGGAGGGATGGTTGAACAGTAGCCGATGGAGGGCTGGATTAATAGTAGCCCGTGGAGGGGTGGTTGAACAGGACCCCGTGGAGAGGGCTGGTTGAACAATAGCCGGTGGAGGAGCACGCGGTGGAGGCTGGATGAACAGGAGCCCGTGGATGAACAGTCGTATGTGGAGGCTGGAGGAGGTCGATGGTGGATGAACAGTAGCCCATGGAGGCTGGAGGAGGTCGATGGTGGAGATGAACAGTAGCCCGTGGAGTCCCGTTTTGCGGTACGCCACACCCCTCCCAATGAACAGGACCCCCGCTTCGACTGTAGTGCTCCAACACAGGTCCGTTTCCTCCATTTTGCGGTACGCCACACCCCTCCCGATCAACAAGACCCCATTTCGACCGTAGGCACTCGAACACAAGTCTGTTTCCTCCATTTTGCGATACACTAGACCCCTCCTGCTGAACAGGATCCTGTTTTGACCGTGGCCGGTCGAACAAAAGGCCGTTTCCTCCGTTCTGTAGTACGCCAGACCCCGTTTCGGCTGTTCCGTCCAAGCCGGTTGGCTCCCGTTGAACAAGACGCATTCCGACCCAGTCAGTTGCCTCCCGATGAACAGGACGTTGTTTCTCTGTTCCGACCCAGCCGGTTCACTGCCCGGTGAATAGGACACCGTTGCTGTTATCCGTTGCCTCTCCATGTACACAAGCCCTCGTCGTCCGTATATATGCGTGAGTACGCGCTCGAGACCCCGCCCATATGTACGTACATGGCCGTATTTTTTGCCCTATGGATGTACGTACGTGTGCGGGACTTAGACAGGACTGCGTGAACTGCTATGTCGGGTGCTCTACAATGACACGTGCCGCTACTTACTTGGCCACGGTTCATACTTGCAGAGAGACCGATCGACCAGTATGTACGTACACGTTCGCGACCAGACAGACAACGCTACGTACGCTTTCACTGGGTGGGTCCCAGTGGTCAGGGGTGGATAAGGACGCACTTCCTTGCATGCGAAGATATAGCTGGTCGGTCCCAGCTGTTAGGGGGAGGAATCTGTCGGTGTTCTGGGAACGGGGGTACCCAAACTTGCCTGCCTGCAGCCGATGGTGTGGCTCTGTCAACGGCCCGGTACGGCCCAACTTTAGGACAACAACCAAGACCCTCGCGAGGGGCCAAGCCTCACGAGGCGGACGACACCAAGACCTCCCTGGGGGGCGGCCTCCCCAGGATGGCTCCGAGGAGCGGAGATATCTATGCAAGCTGCACCTAGCGAGGTTCATATGACGTGAGCCGTGACGACCAAGGCCAGGCGGGCGCCAGCGGGCGCAGTGTACTAGTTTCCTTTTTGGCCCTAAGGAGGCAAGCACAGGCACGGGGTCCCGAGGAATGAAGCAATGGTTTCCATATCGGTGCAACAAGGCGAAGACCACCAGGACGGCAGGACAGAGGTCATCGCGGAGCCCACCGCAGCGTCACCATCAGAGGCTTTTACAGGAGAAGACTACTTTTTTCAGGATAACTTGTACTAGTTGTCTCCCTTCGAATTTGACCATTATGGGGTCCCTTTCTGCCTACATTTGGGAAGAGGGCCGAGGCCACTATAAATAGGACTTAGCCACCATGATAACCCACAAGTATAGGGGATCGCAACAGTTTTCGAGGGTAGAGTATTCAACCCAAATTTATAGATTTGACACAAGGGGAGCCAAATAATATTCTTAAGTATTAGCAGCCGAGTTGTCAATTCAACCACACCTAGAAACTTAGTATCTGCAGCAAAGTGCTTAATAGCAAAGTAATATGATAGTAGTGGTAACGGTAGCAAAAGGTAATGATAGCAAAAGTAATGTTTTTGGTATTTTGTAGTGATGATAGCAATAGCAACGGAAAAGTAAATAAGCGAAGAACAATATATGGAAAGCTCGTAGGCAATGGATCGGTGATGGAGAATTATGCCGGATGCGGTTCATCATGTAACAATCATAACCTAGGGTGACACAAAACTAGCTCCAGTTCATCAATGTAATGTAGGCATGTATCCCGAATATAGTCATACGTGCTTATGGAAAAGAACTTGCATGACATCTTTTGTCCTACCCTCCCGTGGCAGCGGGGTCCTAGTGGAAACTAAGGGATATGAAGGCCTCCTTTTAATAGAGTACCGGACCAAAGCATTAACGCATAGTGAATACATGAACTCCTCAAACTACGGTCATCACCGGTAAGTATCCCGATTATTGTCACTTCGGGGTTAACGGATCATAACACATAATAGGTGACTATAGACTTGCAAGATCGGATCAAGAACTCTCATATATTGATGAAAAAATAATAGGTTCAGATCTGAAATCATGGCACTCGGGCCCTAGTGACAAGCATTAAGCATAGCAAAGTCATAGCAACATCAATCTCAGAACATAGTGGATACTAGGGATCAAACCCTAACAAAACTAACTCGATTACATGATAGATCCCATCCAACCCATCACCGTCCAGCAAGCCTACGATGGAATTACTCACGCACGTCGGTGAGCATCATGAAATTGGTGATGGAGGATGGTTGATGATGACGATGGCGATGGATTCCCCTCTCCGGAGCCCCGAACGGACTCCAGATCAGCCCTCCCGAGAGGTTTTAGGGCTTGGCAGCGGCTCCGTATCGTAAAACGTGATGAATCCTTCTCTCTGATTTTTTTCTCCCTGAAACCAAATATATAGAGTTGGAGTTGAGGTCGGAGGAGCTCCAGGGGGCCCATGAGGTAGGGGGCGCGCCCTAGGGGGCAGGTGCGCCCCCCCACCCTCGTGGACAGGTGGTGGGCCCCCTGGCCTTCATCTTTTGCAAGGATTTTTGTTACTTCTGAAAAGTTGTTCCGTGAAGTTTCAGGTCATTCCGAGAACTTTTGTTTCTGCACATAAATAACACCATGGTAATTCTGCTGAAAACAGCGTCAGTCCGGGTTAGTTCCATTCAAATCATGCAAGTTAGAGTCCAAAACAAAGGCAAAAGTGTTTGGAAAAGGAGATACTGCGGAGACGTATCAACTCCCCCAAGCTTAAACCTTTGCTTGTCCTCAAGCAATTCAGTTGATAAACTGAAAGTGATAAAGAAAAACTTTTACAAAATCTATTTGCTCTTGTTGTTGTAAATATGTAAAGCCAAAATTCAAGTTTTCAGCAAAGAGTATGACCAACCACATTCACAATAACGCTTAGGTCTCAAGTTTACTCATATCAATGGCATAATTAACTAGCGAGCAATAATAATAAATCTCGGATGACAACACTTCCTCAAAACAATCATAATATGATATAACAAGATGGTATCTCGCTAGCCCTTTCTGAGACCGCAAAACATAAATGCAGACCACCTTTAAAGATCAAGGACTGACTAGACATTGTAATTCATGGTAAAAGAGATCTAGTGAAGTCATACTCAATGTAAACTAACAATAATGAATGCAAATGACAGTGGTGCTCTCCAACTGGTGCTTTTTAATAAGAGGATGATGACTCAACATGAAAGTAAATAGATAGGCCCTTCACAAAGCGAAGCAGGGATCTGTAGAGGTGCCAGAGCTCGGTTTTGAAATAGAGATGAATAATATTTTGAGCGGCATACTTTCATTGTCAACATAACAACCAAGAGATGGCGATATCTTCCATGCTACACACATTATAGGCGGTTCCCAAACAGAATGGTAAAGTTTATACCCCCCTTCCACCAACAAGCATCAATCCATGGCTTGCTCGAAACAACGAGTGCCTCCAACTAACAAGAGTCCCAGGGGGAGTTTTGTTTGCAATTATTTTGATTTGATTTGCATAAAGCATGGGACTGGGCATCCCGGTGACCAGCCACTTTCTCGTGAGTGAGGAGCGGAGTCCACTCCTCTTGAGAATAACCCGCCTAACATGGAAGATACAGACAGCCCTAGTTGATACATGAGCTATTCGAGCATACAAAACATGATATTTATTTGAAGGTTTAGAGTTTGGCACATACAAATTTACTTGGAACGGCAGGTAGATACTGTATATAGGTAGGTGTGATGGACTCATATGGAATAACTTTTTATGGAGTTGGATGCACAAGCAATATTCTCGCTTAGTACAGGTGAAGGCTAGCAAAAGACTGGGAAGCGACCAGCTAGAGAGCGACAACAGTCATGAACATGCATTAAAATTAATCAACACCGAATGCAAGCATGAGTAGGATATAATCCACCATGAACATAAATATCGTGAAGGCTATGTTGATTTTGTTTCAACTACACGCGTGAACATGCGCCAAGTCAAGTCACTTAAATCATTCAAAGGAGGATACCACCCTATCATAGCACATCACAACCATTTTAATAGCATGTTGGCATGCAAGGTAAACCATTATAAGCTCCTAGCCAATCAAGCATGGCACAAGAACTATGATCTCTAGTTGTCATTGCAAACATGTTTATTCATAATAGGCTAAATCAGGAATCATGAACTAATCATATTTACAAAACAAGAGAGGTCGAGTTCATACCATCTTTTCTCATCTCAATAAGTTCATCATATGATCATCATTATTGCCTTTCACTTGCACAACCGAACAATGTGGATAATAATAATAGTGGACGTGCATTGGACTAAGCTGGAATCTGCAAGCATTCAATAAACAGGAGAAGACAAGGAAATATGGGCTCTTTTGTCAGATCAACAATAATGCATATAAGAGCCACTTCAACAATTTAATTACGGTCTTCTCCTATCGACCCCCAAAGAAAAGAAAAGAAATAAAACTATTTACACGGGAGAGCTCCCAACAAGTAAAAGAAGAACAGGAAATCTTTTTAGGTTTTCTTTTTTTAATTACTACTACAAGCATGGAAAGTAAACTAATTAAAAGCTACAACTATTTTTTTGGTTTTTCTTAAGGTTTATCAAACACACAAGAAGAAAGTATAAAAAGGGAAATAAACTAGCATGGATGATACAATGAAAAAATATGAGCACCGACATCTAGCAATGAGTGTGTGAACATAAATGTAATGTCAGTGAGAATACGTACTCCCCCAAGCTTAGGCTTTTGGCCTAAGTTGGTCTATGGCCACGATTGGCCTGGCGGATATCCATAATAATAGTTGGGGTCGTACTGAGATGCGGTGGCTATTGCCTCCTAAGCTGCAGCGTGGCGACGAGTGGCCTCCGCCCTCCTCTCGTACTCATCTGCCTCCTCTCTGGTAATAACATATCTTCCTTTTGCCTCCTCACAAAGGAACTAGCGAGATAGTGATACTGGCTGCACTTTTCTTCCTCGAAGCTCACAAGATCAGCGTTACGCAAATATGCGTTAAATTCTTCCTTAATTCCCGCTCGATCCATAAAATTTTCCGAAGGCCATTCACAAGGACGCACTGGAGTGTCTCTTGGTGGCTCTTCATCAGCATCATGCATTGCAAGCCTGGGTCCTTGCTTCCTTGAAGAACCACCTTGGAACATTTTCCTAAGCATATTTCTTCCTCTAAAAAATTTCTGAAATTTTTAGTAACTTCAAAATAAAAGTAAACCAAACTCAATAATATTGATAGCAACTACTCCTACAAGTGCCTAGGGCCTATATCATGCATCAAAACTACTTTTGACCATATAAATTTGACATGCAAGCTCAAGAACATGGTCACCTAGGCAGCAAAAATTTACAATGAATAAAGCACTAGAACAAAAACTAATTGGACCAATGGAGGAGTCACATACCAAGGAACAATCTTCCCAAGCAGTTTTGTGAGAGATGCTTTGAGCAAGGAGATTGAAAATGGCAGCAAAATGAGCTTGGACCCGGGTTTGAGCTAGATATTCATGTTTGGAGGAGGAAGGAGTGTGTGGGTGAAAGGATAAGTGGAGGAGGGCCACCGTGGGCCCACGAGGCAGGGGGCGCGCCCCTGACCCTCGTGGCCAGGTGTCAGCTCCTCCTGCTGTGTTCTCAGTGCCAAATATTCTCAAATATTCTAAAAAAATCATATTTAAATTTCAGGGCATTTGGAGAACTTTTATTTTCGGGGTATTTTTATATTGCACGGATAATCAGATAACAGACAGAAAAATACTATTTTTATTTTATTTAATATAAATAACAGAAAGTAAAATGAGGGTATAGAAGGTTGTGCCTTCTAGTTTCATCCATCTCATACTCGTCAAAAGGAATCCACTAACAAGGTTGATCAAGTCTTGTTAACGAACTCATTCCGAATAACATGGAACCGGAGAAATTTCGAATAACACTATGTTACCTCAACGGGGATATGCACATACCCAATAATAAGAATATCATATTTCTTCTTGACAGTAGGAAGAGGAAATTCAAAACCTCCAAATATAATCAATGGGATTTTTCCAATAGAGTTGATACTATGAACTTGAGGTTGTTTCCCCAGAAAGTGTACCGTATGCTCATTACCATTAACATAAAAAGTGACATTGCCTTTAGTGCAATCAATAACAGCCCCTACAGTATTCAAAAAGGGTCTTCCAAGAATAATAGACATACTATCGTCCTCGGGAATATCAAGAATCACAAAGTCCGTTAAAATAGTAACGTTTGCAACTACAACAGGCACATCCTCACAAATACTGATAGATATAGCAGTTGATTTATCAGCCATTTGCAAAGATATTTCAGTAGGTGTCAACTTATTCAACTCAAGTCTACGATATAAAGAGAGAGGCATAACACTAACACCGGCTCCAAGATCACATAAAGCAGTTTTAACATAGTTTCTTTTAATGGAGCATGGTATAGTGGGTACTCCTGGATCTCCAAGTTTCTTTGGTATTCCACCCTTAAAAGTATAATTATCAAGCATGGTGGAAATTTCAGCTTCCGGTTCTTTCTTTTATTTGTAACAATATCTTTCATATACTTAGCATAAGGATTCATTTTGAGCATATCAGTTAATCGCATACGCAAAAAGATAGGTCTAATCATTTCAGCAAAGCGCTCAAAATCCTCATCATCCTTTTTCTTGGATGGTTTGGGAGGAAAAGGCACGGGTTTCTGAACCCAAGGCTCTCTTTCCTTACCGTGTTTCCTAGCAACAAAGTCTTTCTTATCATAACATTGATTCTTTGATTGTGGGTTATCAAGATCAACAGCAGGTTCAATTTCTATATCATTATCATTACTAGGTTGGGCATCAACATGAACATTATCATTAACATTATCACTAGTTTCACGTTCATTACCAGATTGTGTTTCAACATCAGAAATAGAGATATCATTTGGATTCTCAGGTGTATCAACAATAGGTTCACTAGAAGCATGCAAAGTCCTATCATTTTTCTTTTTCTTCCTTTTAGAAGGACTAGGTGCATCCACATTATTTCTCTGAGAATCTTGCTCAATTCTCTTAGGGTGGCCTTCAGGATACAGAGGTTCCTGAGTCATTTTACCACCTCTAGTCATAACTCTAACATCATTATCATTATTCTTACTATTCAATTCATTGAGCAAATCATTTTGAGCCTTAAGTACTTGTTCTACTTGAGTGGTAACCATAGAAGCATGTTTACTAATAAGTTTAAGTTCACCTTTAACATTAGCCATATAATCACCCAAGTGTTCAAGCATATTTGAATTGTATTTCAATTTTCTACCAAAATAAGCATTAAAATCTTCTTGCTTAGCCATAAATTTATCAAACTCATCTAAGCATGGGCTAGCAAACTTAGTAAATGGGATTTCAGCTTTATCATATCTATAGAGAGAATTTACCTTTACTACCTGTGTCGGGTTATTAAGACCATGTACTTCTTTAATAGGTGATGGATCAAGATCATATGTTTCTTCAACAGGCGGTAAATTAAGACCGTGTATTTCTTCAATAGGAGGTAAATTCTTAACATCTTCAGCTTTAACCCCTTTTTCTTTCATAGATTTCTTTGCCTCTTGCATATCTTTGTTGGGTAACGTAACAGAATTTAAAATTTTCTACGCATCACCAAGATCAATCTATGGAGCCTTCTAGAAATGAGGGAAAGGGGAGTGCATCTACATACCCTTGTAGATAGCGCGCGGAAGCGTTTAAGAGAACGAGGTTGATGGAGTCGTACTCGTCGTGATCCAAATCACCGATGACCGAGCGCCGAACGGACGGCACCTCCGCGTTCAACACACGTACGGTTGGGAAGACGTCTCCTCCTTCTTGATCCAGCAAGGGGGAAGGAGAGGTTGATGGAAATCCAGCAGCACGACGGCGTGGTGGTGGAAGCAACGGTGTTCTCGGCAGGGCTTCGCCAAGCTCAGCGAGAGGGAGAGGTGTCACGGGAGGGAGAGGGAGGCGCCAGGGGCTAGGGTGCGGCTGCCCTCCCTCCCCCCACTATATATAGGACCCCTAGGGGCGCCGGCCCTAGGAGATCCAATCTCCAAGGGGGGCGGCGGCCAAGGGGGGTGGCTTGCCCCCCAAGCCAAGTGGGGCGCCCCCACCCCTACGGTTTCCAACCCTAGGCGAGGGGAGGCCCAAGGGGGGAGCACCAGCCCACCAGGGGCTGGTTCCCTTCCCCACTTTAGCCCATGGGGCCCTCCGAGATAGGTGGCCCCACCCGGTGGACCCCCAGAACCCTTCTAGTGGTCCTAGTACAATACCGATGACCCCCAAGACTTTCCCGATGGCCGAAACTGGACTTCCTATATATAATTATTCACCTCTGGACCATTCCGGAACTCCTCGTGACCTCCGGGATCTCATCCGGGACTCCGAACAACTTTTGGGTTACCGCATGCTAATATCTCTACAACCCTAGCGTCATCGAACCTTAAGTGTGTAGACCCTACGGGTTCGGGAGACACGCAGACATGACCGAGATGACTCTCCGGTCAATAACCAACAGCGGGATCTGGATACCCATGTCGGCTCCCACATGCTCCTCGATGATCTCATCGGATGAACCACGATGTCGTGGATTCAATTAATCCCGTATACAATTCCCTTTGTCAATCGGTACGTTACTCGCACGAGACTCGATCGTCGGTATCCCAATACCTCGTTCAATCTCGTTACCGGCAAGTCACTTTACTCGTACCGTAATGCATGATCCCGTGATCAACCACTTGGTCACATTGAGCTCATTATGATGATGCATTACCGAGTGGGCCCAGAGATACCTCTTCGTCATACGGAGTGACAAATCCCAGTCTCGATTCATGCCAACCCAACGGACACTTTCAGAGATACCCGTAGTGCACCTTTATAGTCACCCAGTTACGTTGTGACGTTTGGCACACCCAAAGCACTCCTACAGTATCCGGGAGTTGCACAATCTCATGGTCCAAGGAAATGATACTTGACATTTGGAAAAGCTCTAGCAAACGAACTACACGATCTTTGAGCTATGCTTAGGATTGGGTCTTGTCCATCACATCATTCTCCTAATGATGTGATCCCGTTATCAATGACATCTAATGTCCATAGTCAGGAAACCATGACTATCTTTTGATCAACGAGCTAGTCAACTAGAGGCTCACTAGGGACATGTTGTGGTCTATGTATTCACACATGTATTACGATTTCGGGATAACACAATTATAGCATGAACAATAGACAATTATCATGAACAAGGAAATATAATAATAACCATTTTATTATTGCCTCTAGGGCATATTTCCAACAGTCTCCCACTTGCACTAGAGTCAATAATCCAGTTACATTGTGATGAATCGAACACCCATAGAGTTCTGGTGTTGATCATGTTTTGCTCTAGGCAGAGGTTTAGTCAACGGATCTGCTACATTCAGGTCCGTATGTACTTTACAAATATCTATGTCTCCATTTTGAACACTTTCACGAATGGAGTTGATGCGACGCTTGATATGCTTGGTCTTCCTGTGAAACCTGGGCTCCTTGGCAAGGGCAATAGCTCCAGTGTTGTCACAGAAGAGAGTCATCGGGCCCGACGCATTGGGAATGACTCCTAGGTCAGTAATGAACTCCTTCACCTAGATTGCTTCTTGTGCTGCCTCCGAGGCTGCCATGTACTCCGCTTCACATGTAGATCCCGCCACAACGCTTTGCTTGCAACTGCACCAGCTTACTGCCCCACCATTCAAAATATACACGTATCCGGTTTGTGACTTAGAGTCATCCAGATCTGTGTCGAAGCTCGCATCGACATAACCCTTTACGACGAGCTCTTCGTCACCTCCATAAATGAGAAACATATCCTTAGTCCTCTTTAGGTACTTCAGGATATTCTTGACCGCTGTCCAGTGTTCCATGCTGGGATTACTTTGGTACCTTCCTACCAAACTTACGGCAAGGTTTACATCAGGTCTGGTACACAGCATAGCATACATGATAGACCCTATGGTCGAGGCATAGGGGACGACACTCATCTTTTCTCTATCTTCTTCCGAGGTCGGGCATTGAGCCGTGCTCAATCTCGTACCTTACAACACAGGCAAGAACCCCTTCTTTGACTGATCCATATTGAACTTCTTCAATATCTTGTCAAGATACGTACTCTGTGAAATACCAATGAGGCGTCTCGATCTATCTCTATAGATCTTGATGCCTAATATGTAAGCAGCTTATCCAAGATCCTTCATTGAAAAACACTTGTTCAAGTAGGCCTTTATGCTTTCCAAGAATTCTATATCATTTCCCATTAACAGTATGTCATCCACATACAATAGGAGAAATGCTACAGAGCTCCCACTCACTTTCTTGTAAATGCAGGCTTCTCCATAAGTCTGCGTAAACCCAAACACTTTGATCATCTCATCAAAACGAATGTTCCAACTCCGAGATGCTTGCACCAGCCCATAGATCGAGCGCTGGAGCTTGCACACCCTGTCAACATTCTTAGGATCGACAAAACCTTCCGGCTGCATCATATACAATTCTTCCTTAAGGAAACCATTAAGGAATGCCGTTTTGACGTCCATTTGCCATATCTCATAATCATAGAATGCGGCAATTGCTAACATGATTTGGACGGACTTCAGCTTCGCTACGGGTGAGAAAGTCTCATCGTAGTCAACCCTTTGAACTTGTCGATAACCCTTAGCGACAAGCCGAGCTTTATAGATGGTTAGATTACCATCCGCGTTTGTCTTCTTCTTAAAGATCCATTTATTTTCTATGGCTCGCCGATCACCGGGCAAGTCAGTCAAAGTCCATACTTTGTTTTCATACATGGATCCTATCACGGATTTCATGGCTTCCAGCCATTTGTCGGAATCTGGGCCCGCCATCGCTTCTTCATAGTTTGAAGGTTCACCACTGTCTAACAACATGATTTCCAGGACAGGGTTGCCGTACCACTCTAGTGCAGAACGTGTCCTTGTGGACCTACGAAGTTCAGTAGCAACTTGATTTGAAGTTTCATGATCATCATCATTAACTTCCTCTCTAGTCGGTGCAGGCACCTCAGGAACATTTTCTTGAGCTGCGCCACTCTCCGGTTCAAGAGGCAATACTTCATCAAGTTCTACTTTCCTCCCACTTACTTCTTTCGAGAGAAACTCTTTCTCTAGAAAGGATCCATTCTTGGCAACAAAGATCTTGCCTTCGGATCTGAGGTAGAAGGTATACCCAATAGTTTCTTTAGGGTATCCTATGAAGATGCATTTTTCCGACTTGGGTTCGAGCTTTTCAGGTTGAAGTTTCTTGACATAAGCATCGCATCCCCAAACTTTTAGAAATGACAACTTAGGTTTCTTCCCAAACCATAATTCATACGGTGTCGTCTCAACGGATTTCGACGGAGCCCTATTTAAAGTGAATGCGGCAGTCTCTAAAGCATAGCCCCAAAATGACAGCGGTAGATCGGTAAGAGACATCATAGATCGCACCATATCCAATAGAGTGCGATTATGATGTTTGGACACACCATTACGCTGAGGTGTTCTAGGCGGCGTGAGTTGTGAAACTATTCCACATTTCCTTAAGTGCGTGCCAAATTCGTGACTCACGTATTCTCCCCCACGATCTGATCGCAAGAACTTGATTTTTCTGTCACGTCGATTCTCAACCTCACTCTGAAATTCCTTGAACTTTTCAAAGGTCTCAGACTTGTGTTTCATTAAGTAGACATACCCATATCTACTCAAGTCATCAGTGAGGGTGAGAACATAATGATAGCCACCACGAGCCTCAACACTCATTGGACCGCACACATCAGTATGTATGATTTCCAATAAGTTGGTTGCTCGCTCCATTGTTCCTGAGAACGGAGTCTTGGTCATTTTACCCATGAGGCATGGTTCGCACGTGTCAAACGATTCGTAATCAAGAGACTCCAAAAGTCCATCTGCATGGAGCTTCTTCATGCGTTTGACACCTATGTGACCAAGGCGGCAGTGCCACAAGTATGTGGGACTATCATTATCAACCTTACATCTTTTGGTATTCACACTATGAATATGTGTAACATTATGCTCGAGATTCATTAAGAATAAACCATTCACCAGCGGGGCATGACCACAAAACATATCTCTCATATAAATAGAACAACCATTATTCTCGGATTTAAATGAGTAGCCATCTCGAATTAAACGAGATCCTGATACAATGTTCATGCTCAAAGCTGGCACTAAATAACAATTATTGAGGTTTAAAACTAATCCTGTAGGTAAATGTAGAGGTAGTGTGCCGACGGTGATCACATCGACCTTGGAACCATTCCCGACGTGCATCGTCACCTCGTCCTTCGCCAGTCTCCACTTATTCTGCAGCTCCTGCTTTGAGTTACAAATGTGAGAAACCGCACCGGTATCAAATACCCAGGAGCTACTACGAGTACTGGTAAGGTACACATCAATTACATGTATATCACATATACCTTTAGTGTTGCCGGCCTTCTTGTCCGCTAAGTATTTGGGGCAGTTCCGCTTCCAGTGACCACTTCCCTTGCAATAAAAACACTCAGTCTCGGGCTTGGGTCCATTCTTTGGCTTCTTCCCGGCAGCTTTCTTACCAGACGCGGCAACCCCCTTGTCATCCTTCTTGAAGTTCTTCTTACCCTTGCCTTTCTTAAACTTAGTGGTTTTATTCACCATCAACACTTGATGTTCCTTTTTGATCTCCACCTCCGCTGATTTCAGCATTGAATATACCTCAGGAATGGTCTTTTCCATCCCCTGCATATTGAAGTTCATCACAAAGCTCTTGTAGCTCGGTGGAAGCGACTGAAGGATTCTGTCAATGACTGCGTCATTGGGAAGATTAACTCCTAGCCGAGTCAAGTGGTTGTGCAACCCAGACATTTTGAGTATGTGCTCACTGACATAACTATTTTCCTCCATCTTACAACTGAAGAACTTTTCGGAGACTTCATATCTCTCAACCCGGGCATGAGCTTGGAAAACCATTTTCAGCTCTTCGAACATCTCATATGCTCCGTGTTGCTCAAAACGCTTTTGGAGCCCTGGTTCTAAGCTGTAAAGCATGCTGCACTGAACGAGGGAGTAATCATCAGCACGTGACTGCCAAGCGTTCATAACGTCTTGGTTCTCTGGGATGGGTGCGTTAACTAGCGGTGCTTCTAGGACATAATCTTTCTTGGCAGCTATGAGGATGATCCTCAGGTTCCGGACCCAGTTCGTATAGTTGCTGCCATCATCTTTCAGCTTGGTTTTCTCTAGGAACACGTTGAAGTTGAGGGCAACATTAGTGTGGGCCATTTGATCTACAAGACACATTGTAAAGATTTTAGACTAAGTTCATGATAATTAAGTTCATCTAATCAAATTATTCAATGAACTCCCACTCAGATAGACATCCCTCTAGTCATCTAAGTGAAACATGATCCGAGTCGACTAGGCCATGTCCGATCATCACGTGAGACGGACTAGTCAACATCGGTGAACATCTTCATGTTGATCGTATCTTCTATACGACTCATGATCGACCTTTCAGTCTTCCGTGTTCCGAGGCCATGTCTGTACATTCTAGGCTCGTCAAGTCAACCTAAGTGTATTGCGTGTGTAAATCTGGCTTACACCTGTTGTATTCGAACGTTAGAATCTATCACACCCGATTATCACGTGGTGCTTCGAAACAACGAACCTTCGCAATGGTGCACAGTTAGGGGGAACACTTTCTTGAAATTATTACGAGGGATCATCTTATTTAAGCTACCGTCGTTCTAAGCAAATAAGATGTAAAACATGATAAATATCACATGCAATCAAATAGTGACATGATATGGCCAATATCATTTGCTCCTTTTGATCTCCATCTTCGGGGCGCCATGATCATCGTCACCGGCATGACACCATGATCTCCATCATCATGATCTCCATCATCGTGTCTTCATGAAGTTGTCTCGTCATCTATTACTTCTACTACTATGGCTAACGGTTTAGCAATAAAGTAAAGTAATTACATGACGTTATATGTTGACACGCGGGTCATAAATAAATTAAGACAACTCCTATGGCTCCTGCCGGTTGTCATACTCATCCACATGCAAGTCGTGATTCCTATTACAAGAACATGATCAATCTCATACATCACATACATCATTCATCACATCCTTTTGGCCATATCACATCACATAGCACATGCTACAAAAACAAGTTAGACGTCCTCTAATTGTTGTTGCAAGTTTTTACGTGGCTGCTATAGGTTTCTAGCAAGAACGTTTCTTACCTACGCCAAAAACCACAACCTGATATGCCAATTTCTATTTACCCTTCATAAGGACCCTTTTCATCAAATCCGATCCGACTAAAGTGGGAGAGACAGACACCCGCTAGCCACCTTATGCAACTAGTGCATGTCAGTCGGTGGAACCAGTCTCACGTAAGCGTACGTGTAAGGTCGGTCTGGGCCGCTTCATCCCATGATGCCGCCGAATCAAGATAAGACTAGTAACGGCAAGTAAATTGACAATATTGACGCCCACAACTGCTTTGTGTTCTACTCGTGCATAGAAACTACGCATAGACCTAGCTCATGATGCCACTGTTGGGTAACGTAGCAAAATTTAAAATTTTCTACGCATCACCAAGATCAATCTATGGAGTCATCTAGCAACGAGGGAAAGGTGAGTGCATCTACATACCCTTGTAGATTGCGCGCGGAAGCGTTTAAGAGAACGGGGTTGATGGAGTCATACTCGTCGTGATCCAAATCACCGATGACCGAGCGCCGAACGGACGGCACCTCCGCGTTCAACACACGGACGGTTGGGAAGACGTCTCCTCCTTCTTGATCCAGCAAGGGGGAAGGAGAGGTTGATGGAAATCCAGCAGCATGACGGCGTGGTGGTGGAAGCAACGGTGTTCTCGGCAGGGCTTCGCCAAGCTCAGCGAGAGGGAGAGGTGTCACGGGAGGGAGAGGGAGGCGCCAGGGGCTAGGGTGCGGCTGCCCTCCCCCCAATATATATAGGACCCCTAGGGGGGCGCGGGCCCTAAGAGATCCAATCTCCAAGGGGGGTGGCGGCCAAGGGGGTGGCTTGCCCCCCAAGCCAAGTGGGGCGCCCCCCACCCCTAGGGTTTCCAACCCTAGGCGCAGGGGGAGGCCCAAGGGGGGCGCACCAGCCCACTAGGGGCTGGTTCCCTTCCCCACTTCAGCCCATGGGGCCCTCCGGGATAGGTGGCCCCACCTGGTGGACCCCCGGGACCCTTCTGGTGGTCCCGGTACAATACCGGTGACCCCCGAAACTTTCCCGATGGCCGAAACTGGACTTCCTATATATAATTCTTCACCTCTGGACCATTCCGGAACTCCTCGTGATCTCCGGGATCTCATCCGGGACTCCGAACAACTTTCGGGTTACCGCATGCTAATATCTCTACAACCATAGCGTCACTGAACCTTAAGTGTGTAGACCCTACGGGTTCGGGAGACACGCAGACATGACCGAGACGACTCTCCGGTCAATAAAAAACAGCGGGATCTGGATACCCATGTCGGCTCCCACATGCTCCTCGATGATCTCGTAGGATGAACCATGATGTCGTGGATTCAATTAATCCCATATACAATTCCCTTTGTCAATCAGTACGTTACTCGCCCGAGACTCGATCGTCGGTATCCCAATACCTCGTTCAATCTCGTTACCGGCAATTCACTTTACTCGTACCGTAATGCATGATCCCGTGATCAACCACTTTGTCACATTGAGCTCATTATGACGATGCATTATCGAGTGGGCCCAAAGATACCTCTCCGTCATACGGAGTGACAAATCCCAGTCTCGATTCGTGCCAACCCAACAGACACTTTCGGAGATACCCGTAGTGCACCTTTATAGTCACCCAGTTATGTTGTGACGTTTGGCACACCCAAAGCACTCCTACGGTATCCGGGAGTTGCATAATCTCATGGTCCAAGGAAATGATACTTGACATTCGGAAAAGCTCTAGCAAACGAACTACACGATCTTTGAGCTATGCTTAGGATTGGGTCTTGTCCATCACATCATTCTCCTAATGATGTGATCCCGTTATCAATGACATCTAATGTTGTAGCGACCAGACCTCAGACGGTCAAATCTCTATGCTTAAGTGTCATCCCTGGATCGGTATGCTGACACACACAGTACTCGAGGATTTATAACAGAGGTAAATCACATGTAAAAAGTAACGTAAATACTATTAACTCAATCCAAATAGCGGAAGTAACAAGGTTGTGGATTCCCATCAACACCAACGGCAAAGTTGAGTGTAGAAATAGTAACCCTAACGTATCACTTACTCGTCGTAAGATTCCTGCAACATGAGACGTTGCAGCCACAAAGGGTCAGTACATTGAATGTACTGGCAAATTCACATCATAGAGAATGATGAATAAAGGCTATCACTACATGCATATTTGGCTGGTGGAAAAGCTCTATGGTTATAAGGTTTTTTGCGAAAAGCCAATTTTTCCCTACTACAAAGGAATATATTTTATTTAACTATGTGGTTGTTAATCATTGAGAATGGTTGACAGCATTCTCAATCCCAATTAAGTAACATCATTAAACCCAACAAAATTATTTAAAGTCACATGATGAGATTCAAACGATAATCCAAGTACTAGATACTCAAAACGTCCATAACCGGGGACACGGCTAATCATGATTAGTTTATACACTCTGCAGAGGTTTGCGCACTTTTCCCCACAAGACTCGATCTCCTCCGTTGGATTTCTCGCACTACATGGTGTTTGAGAAACGGATGACCGAGACATAGTCTTTCAGAAGCGTTTGCACCTTACGATGGGTAGACCGTACCACCTACAACCCCTACATCTGCTAGTCTACCACTGTAAGAGTTCACACGACTTAATCAACTATGATAGAGCCCATAATAGCTTGTGGCTGCACATGGAAGTTTCTAGTACGAATAATCTCATGATCCCTTTGAGCCTGGGTGGCGGTCCATAAAAAACAGGCAATCCTGGAATACCCAGGTGCCTAGACATGCAATCGCTGGAATATCCAAGTGCCTCAATCCACCCAGATGTGTGTTAAAGTTGCCACCTTAAGTAAACCATTAATTAACAATCTCATATCTGTCATGAAATACTCTCAAATCCAATCCACGTCTACGAGCATAGCATGGCAATATAAGCATAACGTAATAGTAACACCCAAGGTTTGAATGCAGGGCAATAGGTTCCTACCTTATCAACTACTTCCCAATACCCACATGTTATCAATCCTACTCATGCAATGTTTGAGGGTGAAACTAATGCATAAAAACTGGGTATGAAAGGGATATGATCAAAGTGTGAACTTGCCTGCAAGGTTGATGAAGATGATTCGCACTCATAACTCTTGATAGTTCTACTCGTCACACTCCGGTCAATCTATCGTAAGCAAGCAATAGTAACCACACCTAAGCAATCACTCAAAATATCAGAAAGATCGAAGAAGACAATTCGGAAAACATCAAAACCAATAAAATAACTCTTGCAACATAAAACAATTTCTAACAGTACCGAAATTATATGAATTTGGCCTTATCGGAAAGTTTAGGTCAAGAGCTTCGATTTGCAAAAAGAATCAACTCAAACGGAGCTACGAAACTCAAGTTATGATCAAACGAAGTTTGAATTCAAATCTGATCTAATTCAAATTTTAAACTTTTCAAAAACATGTTTGAGTTGGATTACTGGATAGAGGAGATCATAACGAAGAAGTGGGCGTTGGTTTCGTTGGATTTGAACAAACGAGTAAAAAGTTATGGCTATTTGAAAAATCAGGGCCAACTGTTTTACGGAAGAAAAAATAGCTACGGGCTAGGGTCTAAAAATAATAAACTACGGAAGTATAAGAAGAAAAAAACAAAGAAAGATAGCTTTATAAGGCAGAGAAAAGATGACTTTGGAGAGAAGAGAACATTTCTAGAAGTCGCGCCGGAGAGGAGAAATATATTTTTCTTAAATGAATATAGGGAATCCAAAATATTAATTTAACCCGAATCGGATGATTTTTGGAAGCTCTATGGGTCTATATTTATTGGTGGAAAAGAGACTTACAGGTCAAAAGCTAGGCAATGTGGGACTAAACATAGACGAAAATATACGAAACAGAGATGAAAAGAGATGAGCGGCTCGCATGGGCCTAAAGGCCTTCGGCCGGCCACGCTGCGGCTACAGTTTTTTTTATTTACAAAATTTGGCCTAAGAAAAAAATAAAAAAAAATGAAAAGGCTGGCTGGGCCTGGCCTATTTAAGAGAGAAAAAACAATTGGGCGCCAGAAGCTATTATACTGCGCATGTAGGCGACAAATAAATATGGGCCGCACATACATTTAAAAAAAATAGAAACAGAAGGAATACCGAATAACAAAATAAAATAAAATTTTTATATAGGCATATTATATATCAAAATTTTCAGAAAAAGATTTTCTACGACATGAACATTTTTGAGCATTAAATAAAGCACACACAAATTCTAATAATTCTAATAGTGCTCCTGCTCTAATAAGATCCAACAAAATCATTTTAAAAATACCAAAATGAAATCAAATTTATTTCTCTCCAACTTTCTGTTGTAGGGAATCATGTTACCCTATTTTCCATGTATTTTATTTTTGGAGAAAAATGATTTGAATAAAATCCAAATAACTCCAAATTGAAAAATAATTTCAAAAGACTTTGAATTTGATCCTTTGAAACTCCCAACTCATATTTCATATAATTTGAAGAAGTCATTTTATCTCCTCTCGTGAAAATCATTGAGTTGCATAAAGTTTCAGAATTGGAAATATTTTCCAAATGAAATTCAAATATTTTTAACACCCTTTGTCATTTAAATAAATGGAAGAAGTCATGTCATCTTCTCTCCAGGGTTTCATGGTGAAAAGAATTTGAATTCACGGAGATCACGAATGCAAAATGAAAGTTTGGGAAAGTCCTTTTATTCCCTCTCATTTAACTTTCAAAAAGGTTTCGAATTTCACTCAATTACACACAATCAATCAAATCTATCTATTTATTATAACATTCCAAAATTTAGAATTTTGGGATGTTACAAACCTACCACCCTTAAAAGGAATCTCGTCCTTGAGATTCGGAGAGGCTAGAAAGAAATAGGTTAGGTTCGGGGTCTTTTCAAAATTTCATCAATCGTCTTCGGGGTCTGTGGTGCTACCACCCTTAGAAGCATGGTTACGGTTCCATCAAAACTCATATACTTCATCCATATTGTTAACAGTGTCGGTCTTCTCAGATCTTCAGGATAATTCCTTATCTGGGCTCTTTAGGTAGTGGCATAACCTTTTCCTCAATTCTTCTGTCTTTCATCTTGGTAAGGTTCTTCTATGACTGGGTCTTCTTAGCTGACGGGTCTGGTGCCAAAACTAAACAACTATCGATATTTCATGATGGTCAACAATTTATGGTTCCTTCTGCAGGAAATGGGTCTGGTTGATCCTCACCGTATAACCTACGGTTGGCAAAAGCTGCCTTGTACAAGGGAAAAATTTCTTATACCATTCTAAGGTTTAAACATGGTTTTGATCATCGTCTCTCTACTATAGGTAAGTCACTCAGATTTACCATCCCATATATCAAGGCGAATAATAAGAGTAAGTCGGTATGATGATCAATCCATCCCGCACCCAAATCATTACCTTGTATACGGTTTAGCGAATCTCGCATTCTAACACTCAGTCATCCTCACAAGCATTGCAGAATTTGTCTTGTCGACGAAACAAGGTTCGAATAAATCCCTTGATTCTGCAAACCAAACAAACATCTATCGTTTCTTCACAACTCTCAGGTTTTGTGTAAACTCCTATAAAATCGTCTGCCGATAAACGTCGTATCTTCCTCCAGGGTTTTTCCTTCAGCAAGAATGTGCTTGCTTCTTGGCAGGTCCTGGGGCCTGTGGGTTATGGCCTATCTCATCACTTGTAGTCCTTGAACTTATCATCGGGCAACTGATCATTATTCCAACTTCCAACTCCCTAGTATTCTTAAATCCATCCAATTGTACTGTCTTCCTTCCTTCTATTGGCACCAAACTAGGACATGATTACTCAGACTCATGATGGAATTTCCATTGATCCATATTTCCAACATCATACCTCCTTTATATACAATGGTAACTCATCTCTTCATCCTCATGGGATATCCCTCATACCGAGATAAAAACTTATACTTATGAAGTCCATATTCCCCTTCGTGGAACATCATTATCCGTTCCAGGGTCAAGCGTCCTTACAGGGGAATATTGGCCATCTCTGCATGGCACTTCTTCAACTGGGAAACGTGAAGCACATCATGAACTTCCGACAGTCCTTCGGGTGACTCCAACTTGTTGGCCACTTCTCCCGTACGCTCCAAAACTCGGTATGGTCCTAGAAATCTCGGGGCTAACTTTCCCTTAACTACAAATTGTTTAACTCCTCGCAGAGGGGATGAAGACATGCTCTGTCTCCAATCTCATTGACTACCTCCTTGAGTTTTTGAGTCTGCATAACTCTTCTGCCTAGACTGGGCTACCTTCAGTCTATCTCGAATCAACTTAACATTCTCTTCTGACTCCTTGATCACATTTGGTCCAAACAACTGACGGTCTCCAACTTCATCCCACATACTCTTGGGGCATCACACATATCGAGACAAAACTCGTATTCATTTTGTTCGAAATCCACTCAGTGGAGTATCCTTATCTTTTCCAGGGGTCAAGGGTTCTTACAGGGTACTACCACCCTTAAAATGCACAAATCTTCCATAGACCATATTTCTCTTATCCTAAAAAATGGTTAAAATCCTTCTTCATAGAGTAACAACTCATAAAATCCCTATCAGTACCAACGATGCTAACTTTATTTATTCTCCAATGATTACAATCTCTCGCTCTTCCATTACATGTCTCAACTCAACACCTTGATACAAAAGAAATGTTCTCACTTCTACTACTCATTCTTTCTGCACAGACTCAACTATTTATCACAAGTCTCCTTCTCCTTTGGGACATTCTCTAGCAAAGTGCCCTGCTCCATTACAACGAAAACATATTACTTCTGACAAGTATCGAGGTTTCCTTTTTGGGCAATTGTTGAGGTAGTGCCCTGACTCCTTGCATCTGTAACAGGTGATATGACTCAGGTCCTTCCGGGAATCCAATCTGCTTCTCTTCCTGGACCTTTCCATGCCAATCATGGCTTCTATTTCTTGTGGGTCATATTCTACTTCCTCAGTCGGGAATTCTACTAGATCCCCATTCAAACAATTCTGGGAGATGTGTCCTTCTTCTCCACATGAATAGCAAGACTTGGTGCAGGGTTTAATTGGTTCTTCTTTGGGCGTGTCCTCCACCTCTTCCTTCATCACAGTTTCTTCTAAAATTTCCATGAGGGCTCCTTTCATTACTTCTTTCTTCTGCTGGATGGTTCGTTGTACCATGGGGTAAATGTGACACTGAGTAGGATAGTGGGTAGTCCCTTCACACAAGAAACAAGTAATCTGCCTAGTTGGGCATTCTTCAACTGGGTGACTTCCTTCACAATTAGGGCATTCATCCTTGTGTTCTTTATGGGTGTGTCCTATTTCTCCACAAATCTTGCATGCACAAGGTTTCTTCATATCCTTTCCATAAGGCTTCAACTTCTGGGACACAAGCCGAGACTTTGGCAGAGTCAACTTAAATTCTTTCCAAGTGGTTACTCCTTGCCATCCATTGATGGTTTGGTACATCCTCCACCAAGTAGCAGCACCTCTTTCAAAGCACTGAAGAGCATGCTGGGTCATATCCTTTCCGACTATAGGGTTATTCTCATGTGATCCTCCATGTTCTGAATCCATCGGTCTGTCTCCAACTGACTCATCGGTCCAGAAAATACAAGCTCATCTCCATTCATCCTCTATTGGGTCCATGGGTTTGGGGTGAGATAAGAGAGATAGAGAGGGATACACACAATACAAACAAAAGTTTTGAAAAGACAGATTTTATTTGTGGCCGTCGGGAAAAACATCAAACAAATGACAGCTCACAAACGTCGCATCTAACGTAGGTATATAACAGGGGTTTGGTCTTCTAAAGGTCAATAAATCTTCAACTCTCCAAACTCTTCAAGCCTTGTTCATGCCTCCAATGGCTTCTTCCGATCATGCTTGTCTTTCTCAAGTTCTTTTGCCAGATCAACTCTGTTGACGCGAAGTCTCTCGTGACGTCCTTTAATATTCTGGAGTTGCGTTCCAAACTTCTGGTTTCAACATCCTTCACATGAACCATGGTCATACTGTCCTTCAGTTCCTGACAAATCTCCGGTATCTCGAGGTTGTAGCTCCTCCAGCTTGGCTACTTTCAGCTTTTGGTTCCTGAGTTCTTCACGAAATGCTTCCTTGTCTAATACGGCTTCATGGAGCTCCACCTTAAACTTCTTGATGTACTACTCCAGATCCTGGTGATACACCGCTAAGGTTAAAACTTCATCTTACTAATAGGTGCTCCATCAGCCTTCTTCCATCAAATCCATTCTGAAGAAATGCATCCTTAACTCAGCACGGTGACAATAGCATCAGCGGGCGATGACATCACGGATAACCGTGTTTCTGCTCTTGTCATTCCCATGAGCTATCATTCCATAGTTGATATCTCCTGCCTTAGGGTTTTCTTTGACAAAACTTCGAGTTCTCATGCTCCTTGTTTCAGTCTTTCTCCGATACACCTTGATCTCGGGTATTGACAACTTCCATAGTCTGCCAAGTTCCATAAGGGTAGCCTTCCTAGGTCATACAAATCTGGGAATTCTTCAGAGCCTTCAAATTCTACTTGTCTTCGGTCTTCAACCGTTGTAGTTTCCATTATTCAGATGCACGGAAAATACTCTTCATTCGAAGTGGTCTTAGTTGTCCGATATCTTGTACTTCTTGGAGTGGTCTCATCAGTCGAATCTTCGGTGGTCAAAAGGGGAAAGGGGTATGGTCTCACTAAAGGGAATTTTTGAATAAGCTCAGAAGAGAAGAGAGGTAAAAGATCTTTTTGAAAGGGAAAGTTGTAGAGAAAAATCTTTGCTATGGGCTTGCCAGTTTCTAGGGTCACGTCCTACAGTCAACATGTGCTCTGATACCATCTTGTAGCGACCCGACCTCAGACGGTCAAGTCTCTGTGCTTAAGTGTCATCCCTGGATCGGTATGCTGACACACACAGTACTCGAGGATTTATAACAGAGGTAAATCACATGTAAAAAGTAACGTAAATACTATTACCTCAATCCAAATAGCGGAAGTAACAAGGTTGTGGATTCCCATCAACACCAACGGCAAAGTTGAGTGTAGAAATAGTAACCCTAACGTATCACTTACTCGTCGTAAGATTCCTGCAACATGAGACGTTGCAGCCACAAAGGGTCAGTACATTGAATGTACTGGCAAATTCACACCATAGAGAATGATGAATAAAGGCTATCACTACATGCATATTTGGCTGGTGGAAAAGCTCTATGGTTATAAGGTTTTTGCGAAAAGCCAATTTTTCCCTACTACAAAGGAATAAATTTTATTTAACTATCATGGTGGTTGTTAATCATTGAGAATGGTTGACAGCATTCTCAATCCCAATTAAGTAACATCATTAAACCCAACAAAATTATTTAAAGTCACATGATGAGATTCACATGATAATCCAAGTACTAGATACTCAAAACGTCCATAACCGGGGACACGGCTAATCATGATTAGTTTATACACTCTGTAGAGGTTTGCGCACTTTTCCCCACAAGACTCGATCTCCTCCGTTGGATTTCTCGCACTACATAGTGTTTGAGAAACGGATGACCGAGACATAGTCTTTCAGAAGCGTTTGCACCTTACGATGGGTAGACCGTACCACCTACAACCCCTACATCTGCTAGTCTACCACTGTAAGAGTTCACACGACTTAATCAACTATGCTAGAGCCCATAATAGCTTGTGGCTGCACACGGAAGTTTCTAGTATGAATAATCTCATGATCCCTTTGAGCCTGGGTGGCGGTCCATAAAAAAACAAGCAATCCTGGAATACCCAGGTGCCTAGACATGCAATCGCTGGAATACCCAGGTGCCTCAATCCACCCAGATGTGTGTTAAAGTTGCCACCTTAAGTAAACCATTAATTAACAATCTCACATCTGTCATGAAATACTCTCAAACCCAATCCACGTCTACGAGCATAGCATGGCAATATAAGCATAACGTAATAGTAACTCCCAAGGTTTGAATGCAGGGCAATAGGTTCCTACCTCATCAACTACTTCCCAATACCCACATGTTATCAATCCTACTCATGCAATGTTTGAGGGTGAAACTAATGCATAAAAACTGGGTATGAAAGGGATATGATCAAAGTGTGAACTTGCCTGCAATGTTGATGAAGATGATTCACACTCATAACTCTTGATAGTTCTACTCGTCACACTCCGGTCAATCTATCGTAAGCAAGCAATAGTAACCACACATAAGCAATCACTCAAAATATCAGAAAGATCGAAGAAGACAATTCGGAAAACATCAAAACCAAGCAAATAACTGTTGCAACATAAAACAATTTCTAACAGTACCAAAATTATATGAATTTGGCCTTATCAGAAAGTTTAGGTCAAGAGCTTCGATTTGCAAAAAGAATCAACTCAAACGGAGCTACGAAACTCAAGTTATGATCAAACGAAATTTGAATTCAATTCTGATCTAATTCAAATTTTAAACTTTTCAAAAACATGTTTGAGTTAGATTACTAGATAGAGGAGATCATAACGAAGAAGTGGGCGTTAGTTTCGTTGGATTTGGACAAACGAGTAAAAATTTATGGCTATTTGAAAAATCAGGGCCAAGCTATTTTACGGAAGAAAAAATAGCTACAGGATAGGGTCTAATGTATACATACGTAGACTAATTGATAATCTAATTATTTTATCGTATTAGTCTAAATATAATAAACTATGGAAGTATAAGAAGAAAAAAACAAAGAAAGATACCTTTATAAGGCAGAGAAAAGATGACTTTGGAGAAAAGAGAAAAATTTTAGAAGTCGCGCCGGAGAGGAGAAATATATTTTTCTTAAATGAATCTAGGGAAACCAAAATATTGATTTAACCCGAATCGGATGATTTTTGGAGGCTCTATGGGTCTATATTTACTGATGGAAAAGAGGCTTAAAGATTAAAGGCTAGGCAATGTGGGACTAAACATAGACAAAAATATACGAAATAGAGATGAAAAGAGGTTAGCGGCCTAAAGGCCTTCGGCCGGCCGCGTGCATGCTGCGGCTGCAGTTTTTTATTTATTTACAAAATTTGGCCTAAGAAAAAAGTAAAAAAATGAAAAGGTTGGCTAGGCCTGGCCTATTTAAGAGAGAAAAAAACAATGGGGCGTCAGAAGCTACTATACTGCGCATGTAGACGATAAATAAATATGGCCCGCACGTACAGCTTTTTAAAAAAAATAGAAACAGAAGGAAAACCGAATAAGAAAATAAAATAAAAATTTTATATAGGAATATTATATATCAGAATTTTTAGAAAAAGATTTTCTACGACATCAACATTTTTCGAGCATTAAATAAAATACACACAAATTCTAATAATTCCAACAGTGCTCCTGCTCTAATAAGATCCAACAAAATCATTTTAAAAATACCAAAATGAAATCAAATTTATTTCTCTCCGCTTTTTTGTTGTAGGGAATCATGTTACACTATTTTCCATGTATTTTATTTTTGGAGAAAAATGATTTGAATAAAATCCAAATAACTCCAAATTGAAAAATAATTCCAAAAGACTTTGAATTTGATCCTTTGAAACTCCCAACTCATATTTCATATAATTTGAAGAAGTCATTTTATCTCCTCTCGTGAAAATCATTGAGTTGCATAAAGTTTCAGAATTGGAAATATTTTTCAAATGAAATTCAAATATTTTCAACACCCCTTGTCATTTAAATAAATGGAAGAAGTCATGTCATCTTCTCTCCAGGGTTTCGTGGTGAAAAGAATTTGAATTCACGGAGATCACGAATGCAAAATGAAAGTTTGGGAAAGTCCTTTTATTCCCTCTCATTTAACTTTCAAAAGGGTTTCGAATTTCACTCAATTTCACACAATCAATCAAACAATCAATCAAATCTATCTATTTATTATAACATTCCAAAATTTAGAATTTTGGGATGTTACAAATGTCCATAGTGAGGAAACCATGACTATGTTTTGATCAACGAGCTAGTCAACTAGAGGCTCACTAGGGACGTGTTGTGGTCTATGTATTCACACATGTATTACGATTTCCGGATAACCCAATTAAAGCATGAACAATAGACAATTATCATGAACAAGGAAATATAATAATAACCATTTTATTATTGCCTCTAGGGCATATTTCCAACAATCTTCAGGACTGAGAAATAGAATACCCCTCTTCTTCGGAGTTGGTTTAGGAATAGGCTCAGGAGTTGGTACAGGAATTGGTTCAGGAAGTGTCCAATTATTTTCATTTTTCAACATATTATTCAATAGAATTTCTGCTTTATCCGGTGTTCTTTCCCTAAAAATAGAACCAACACAACTATCCAGGTAATCTCTGGAGGCATCGGTTAGTCCATTATAAAAGATATCAAGCATTTCATTTTTCTTAAGAGGATGATCAGGCAAAGCATTGAGTAACTTGAGAAGCCTCCCCCAAGCTTGTGGGAGACTCTCTTCTTCAATTTGCACAAAATTATATATATCCCTTAAAGCAGCTTGTTTCTTATGAGCAGGGAAATATTTAGCAGAGAAGTAATAAATCATATCATGTGGACTACGCACACAACCGTATCTTAGCATCACCCTTTAATGAGAACGGAAATATTTTAAGGATATAAAAGTAACGAGTTCTCTCATCATTAGTGAACAGGGTGGCTATATCATTTAATTTAGTAAGATGTGCCACAACAGTTTCAGATTTATAGCCATGAAAAGGATCAGATTCAACCAAAGTAATTATATCAGGATCAACACAGAATTCATAATCCTTATCAGTAACAAAGATAGGTGAAGTAGCAAAAGCAGGGTCAGGTTTCATTCTAGCATTAAGAGATTGCTGCTTCCATTTAGCTAATAACCTCTTGAGCTCGTATCTATCTTTGCAAGCTAAAATAGCTAAAGAAGCTTCTTTATCAAAAACATAACCCTCACGAATAATAGGTCAGTCTTCATCATCACTTTCATCAATATTATCAGATTCAATATTTTCATTCTCTCTAACCCTAGCAAGTTGTTCATCAATAAATTCACCAAGTGGCACAGTAGTATCAAGCATAGAAGTAGTTTCATCATAAATATCATGTATAGTAGAAGTGGCATCATCAATAACATGCGACATATCAGAACAAATAGCAGAAGCAGGTTTAGGTGTCGCAAGCTTACTCAAAGTAGAAGGTGAATCGAGTGCAGAGCTAGATGGCAGTTCCTTACCTCCCCTCGTAGTTGAGGGATAAATCTTGGTTCTTGGATCTTTTAAGTTCTTCACAATGATAAGCGAATATAAATCCCAAGTGACTCAAAGAATAGAGCTATGCTCCCCGGCAACAGCGCCAGAAAATAGTCTTGATAACCCACAAGTATAGGGGATCGCAACAGTTTTCGAGGGTAGAGTATTCAACCCAAATTTATTGATTCGACACAAGGGGAGCCAAAGAATATTATCAAGTATTAGCAGCTGAGTTGTCAATGCAACCACACCTGGAAACTTAGTATCTGCAGCAAAGTGTTTAGTAGCAAAGTAATATGATAGTAGTGGTAACGGTAGCAAAAGGTAATGATAGCAAAAGTAATGTTTTTGGTATTTTGTAGCGATGATAGCAATAGCAACGGAAAAGTAAATAAGCGAAGAACAATATATGGAAAGCTCGTAGGAAATGGATCGGTGATGGAGAATTATGCCGGATGTGGTTCATCATGTAACAATCATAACCTAGGGTGACACAGAACTAGCTCCAGTTCATCAATGTAATGTAGGCATATATTCCGAATATAGTCATACATGCTTATGGAAAAGAACTTGCATGACATTTTTTGTCCTACCCTCCCATGGCAGCGGGGTCCTAGTGGAAACTAAGGGATATTAAGGCCTCCTTTTAATAGAGTACCGGACCAAAGCATTAACGCATAGTGAATACATGAACTCCTCAAACTACGGTCATCACCGGTAAGTATCCCAATTATTGTCACTTCAGGGTTAACGGATCATAACACATAATAGGTGACTATAGACTTGCAAGATCGGATCAAGAACTCTCATATATTGATGAAAACATAATAGGTTCAGATCTGAAATCATGGCACTCGGGCCCTAGTGAGAAGCATTAACCATAGCAAAGTCATAGCAACATCAATCTCAGAACATAGTGGATACTAGGGATCAAACCCTAACAAAACTAACTCGATTGCATGATAGATCCCATCCAACCCATCATCGTCCAGCAAGCCTATGATGGAATTACTCACGCACGGCGGTGAGCATCATGAAATTGGTGATGGAGGATGGTTGATGATGACGATGGCGACGGATTCCCCTCTCTGGAGCCCCGAACGGAGTCCAGATTAGCCCTCCCGAGAGGTTTTAGGGCTTGGCGGCGGCTCCGTATCGTAAAACGCGATGAATCCTTCTCTCTAATTTTTCTCTCCCCGAAACCAAATATATAGAGTTGGAGTTGAGGTCGGAGGAGCTCCAGGGGGCCCACGAGGTAGGGGGGCGCGCCCCCACCCTCGTGGACAGGTGGTGGGACCCCTGGCCTTCATCTTTTGCAAGGATTTTTTATTATTTCCGAAAAGTTGTTCCGTGAAGTTTCAGGTCACTCTGAGAACTTTTGTTTCTGCACATAAATAACACCATGGTAATTCTGCTGAAAACAGCGTCAGTCCGGGTTAGTTCCATTCAAATCATGCAAGTTAGAGTCCAAAACAAGGGCAAAAGTATTTGGAAAAGTAGATACGACGGAGACATATCACACCACCATACAGGGAACCGGACGGATCATTTGGACCAAGATCACAATCACCAGCTCATCGAGCACAAGAACGCCTCACCTCCTGAGGCTATTCCACCACTATACTAGTTCATACTTAGCCCCTCGAGGCAATCCACTAGAAAGCTGGAGTAGGGTATTACGCCGCAAGGTGGCTCGAACCAGGATAAACTGCTGTGTCTCTTGTCCATTAGATTCATCGAGCTAGGACGTGGATTCGGTGAGCAGGCAGACTGGGGAGGACGAGTTCTTCACACGCACCCTAGAGTTCGAACCTCACAAGGGTTTGCGGAACCCTAAATCCAACATTTGGCGTGCCAGGTAGGGGTGCGTCGGAGCCTCTCTTCTTCCAGCCGGTCCGCCATCGCCCTACAGTTCTGATGGCCGACGATCCGAGGGCTCGTCCGAGCACTGGTCCGCTTGGCCCGCCCGAGCGGTGCCGTCCACCCAGGAAGACCTCCACTCCGTGCTCCAGGAGGCTCGCACACCGCCCAACACCGCCAGACGTGGGCGACCCGGGCCGTCGCCGTCCGCCCTCGCACCGCGTCGTACGTGTGCCACCACACGATCTTTGGGCTACACCGCGGCGACAATGCCACACATTCGTCAGGAGAAGGCGAACATGGAAGCCGCGATCATCATAGCATGAGAGCTACTGCGTTGCAGGTTGGCGGAGGGCGGCCGCGACGCCCTATTGGAGCGGGTCGCTGAGCTGCTAGACACCGCCTGCAGAGGTGCGGCGCCCTTCTACTCCCTGCCCACGCCTTAGGTTGTGGCAGGGCGCGCGCCCCCGGAGCACCTAAGGGGTTCGACAGCATCAACATGGAAAGCGGCGCTGCTCGTCCTACCACGACCGCGCCTCCTCCGGGCGGGGCAGGCTCTGGTGGTCCCCTGCGGGGCCGCGCTGGGATATCACCCCATGGCCATCAGGGCTAGGCGCGGGGCCTAGTGTCCCAAGGCATGAGGCACCCAGGCGAAGGCTCCGGCACGGCAACTTCAGATGCCTACATGCCCCGCATTGTGGATCTGGAGTATGCGCCGGAGGAAGGCCCCAACTCGTTCCCCGAGCCAGGCTGGGCAGAAGGGACGCCAGAGGCTGAGGCTTTCCACGAGCCGCCTGGAAGCTTTGCCGACCCCTTCGACGACAATAACCGTAGGGTACAACCGATATCTCAGGAGCATGCTTACGCTAACCATGGACCGCAGGTGAACCAGGCCACAATAGCAGCCGGAGACCCCAGGGCGGTGGCTCCGCTCCCGGCGAGAGTGGCGCACTGGGGGCTGCACGGGAGGGGCCCGGAGCCAGGGCCTCCCCCGCGCCGCATGGAGAAAGGTGTTGCATGGAGGTAGGCCCTCTGCCGGGGAAGGCGCCGGTGAGCCCTTCCCCCCGGTAGAGGGCCCGTGGTCGCCGAGGGCGCCGCCAGCGTCCCCTTGCTCCTTTGTCTCGTCCTGGTTTCTGGACGCCCCAATAGTGGTCGGGGAGGTGCATGGCGGGGCCCTCATCAGGCGATATGAAGCAAGGCTCACACCTATGAAGGTCTCCGCTCGTGACACTCTCACATAATAATGAGTGGGGTTGTACACGCCCCGGAGTCCCCGGAGTGCCACCCCTGGGCCTCAGGGGCTCCCGCCCACATCCAAGTGGAAGCACCATGCTCCGCGCTGGCCGTTGACACTATCCCCCAATGACTGTGCTCACATCCAGTGAAAGAACTTAGCTCTGCGCTGGTGATAAGACAAGAAGACTAGCTAGGTGTCGGACGCGGCTGTTACTTTCGTCCCTTTTTTCTGTAATTCGATTCGTCGCCTTTTGGACTGAGATTTGAAGTTCTTTTGTGTTATCAAAATGGGGGAGCCTTCTCTTGTTTGTGTCGTTTTCTTGCGTTCTGGTTGCGTGTTTTACTTTGAGGCTCACGCCTGCTGCCCCCCTGCGAGCGCCTCGCGAGCGGGGGCTGGTCGGGACGCAACGCCAGTCACATCCGGACGGCCCGGACAGGATCCCCTCGGGGTCAAGGGTGGACTCGCCGCAGGATCACCGCGCGCACATCCTACCGTAGTCGGGCATTCACTCCTCACAAGGCCTTCTCGAACGGATCAGTAGGCTTCTCAGGAGGCTCAGAGCCTCATGAGCCCCGAAGAGCCCACCTCGGGAGGAAGTTTCGACCAGGATGTCAGGGCACGCCCAAGACCTGCGGAATCAAGGTAAGACGTAACGACTACCCCGCTCGGCAGCCTCGCGGGCCCGTGATGGCGCATCTCAAGCCCTTTCCACAAAAGGCATGCCGTCATTTCATACATTCTGTTTCATACATTATAAGGGCCCCCCTTTTCAAAATTCTTTCACATCCCACAGGGCCGCGCCCGGAGGTTTCCTTTTTTTCACACGGGTTAACGCAAAAGGAAATGAAGGATTAGCCGGAGGCATTGCCTCCTCGTTGTCTTCACTATCTTCATCTTCGCCACCCCAGCTGTCGCTAGAGTCGTCCTCATCATCGTTGTCCGCGCCACCTTCCTCGACCACCATCACAGTCGCGTCGTCCTCAGGGGCGAACTCCGTGACCAGGGCTTCCACGTGGTCATCCACCCAGTTCGATAGGTTGTCTCGGATAACCCAGGGCATGGGGGCTATGGCGGCGTCAAAGTCAAAAGGGGGATCGAGGTTCTGGAGGTGGCTGAAGACTCCTGAGAATGCATGCTCAAGGAGGCCCTGGCTCCTCTCCTCAACGAGCTCGCGAGCCCTCGCAGCCCGGTCCTCCAGGCGCATCACGACATCGGTGAAGAAGCGGAGGTGGCTGGCATAATCTTCCTCGCGTGGATGAAGGACGCTCTCCTCGCAGATGGTGCTCAAGGCTCGGTTGGCTCTCACATGAGGGCCTGAAGCATAGAAGCATGCTCATGCTGCAGCATCTTCCTACCGCATGCCTCATCCACATTCTTCTTCATGAGAGACACGGCACCATCAATCTGTTGCTAGAGTGAGAGCAAGTTGGCGCGTGCGGGGGCCATGTCAACCTGGGCGGAAGCCAGCTGCCTTGGCGGCCCTCTCGAGTTGCTCCGCCTCGTTCAGATTCGTCCTAAGGGTGGCAGTCCTGCCCTCAACCATGGCTTCCAGGAGCTCCAGCTTCAGGCGGTGCTCATCGGCAATATCTGCGCGAGCCTTCGCCACCCTCTGATCAACCTCCTCCTGGATCTTGGCTTCTCGCACGGTGACGGCATCCTCGGCCATGACCACCTGGCGCTCCCTCACCTCCAGTGCTCAAGATCTAGGCTGCACTCCAAGGCCTCCAGCACCAGCGCCTCCTCGTGCTTCTGGATCTCCTTATCTTTGGAAGGTGATCCCCTCATTGATGCCAAGACGGCCTTGTGCGCCTCAATCCGCCGCTCAAGGGTAGCATTCAAGGCCTGGAGTTCTCGTTCGCGCTCCTCGACAGCCTCGCGTCGATGGTCGGCCGCCCTGGCCTCCTCCAAGGCTCGGGCGTAGGCCTCGCATGAGGTCGTGAGGGATAGCACGGCCTTCATGTTGGTGCGCTCGTGCTGAAGATACCTAAGGTTGATGTCCACCTTCAACTGGTGCCACTCATCCGCTAGCCGAAGATCCTCCGTCTCAAGGTGGGCATCGACGTCGGCAAGTTCTTCTCGGAGCCGTCTCAGCACACCCATCGCCTCCCGGAAAAGCTCGTGGAGCACAACACTGCGCCCATGCGCGAGCTCTAGCGCATGGCCAAGCCCATCCCTCACGTTGGGAGTCATTGGGGAAGCTCGAGGTGGCCCGCCTGCCCCTGACGGGGGGCTGGAGGCCGGTTCTTTCCGCGCCACCCTTCGGGCCTCGGCGGAGGTGCTGGATTGAGTAGCATCACTACTCGAAGATGAAGCTAGGGCTAGGATTACCCAGCCACCAGTGATGACCAATGAAGGAGCCCTCGGCACGCCTTCTGCACCCTAGGCCGGACCATGAAGGAGGGACGACAGGAACACAGGATCAAGCACTACAAAACAAAGACACATCCGTTACATTTTGGGCCGAACGATTTTTTTCCTATCATGCTTATGACACTTCTATGACGATAATTGTGACAAAACCCGGTATCATCATAGATGTGGTGGGCTCCTACTTCTATGACAAAAAATCATGACAGAAAAATGGGCTTTTCTTCCTGGGCAGGCCGGAGACGCAGCTGCATGACATTCTTTGGGCCATCCATGACGGAAAAACCATGCTAGAAGCGAGGGCGAGGAAAATATCGGGGGAGTTCCCGGTTACGGTGGGTGGTCGGAAGCCGAGCGATGCACGTTTATCTCGTACGTACGCGTGTGTGTGTGCGAGGCATTGCGCTCTAACTTAACTTGAGTGGGGCGTTGGGCTCTAATTGAACCCGAGCAATTGCACTGCAGGCTATGCGTTACTAAACCCGAGCGATCGATCGATCCCTTACTGTTAACTGAACCCGAGTGATTCCTTCGCTACTGCTTCTAATTGAAGCCAATCGATGCTGCCTCTGGATGAACAGTGAGCGTTCTTGGGGGGGGGCTTGGATGAACAGTTCCCGGTGGGGGGTTGGATGAACAGGACCCCGTGGTAGTAGAGGCCGTTGCCGCTGGATGAACATGACCCCAATCGAGCCGGTTGGGGGTGGATGAACAGCACCCCGTGGAGGGTTGGATGAACAGTAGCCGATGGAGGGCAGGGTGAACAGTAGCCCGTGGAGGGGTGATTGAACAGGACCCCGTGGAGAGGGCTGGTTGAACAGTAGCCGGTGGAGGAGCGCACGGTGGAGGCTGGATGAACAGGAGCCCGTGGATGAACATTCGCAGATGGAGGCTGGAGGAGGTCGATAGTGGATGAACAGTAGTCCGTGGAGGCTGGAGGAGGTCGACGTTGGAGATGAACAGTATCCTGTGGAGTCCCGTTTTGTGGTACGCCACACCCCTCCCGATGAACAGGACCCCCGTTTCGACTGTAGCGCTCCAACACAAGTCCGTTTCCTCCGTTTTGCGGTACGCCGCACCCCTCCCGATCAACATGACCCCATTTCGACCATAGGAGGTCCAAGAGAAGTCTGTTTCCTCCGTTTTGTGGTACGCCAGACCCCTCCCGTTGAACAGGATCCCGTTTTGACCGTGGCTGGTCGAACGCAAGGCCGTTTCCTCCATTCTGCCGTATGCCAGGCCTCGTTTCCATCGGCTATACCATCCAAGCCGGTTGGCTCCCGATGAACAAAACGCGTTCCGTTGCCTCCCGATGAACACAACGCATTCCGTTGCCTCCCCATGAACACGAAGACGACGCAGTTTCTCCGTTCTGACCTAGCCATGTACACAAGCCGTGGCCATACGTACGCGTGAGTAGGCATTAGAGATCCTGCCCGTATGTACGTACGTGGACATATTTACTTTCTTGCACCCTGCCGGTGTACGTACGTGTACATGCTACGTGGGCGCCCCTACTATGACACGTGCGCCTCTACATCGACCAGTATGTACGTACGCGTTCACGACCAGAATGACAACGCTACGTACTCTTCGACCAGGTGGGTCCCGACTGTCAGGCACTTCCTTGCATGCGAAGATGTAGTTGGTGGGTCCCAGCAGTTAGGGGGCGAATCATTTTTTTTGCCTGTAATAAGGACGCACTTCCTTGCGTGCAAAGATGTAGCTGGTGGGTCCCAGCAGTCAGGGAGAAACATTTTTTTTTTCACGAAATACGGTGGCCCGTCCGGTGGGTCCTGATACGTCTCCGTCGTATCTACTTTTCCAAACACTTTTGCCCTTGTTTTGGACTCTAATTTGTATGATTTCAATGGAACTAACTCGGACTGACGCTGTTTTCAGCAGAATTGCCATGATGTTGTTTTATGCGCAGAAAACAAAAGTTCTCGGAATGACCTGAGACTCCACGGAATATCTTACAATAAATAATAAAAAATCCTCGCCAAAGATGAAGACCAGGGGGCCCACACCCTTGCCACGAGGGTGGGCGGCGCGCCCCCCCCCTAGGAAGCGCCCCCCTAGGGCGCGCCCCCTACCTTGTGGGTCCCCTCGAGACCTCCCGACTCCAACTCCAACTCTATATAACTGCTTTCAGCGAGAAAAAAATAGGAGAGAAGATTTCATCGTGTTTTACAATACGGAGCCCTAAAACCTCTCGGGAGGGCTGATCTGGAGTCCGTTCAGGGCTTCGGAGAGGGGGATTCGTCACCGTTGTCATCATCAACCATCCTCCATCACCAATTTCATGATGCTCACCGCTGTGCGTGAGTAATTCCATCGTAGGCTTGCTGGACGGTGATGGGTTGGATGAGATTTACCATGTAATCAAGTTAGTTTTGTTAGGGTTTGATCCCTAGTATCCACTATGTTCTGATATTAATGTTGCTATGACTTTGCTATGCTTAATGCTTGTCACTAGGGTCCGAGTGCCATGATTTCAGATCTGAACCTATTATGTTTTCATTAATATATGAGAGTTCTTGATCCTATCTTGCAAGTCTATAGTCATCTATTATGTGTTATGATCCGTTAACCCCGAAGTGACAATAATCGGGATACTTACCGGTGATGACCGTAGTTTGAGGAGTTCATGTATTCACTATGTGCTAATGCTTTGTTCTGGTTCTCTATTAAAAGGAGGCCTTAATATCCCTTAGTTTCCATTAGGACCCCGCTGCCACGGGAGGGTAGGACAAAAGATGTCATGCAAGTTCTTTTCCATAAGCACGTATGACTATGTTCGGAATACATGCTTACATTACATTGATGAATTGGAGCTAGTTCTGTGTCACCCTATGTTATGACTATTATATGATGAACCGCATCCGGCATAATTATCCATCACTGATCCGATGCCTACGAGCTTTCCATATATTGGTTTACGCTTATTTACTTTCCTGTTGCTATTGTTACAATCACTACATAATGCCAAAAATATTACTTTGCTTTCATTACTCTTTTGTTACCGTTACCATCACTATCATATTACTTTGCTACTAAACACTTTGCTGCAGATACTAAGTTTCTAGGTGTGGTTGAATTGACAACTTAGCTGCTAATACTTGAGAATATTCTTTGGCTCCCCTTGTGTCGAATCAATAAATTTGGGTTGAATACTCTACCCTCGAAAGCTGTTGCGATCCCCTACACTTGTGGGTTATCAAGACTAATTTCTGGCGCCGTTGCGGGGAGCATAGCTCTATTCTTTGAGTCACTTGGGATTTATATCTGCTGGACACTATGGAGAATTTGAAAGACGCTAAGACAACAATTTATCCCTCAACTACGAGGGGAGGTAAGGAACTGCCATCTAGCTCCGCACTTTATTCACCTTCTGTTATGAGTAAGCTTGCGACACCTAAACCTGCTTCTGCTATTCGTTCTGATATGTCGCATGTTATTGATGATGCTACTTTTGCTATACATGATACTTATGATGAAACTACTTCTATGCTTGATACTACTGTGCCACTTGGTGATTTTCTCGAGGAATGACCTGCTAGGGCTAGAGAGATTGAAAATATTGAATCTGATTATGATGATGAAGAATCACTTGTTATTCCTGAGGGTTATTTATTTGATCAAGAAGCTTCTTTAGCTATTTTAGCTTGGAAAGATAGATATGAACTCAAAAGGTTATTAGCTAACTGGAATAAGCAATCTCTAAATGCTAGGATGAAACCTGACCCTGCTTTTGCTACTTCACCTATCTGTGTTACTGATAAGGATTATGAATTCTCGGTTGATCCTGATATAATTACTTTGGTTGAATCTGATCCTTTTCATGGCTATGAATCTGAAACTGTTGTGGCACATCTTACTAAATTAAATGATATAGCCACCCTGTTCACTAATGATGAGAGATCTCGCTACTTTTATATCCTCAAAATATTTCCGTTCTCATTAAAGGGTGATGCTAAAATATGGTTTAATTCTCTTGATACTGGTTGTGTGCGTAGTCCCCGGGATATGATCAATTACTTCTCTGCTAAATATTTCCCTGCTCATAAGAAACAAGCTGCTTTAAAGGAAATATACAACTTTGTGCAAATTAAAGAAGAAAGTCTCCCACAAGCTTGGGGGAGGCTTCTCAAGTTACTTAATGCTTTGCCTGATCACCCTCTTAAGAAAAATGAAATACTTGATATCTTTTACAATGGACTAACCGATGCTTCCAGAGATTACCTGGATAGTTGTGTTGGTTCTCTTTTCAGGGAAAGAACACCGGATGAAGCTGAAATCTTGTTGAATGATATGTTGACAAATGAAAATAATTGGGAACCTCCTGAGCCAGCTCCTGCTCCAATTAATGATCCTATTCCTAAACCAACTCCGAAGAAGAAAGGTGTTCTATTTCTCAGTCCCGAAGATATGCAAGAGGCAAAGAAATCTATGAAAGAAAAAGGTATTAAAGCTGAAGATGTTAAGAATTTACCACCTATTGAAGAAATACATGGTCTTAATTTACCGCCTATTGAAGAAACATATGATCTTAATCCTTTATTTATTGAAGAACCTCCAAACCTCGATAAACCGACACAGGTAGTAAAGGTAAATTCTCTCTATAGATATGATAGAGCTGAAATCCCTCCTACTAAAACTGCTAGTCAGTGCTTGGATGAGTTTGATAATTTTATTTTTAAGCAATAAGACTTCAATGCTTATTTTGGTAGACAATTAAAGCAAGATGTTGATATGATTAAATACTTGGGTGATTATATGGCTAATATTAGAGGTGAACTTAAACTTGTAAGCAAACATGCTTCTATGGTTACCACTCAAGTAGAAAAAGTACTTAAAGCTCAAAAGGAATTGCTCAATGAGATGAATAGTAAGAAAAATGATTATGCTGTTAAAGTGGCAACTAGAACTGGTAGAATGACTCAGGAACCTTTGTATCCTGAAGGCCACCCTAAGATAATTGAACAAGATTCTCAAAGAAATAATATTGATGCACCTAGTTCTTCTAAAAAGAAGAAAAAGAAAAATGATAGAACTGTGCAAACTTCTAGTGAACCTATTGCTGAACCACCTGATAATCCAAATGATATCTCTATGTCTGATGCTGAAACAGAATCTGGCAATGAACATGAACCTAATGAAAATGTTAATGATGATGTTCATAATAATGCTTAACCTAGTAATGATAATGATGTAGAAATTGAACCTGCTGTTGATCTTGATAACCCACAATCAAAGAATCAATGTTATGATAAGAAAGACTTTGTTGCTAGGAAACATGGTAAAGAAAGAGAACCTTGGGTTCAGAAACCCATGCCTTTTCCTCCCAAACCATCCAAGAAAAAGGATGATGAGGATTTTGAGCGCTGTGCTGAAATGATTAGACCTATCTTTTTGCGTATGCGATTGACTGATATGCTCAAAATGAATCCTTATGCTAAGTACATGAAAGATATTGTTACAAATAAAAGAAAGATACTAGAAGCTCAAATTTCCGCCATGCTTGCTAATTATACTTTTAAGGGTGGAATACCAAAGAAACTTGGAGATCTAGGAGTACCCACTATACCATGCTCCATTAAAAGGAACTATGTTAAAACTGCTTTATGTGATCTTGGCACTACTAGAAAAACTCCTACTAATGGCGCACCTAATATGGCTATTAATGGCGCATATGTGGTGCGCCATTAACAGCACGCCATTAGTAATTTTTACTAATGGCGCGCCACCTGGTGCGCCATTAGTATCTGGTATATTAATGGCGCACCGCGGGTGCGCCATTAGTATAGGCCAGGGTGCGCCATTAGTATGCCTCCCAGGGGCCATGTATACCCAGGTGCTTTGGCATACTAATGGCGCACCACCACTGGATGCGCCATTAGTAACCGCGGCATACTAATGGCGCACTACCCAGTGATGCGCCATTAGTATGCACTGTCATACTAATGGCGCACTGTCATGTGATGCGCCATTAGTATGAATATTAGGGTTTTTTTTATTTTTTTATTTTCTGTTTTTTGCACAGGTTACAAAATGTATAATTTGACAAAATATAGACAGCACACATCAACAACAGATTCATCGAATACAATAGAAGATTAGTCTTTGAATACAATTCATCATATTAGTCTCCGAATACAATTCATCATATTAGTCTCCGGATACAATTCATCATATTAGTCTCCGAATTAAAAAGACCGAACAAAGATAGAACATTATATTACAAGTCTCGAGACCGCGAGTAGCGAGTTTGTCTTCACATTACAAGTCGATATCGATCATCTAAACTACCATCACATAGAAGAGAGCTGCGGTCATCACGATGAGCATCATCACGATGAAACTCGTCTTCATCCGGTTCCTCCAACACTCCCTCCCCTCTCCCGCTAGATAGCGGGCGTATCTAGATTCGGCCTCGGCCCTAGTGGTGTACCCTTTGTAACTGTTACCGCTGAATCGGTGAACCTGTCTCCGACACTCCTCCCAGTCATCGTAGACTCCGGGAACCTTACCCTTGTACACGACATACGTCGGCATCGCTATGCACTAGCCAAACGAAACGTTAGTACCAATTCACAGACAATACATAAGCAATATATAAGTATGCAACAGAACGATCGGAAGAGAAAAGCAAGACATTAATAGCATCGATTACATCTAAGTTGAACGACTCTCGAAACCAAAGAGACATACTACAAGTTCATTAAAGTTTAATTACAACATGAGCCAATCGATGTTTCAGAACTAGACACAGCATCACTGCTTTCGACTCGACTCAAGGGACCGGAGCGTGGATGAAGCCGCCGTCTATCATGGGAGTCATGAAATAACGGTCGTTGTCAGCCTGCATTTGTAGCATTGTGTCGATGTCACTGTTGGACGGTTGATTGTTGAGGTAGAACTGCCCCGAGGTACGAAGGACATCTTGATGGATGATTTCCGCAAACTCCGACTGGATGCGAAAGAATTCTTGTCGGAGGTCCGCGTCCTGGATTGCCGACACGCTCTTTGCCCAATCTTTGAGTTTACTCGGTAGCAGAAGTTGATGATGGTCCCGTACGATCGCCCGCATGTGATGGATGGCATAGTAGGCACCCTTCTGACCGCCAGGCGGCTGCTTGACGCAGCAGAACGTCGTATTGTGGGAGAACACGTGCTTGCCGTACTTACGAATAGGCCTGGTGAAGGTGCCTCCAGATTTGGCGTAGCCGGGGAGAACATCATCAAGAACCTTCTTGACATTTGTGTAGTCTACGTTCGACTGACGGTCCGGGTCGAAATACGTGGCCATGGAATATTTGGGGCTTAGGAGGATGAGCGTGCAACGTGTGTCACTGCAGAAAACACGGAATGTTAAAAGAAAAACGATCGAAATGTAAGAATTCATATGTTACGGGCCGGTTGAGGGGAGGACTTACTCGGGAAAGTAAGGCACGAGGAAGTTATCCTTATCTTGGTTTGCCAGAATGACGCCTTCGAGGTAAGAACTCGCGACTTGCCGGTCCCCAGCGCTGCCCAAGATCTTGGCACGCATGTAGAAGGGGTCGACTATCACGATGTCCGGGGTCTTGTCGCGAATGATCCGCATCTCCATACTCAGCGAAAATAGCCGAACGAAGGTGTAGTGCAGCGGATGAAGGTTCAACATAGCGTGGATGTCATCAAAACGCAGGACGATCGTACGCCCGATGGAGTTATCCACAAAGCCCTTGCCCTCTGGCACCTTGGCCGCGAAAACCGGGTATGCCACATCCTTCTCCCTGAGACGCCGCTTCTCCAAAGAAAGAACACTGTCATGCAGACTCCGCATAGCACCGGTTGCAGCATTGAGCATATTTGTCGGTAGCATCGCCCTACCCGCCACATGCACCCTCCTCGAGATATCCTGCGGTGAAGGTGGCCCGTCCTGAGCACGGATCGTACTCGGTGCCGGCTGGCTCGCACCCTTCTTAGTCTTTCTTTTGCGTGCCTTCTTCTTCTCCTGTAATGGGACCGAGTTCTGCTCACAGACCGCCTTCTTGAGTGTGTTGGGGCTGATAATATTTCGCACCTCGCCTATCTGAGGCTCGGTGAAGTCGGCAGCTGGAGGCGTCTCCTGAGAGCTGAACGCCAGACGGCGCCTGTTGCAACTTGGCTTCTCCGCGGTACCAGCTAGATCGCACACGTCTTTTGTTGGGTTTGGTTCTTGAGAAGGAGGCCCCATGAAGTCGCCATCGTACCCATGCTCGGCAAAGTACTGATCGACGTTGCCAAATGTATCGTCGTCGTCGTCGTCGTTCTGATCCTGTGCCATATGCATGTTTGGATCCAGTGGCATAGGGATGTCCGGCACCGTTACGGCGGTCTTGCCATGGGGCCGACTTGGCGCCGGCACGACTGGCGGTGTTGTCTTTGGGGTGGTGTCCCCCGCCCCCAAACGAATCTGGCTCTTCGGCCAAAGCAGGGGCCAGCTCAGGCAGGCGCTGAGGGTCATCACGTCTTCATCGTCGGCCCCGACGGGTCGAATCGGAGGTAACAAGTCGTCGCAGCCTGGCAGCACCCGAACCAGTTGAACCCTAAACAAGTTGGGTGGCATCTGGGTACCGTGGAACAAGGGGTTGCCCGGTTGAACGATTTTGCCCTTGGCGACATCGACCAACTCATTGTTCACGAAGTGGAGGAGAGTGCACGGAACGTCGGCGGCGCCCTGCGAAAACATGTAGGGCGTTAGGGATGCCCAGTCAAAGGCAAGGAGATGAAGTCCTCGGCCGAGAGAGGCTTAATTAGTTACCGTGATGATGGCGTCGAGCTCGGCTAATGTCGACGCACCGCCAACGGCGGGCGTGCAGTTGACGGAGGGGCCGCTTGCTGAAGAGGTGCCGGCCGGCGTACACCCGGGTGCATTAAGCTCCCGTGCCGGCGTCGGAGACACCAATGCCGCCTCCGCCGGAGGCACCAATGGCCCCGCCATCGCATTATGCGAGTTGCTGGCCGTGAAGCTAGGAATCGGGGGCGGCCCCTGTTGGCCGCCCGCAATCCACGCACTCAACCCCGAGATCAAGGTAGGCACAAGGGCGGTGATCGTCGCTCCGAGTCGTTGTTCCACTTGCTCTTGGACAATCTCCGGAATACGCGCCACCTGTGCCTTGAGTTCTTGAACCTCTCGCGCCTGGCTTTCCGAGCTGGTCTTTTTCTCCTTCCGCACACCAGCGGTATAGTATGACCCCCATTTTGTCGACAAGCCTTTGCCGGCCACACGACCAGCTGACGTCGGCTTACTGAGCTTATCCTTGTTCTTCATTACATTCAACCCCCTATTTAGAGTGGTGTCCCAAGGGTTGCTCTTAGTCGACCCCGCGCTACTGCTTTCAGTCGCCTGCGGAAGGAATGTGAACCATTTAGAAATTTGGCTTCATTAATTAGAATGCAACCATATGGAGCTAATTACGCGGGGGTGTATTCCTTACCAGAACAAGCTCAAGCTGCCTGGTCTTCGGATCCGTGGTAAGCTCCTTTGTTTTCGGGTCCTTCTTGTACCGGGCCCTGACAAAGTTCCTGGTCTGCTTGTCACCGTATTTATCGAAGAGGGGCGGTAGGCCTTGCTCGGCACGGTCCGCCTCCTCCTTGTCCCATATAGGCTCCGCCACTCTGTAACCGCCGGGACCGAGTGTGTGTTCCCCTATGTTCAGCTCCCGCATTTGTTTCCCCCCACTCACTTGATTGGGAGCTTGCGGTGCTCGAGCAATTGATCTTGAAGTCGTTGTAGTCATCTTCGGTGATCGAAGGATTTTTCTCCTTGATCTTCTGATAACTCTCACCTTTCTCGATCATTCTCTTCACATTGCTTTTCCAAGTAGACAGGGCCTTGCTCATCTTCGTGAGGGCAAGCATTGTTCACTTTATTCCCTTTGAGGCTTGTGTTTTCAAATTCAGCGGGGAACTTGTATCGTTCGTGCAGCTTCGTGAAGAGGAGGTGGCGCAAATTCCCTCGGTCAGGATGCCTCAGGTTCTCGGTGTTGATCGAGACGGTGCTCCGGACAATGCACCCGAGCTGAAGCGAGTACCCCTTGACTATTCGTTCGGGCGCCGTTGGATTCCCGTTGGAGTCCACTTCAGTAACTTCCTCCTTGAGGGTGCGGAGCACGATCGGGCGCCGGTCCTTCCGTTGCCTCTTCGGTTGGCTGCCATCTGTGCGTGCGCCGCCATCATCAGTGATGGCATCCTCGGCGGCACCATCAGTGGTGGCATCAGTGTGGTCATCCTCGGCGGCACCATCTGTGGTCTCAGGATCGGTGGGGAAGGCGGCGGCCTCATACAAGTGAGGTTGTTCCTCCATCTCCTGGGACAGCTCCCAGAATGCCTTGCCGCCCGAACCCCCGGCCTCGTCGTTGTGGGCCATGTTTCTCTCTAAATAGAAACAAAGTTTGGTCAAAAAGTTGGTTATTGTCAAGGAACAAGATCATGGTCTCATCATTTAGGGTTTGTCGACACCGAGGCATCCTAAAATCTAAGCTTTTATCATTGAGGGTTTTTCGACGCCAAGGCACCCTAAAAGCCTAACCTTTCATCATTTCGGTTTTTATCGACACCGAGGCACCCTAAAAGCCATGCATTAGTCACAAGTACGCCGGGGCACTTGATCCTACTTAATTAACTACTAAGATACCCCGGCCCATGCATTAGTCACAAGTACCCCATATGTCCTATTTTTAGCAAAGTCATGCTAAAATTCACGGAAAATTTCAGCATGACCTTTACTGAAAATAGGACATATGGAGTACCCGAATTTGCCGGAACGGAAGTTAATCGACATTCCGGCAAACTCAAGGGCCTCTCGGGGTACCTGCAAAATCATTATCCCAGGTGGACATGGATGCAATGTCACATGTCACATGGATCCCACACCCACAGGAGCTGGTGAAGCTTCATGTGTATTTCACGAAAACCAGCCTGACTAAAGAGCTTTATGTAGAAAACAAATCACTCCACCAGCTCACACAGGATCATCCCTCTAAGCAATTACTCAAAATGGGCACTAGCAGCAAAATGAACATTTTACAATCTGAACTTTTTTTTGTCATCTATGTGCTCATTTAACTTTGATCCAAATAGTATCAAAGTTCTTAGAAACAAGCAGCTCTGCTAACAAAGAACAGTAAAAATGGGCATCTACTAGGTAGACCAACATAAAATTTTGACTGGAGTTACATAAGGGGAAATTGATGTGATGAATGGCAGTTAGGGAGCTGAGCTGATCATGTCCATGTATTCTAATTCTACAATAAGATGGCATTGCTGTTGGTACCAATTTATTTGTTCACAAAGATACATTTTTGGTAATGCATAGACAACATCACCTTTTATTTATCATGGTTGGTTCTGTTCCATAATCATATCAGCCCAGAGTGTCTTATTAGATATCAGACTGAATTGTAATGCACCCATTCTAAACCTTTAAGTGAAAATAACCCTTGGTGTTTGATATGCATAACAATGAAAGATGTTGGTTCACATCTTTGACTGGAGTAACAGAGGCATAAAAGTAGAAATTACAGGTCAGAGGATCATGCTGATTAAGGTTCTGTTTTTATACTGCAAGTTCCAGGTAATTAGAGTATGTGGCACTGTCTTGTGTTGACTAACTCATAAATGATATTATCATCTTTACTCACCGTTATGTGTATCATGGCTGAAATTCCACCGTTATAATACATGCCTGCTTGGCTAATTAGCAAGTAAGTAACTCTTACATTATCAAAGCTTGCCAGTTTCTGAAATCAATTACTGACAGGGAATAGCACAGGCACACAACAAACCTATAACTTAATGATGGTTATTAGGGAAGACAGGAAATGAGGATGGACAGAACCATATGTTTGGGAAATGCAAATAGAAGTAGTGCTATGAGAGTAATTTTTTTTCAATTTTCATTGATGTTTCAAATTAGATCGGTGCACATGTGGCTGCAATTTCTATTGGTCATCCAAGATGGGTGTTCATAGTAAAGTACTATATAGTGGCACTAACATAACCAAGGATTGCTTTTAAAAAAACATAACCAAGAATCACCTTCCACGTGGCTTCTTCTCTTTAGCCTGGCTTCCTTCTGCAAAGTGGGCAAATACTTCTGTCTGCTGCAGTAGGTACTTCAGTCGCCCTTTCCCTTCTTGTTCTGTGATCAAAACCACGATGAGAATGCAATACACACCAAAGAATATCATATACAAGAATTGCAGAAATTAAACAAGGTCAGACCCACACTATCTATTCTTTCTTCATGGCAGAATATCATATACAAGCACGAATTTTGTTCACATTTATATAGCAACAAATATTTATACACTCATATAGCAGCACTAAGTATATTGCACTTAGAAGAAGATTTGCTTTTACATCCCACCCAACTTAACAATCTAGTAGAGTTGTGATTTATTAATATTGTCTTTCCTTTGCAGGTTCATGTCAAGTCGATCGAGGATTTCGCGCAGCTGGGTTGTTTCGATGAGAACCAAGACAAGCAGCAGCCCACCAAAGCTTCTTCTACCCAGCAGCAACCCACTAAACCCTTTTCTACCCAGCCGCAACCCGCTAAAGCTTCTTCCACCCAGCTACCGGCCAGAGGGCACCAAGGCCTCAGCCTCTCAGGTTTGTGTTGCGATCCTCTCCTGCGTGCACCTTGTCGAGCACAGCACTGGCTCGCTGACCCTTTTCTACCTCCACCATGTGCTAACCTTGCTCGTGCGGCGAAATAGCTGTTAGTAAGATCCTAGCTCTCTCTTTTCTTAGAAATAATAAATCGCCAAGCAGGAATGAAAAGATTATTTGATTGAAGAAACCACCATGGCAGCAAATAACTGAACCTTCACTCTGTTTTAACTGAAAATATATTTGAAAAAAAAACTTTTACACGTGTGAAAATCTTCTCTACAGGTGGAAGAACACATCAAACACAGTGCAAAAACTAAACCCTTGCACTCTGTCAAAACTAGAAGAAAATGAACATATATTCCTATACAGTGCAAAAACTAAATATATGCCCATATTTAAGTCCGAACGTTACGTTCTTTTAATTGAAGAAACTAAACATTTGATCATATTCAGTGCAGAAACAGAGTTTATAATATTTTGAAGTGGACAAACTGAAGATTGGCTTTTTTAAGTGCAAAAACTGAAGATACATGCTACGTTATTGTGCAAAACGTTTACATTAACTCTGTGTAAGTGCAAGTGATGAAAATCTGCTCTCCTTATGAGAAAAAAACTGAATACATGCCCTGTTTATCTGAAGAATTGAATGAACATTGGCCCCGAAGCATTTTCTTGACTAAACTGTGCTCGTAATCCAATTTATGGCCTAATCTACTCAGATTTTACTCAATGACCATGTGCCCAGAGAAAAGGGGAAGAACAGAAGAGGAGGAAGAGCGTACCACGTCTGTAGTCGGGCTAAGCTGTCGCCGGTGACGGTGGAGACGAGGCTGGCTGACCGACCCGGCAGCCAAATGCCTTTGTTCGTAGGCAACTTCTCTGGGCAACCTCCCTGCTCTGTGAGAGTCTTCTTACTGTAGGCGGCGGGGCAGCGTCGAGGTGGCGGGGCAGCGGCGTCGGGGCGGGGTCGAGGCGGCGTCGGGGCGGCGGGGCGGCGTCGAGGCGGCGTCGGGGCGGCGGGGCAGCGTCGAGGCGGCGGGGCAGCGGCGTCGGGAGAGGAGAGGGGAAGGGGATCGAGGGCGAGGGAGAGGGCGAGGGAGAGGGAAGGCGAGGAGAGGGCGAGGGAGGGAGAGGGCGAGGGCGAGGGCGAGCAGTGGGTCAGGGCAGCGGCGGCGGCGGCGGTGGATCGAGAGGGAGAGGGAACTGGCAAGGGGGAGAGGGAAGGGGGGATCGGGCGAAGGGGGAGAGGGAAGGGGGATCGGGCACAATACCAATGGCGCACCTCACCGTGGTGCGCCATTAGCATGTCCATACTAATGGCGCACCTCACCGTGGTGCGCCATTAGTATTTTTTTTATTTCAACTCGAGCCAACAGGTTATGTACCACCAGAACTGATCCACATCAAGTCCCCTCTACTAGCTCGACTAGTCAGCAGCCAGTTCTCACACCAGGAGGTTCTAGGTTCGACTCCCAGGCTCCACAATTTTTTTTAGCATTTAAAAAGTTGTTTGATACTTATTTGTGTTTAAATATGTTCAAACTTGTTTAAATAATAACAGTAATATTTTTTATAAGACAGTAGCATTTAAAAAGTTGTTTGATACTTATTTTTTTATAAGACGGTGCGCGGGGTGCGGGGGGTCGGCGGCGGCGGTTGAGTAGGGGAATCGAGGGTGCGGGGGGTCGGCGGCGGCGGCCGGTGGACTGGGGGGTGCTCGGCGGCGAGGGGACCGGATCTGGCGAGGTGGGATAGCGATCGAGATGGAGGGGGATCGAGATCGAGTGTCCATGAAATTTAAAAATATTCATGATAGTTCAAAAAGTACCCATGAAATACAATCGAGAAATGAAGGCTACGATTTAAATACAATCGATCTTAGCTAGCTATCTGTTCACAATCTTCTTGCCCTTCTTTTTCGCAAATGGAGTTCTTCTGTGGAACGGACGTCCTTTAGGTAGGGTGGTCCTGCTTCTTCTTGTGGTGTATGCTGCTACTTCATCATCGTCGTCATGTTCGATCCTCGGGTCGCCGTACTTGTCGAAGTCTTGCTCATTGGCTACTCCATCCATTCTGATGATCTTCCTTTTGCCTCTCCTCACGACAACACGACTGGGCTTTGGCGGGTCGGTAATTAAGAAGCATTGGTCCACTTGGGAAGCCAGTACCCATGGCTCATTTTTCGCGGTGACGTTTGCGCCCGCGGTCTTGGATTTGGCTTCGGGTATAACCATGGTGGTGAAATACCGGTCTTCTTTTATGACGTTCTTGGCCTATCTGACACGGAACATCGAGACCTTCTCTCCAGCGTAGCTCAGCTCCCAGATCTCCTCGATCCTTCCGTAGTATCTGTCCTTGTCGTTACCGGTGTAGGATTCCATCGTTACTCCGGAGTTCTGATAACCATCGCTCTTCATGTCCTTGGCCTCAGTGTAGAATGTGTAGCTGTTGATATCGTACGCCTCATAGGTCATCAGGTTGTGCTCGGCGCCCTGTGACAAGGTGAATATGAGTTGTTCTTCCGCGGAAGAATCCTCATGTAAAGGGTACGACAGAAGCTTCTGCTTGAACCAACGCGTGAAACATGAGTTGTGCTCTTTGAGTGTATCTCCGTCCGTCCTCTGTTGGCCTCGGTCATTGTACGTCTTCTTAATAAAGGTTTTGTGCTCTACCACCCAAGGATCGACCACGTCTATGTGTTGTAGCGCGACTAGGTTTGCTCTTTCAAAGTCGGCGAGTCGACCCTCGAAGTCGACATGCATTTCGCGGCGACCCTCACGGTGACCCCATCCAGCGAGCCTGCCGAGGTGCTTGTTGACGGGCAGACCAACGGGGTTCTCGATGCCTAGATAATTCGTGCAGTAGGAGATGCACTCTTCGGTCAGAAAGCCCCTGGCTATGCTTCCTTCTGGACGTGACATGTTGCGAATGTATCCTTTGATGACACCATTCATCCTTTCGAACGGCATCATGCTGTGCAGGAACGTCGGCCCGAGTTGGATGATATCCTCCACTATATGGACCAGCAGATGCACCATAACGTCGAAGAATGCGGGCGGGAAGTACATCTCAAGCTCGCATAGTATCACCACGATCTCTTCCTGTAGCCTTCTGAGTTGCCTCACGCCAATCGACTTCCGAGAGATGACGTCGAAGAAGTTGCATAGGCCAAATAGCGTTTCACGGACGTGCGCGTCCATGATCCCACGGATTGCAACTGGAAGTATCTGCGTCATCAGCACGTGACAGTCGTGAGACTTCATCCCGCTGAACTTCTGCTTCACTGGGTCTAGGTATCTGCTTATCTTCCCCGCGTAACCGTAAGGAAGTTTTACTCCTAGGAGGCAGGTGAAAAACTGCTCGATCTCCTCCTGACTTAGAGTGAAGCACGCGGGAGGGTAGTCATTTCCGGTCTTCTTGGCCTTTTTGCCTTTGCGACGACTTTCTGTGTCCTGCTTCTCCTCATCATCATCATCATCATCATCATCATCATCATCATCATCATCATATAGCGTGAAGCTCCTGCCTGATGCCCATTGATTTCAAGTCTGCCCTTGCTTTCGGCCCATCTTTGGTTCGGGGTTCGGTTTCGGTTTTCGGGGTTCGGTTTCACCATCGAACAGATCCTTGCATTTCCTCCACGGGTCATCGTCGCGAAGCCACCTTCGATGTCCCATGAACACGGTTTTCGAAGACCCAGGATCTCTATCTAGCTGGCGATACGTTGTGTCATCCATGCACCTTACGCATCCAGAAAATCCGTGGACTACCTGCCCCGCAAGATATCCGTAACCGAGATAGTCGTGCACCGTCGTGAGCAGTGCGGCTCTCATAGGGAAATATTCTTTCTCTGCGGCGTCCCACGTATTGGCTGGCGTTTTCCACAGCGTGTCAAGCTCCTCTTTCAGCAGCCCCAGATACAGATTGATGTCGTTCCCTGGTTGTTTCGGCCCTTCAATTAGCATACTCATGTGAATGTACTTCCTCTTCATGCACAACCAGGGGGGAAGGTTGTACATCCACACAAACACATGCCAGGTGCTATGTGTGCTTCTCTGGCTGCCAAACGGATTGACTCCATCGGTGCTCGCACCCAGCACGATGTTCCTTGGATCGTTCCCAAATTCTGGGTATTCGAAGTTCAATGCTTGCCACTGGCTCGCATCCTTAGGGTGACTCAGCATCTTGTCTTTTTTATCTATCTCTGGATCATTTGCGTCATCTTCTCGCTTCTTCTCCTCCCTATCCGCGTGCCAACGCAGGAGCTTTGCTACCTTAGGATCCGTGAAATACCGCTGCAGACGAGGAGTGATCGGAAAGTACCACACCACTTTTCGAGGAGCTTTCTTCCTCTTCTTGTATCGAGTGACACCGCACACCGGACATATGGTAGACTCCGCGTGCTCGTCCCGATAAATGATGCAATTGTTCATGCACACATGGTATTTCACGTGCGGTAATCCAGGGGACACACGATTTTCTTCGCCTCCTCCAAACTGGTCGGGCACTTGTTCCCCTTGGGAAGACGTTCGTGCCAGAATGACATGTTCTCGTCGAAGCATGCGTCGGTCATTTTGTGTTTTACCTTCATCTCCAGAGCCATGAGCGTTACTTTCAGGCGGGTATCCTCGGGCCTGCATCCTTCATACAATGGAGTAACCGCGTCTAACTCAAGTTGATCCATCTTGGCTTTCTCTCGGGCGGCAGCTCTTGCGTTATCCATCTGCTTGAGAAGCAGCTCTTGAATATGAGGGTCCTGCACCCAGCCCATCGATGGTCCAGCGTCGTCTGCTCCGCCGGCATCATCATCATGTCCTGCATCTTCCACATGATGACTGTGTACAGCATCACCGTCGTGATCATCTCCTGGGGATTCTTCGTCTTCTCGCCCCCCCCCCTAGCCGCGGTGGTTGTCTTGCTGCCCTTCCTCATTTCTTGCCCGGCCCCCATGGACGACTTCGTAGTCATCTTCATCACCTTGCCACCGATAGCCATCCATGAAACCACGCAAGAGCAGGTGGTCCCGCACCTGCCCGGAATCCGGGTCCGCAATAAGGCTATTCAGCTTGCATCTTCGACACGGACATCTTATCTCCGTCTCGTTCTTTTGAAGCATCTCGGCCTTCGCGGACCTCAAAAACCTATTCATGATGCCTTCGGTCATCGTGCGGACCATGGTCGCCTGCGGGGTAGAGCAAAACGATATTTTAGAACCAAGAAAAATTTTGGCATGACTTTCCCTAAAAATAGGACCAAAAAGAATGCTTAATGCCAAAATTCTCGCCGAAACGGAAATGAATCAACATTCCGGCAAAATATTGGCAACTATCGCATTTCAAATACCGGTACACCTCCAAACACAAACACATATGCAACACCACAAACATATGCAACACCACGAACATACATAGATCTAGCTAGGCCATAAAAAGTGCATGTGCACATTGTTGTAGGGAGAACAACATAAATAAGCTTCCCCCCTTACTTACCTAGCAAAACAAGGTAACTTAACCACTTAATTTGAATGAATCTATGGTGGAAATGAGGTGAAAAAGAGGAGGCACCCGAGACAAGGAGGAGGCGGTGGAGAGAATGAGGTGGGGAGAAAGTGAGTGTGGGAGGAGAGGCTGTCCAAAATATCTTTTTGCTGCCCACTTACTAATGGCGCACCAGCAACAAATGCACCATTAGTAATCCAGGTTACTAACGGCGCACCCCCTGGTGGTGCGCCATTAGTACTTTGCAAAAAAAAGGAATAAAAAAATAACATTAGTGGCGCACCTTCTGGCTGGTGCGCCATTACTAGTTACAACTAGTAATGGCGCACCACCAGAGGATGCGCCATTAGTATGTTTGGACAGGCGCACTAGTTCAAAAAAAAAAATTGGTACTAATGGCGCACCGTGGGCAGGGTGCGTCATTAGTAGTTTCAACACTAATGGCGCATCAGATGGTGGTGCGCCATTAGTATATACTAATGGCGCACCACATGTCTGGTGCGCCATTAGTGTCAATTCCATCTATATCCCTTTTCCTAGTAGTGTGGAGCCGGTGTTAGTGTTATGCCTCTCTCTTTATATCGTAGACTTGATTTGAATAAGTCGACACCTACTGAAATATCTTTGCAAATGGCTGATAAATCAACTGCTATACCTGTCGGTATTTGTGAGGATGTGCCTGTTGTGGTTGCAAATGTTACTATTTTAACGGACTTTGTTATTCTTGATATTCCCGAGGACAATAGTATGTCTATTATTCTTGGAAGACCTTTTCTTAATACTGCAGGGGCTGTTATTGATTGCAACAAAGGCAATGTCACTTTTCATGTTAATGGTAATGAGCATACGGTACACTTTCCGAGGAAACAACCTCAAGTTCATAGTATCAATTCTATCGGAAAAATTCCATCGATTATATTTGGAGGTTTTGTATTTCCTCTTCCTACTGTCAAGAAGAAATATGATATACTTATTATTGGGGATGTGCATATCCCCGTTGAGGTAACCTAGTGTTATTCGAAATTTCTCCGGTTTCATGTAATCGGAATGAGTTTGTTAACAAGACTTGATCAATCTTGTTAGTGGATTCCTTTTGATGAGCATGAGATGGATGAAACTAGAAGCACAACCTTCTGTACCCTCTCTATACTTTCTGTTATTTAGTTGAAATAAAGTGAAAATAAATAATTTTCTGTCTGTTATCTGATTATCCGTGCAATATAAAAATACCTCGAAAATAAAAGTTCTCCAAATGCCCTGAAAATTAAACAGTATTTTTTCAAGAATATTAGAGAATTTATGAAACAAAGAACACACCAGGGGGGCCAACCACCTTGCCACGAGGGTGGAGGGCGCGCCCACCCCCCTAGGGAGCGCCCCCTGCCTCGTGGGCCCATGGTGGCCCTCCTCCACTTATTCCTGCACCCATCCTCTTATTCTTCCTCCCACAAACACGAAAAACCAACTCAAGCACGAGTTCCAGCCCTCTTTGCTGCCATTTTCAATCTCCTTGATCAAAGCACCTCTCACAAAACTGCTTGGGGAGATTGTTCCTTGGTATGTGACTCCTCCATTGGTCCAATTAGTTTTTGTTCTAGTGCTTTATTCATTGCAAATTTTTGCTGCTTAGGTGACCCTGTTCTTGAGCTTGCATGTCAAATTTATATGGTCAAAAGTAGTTTTGATGCATGATATAAGCCCTAGGCACTTGTAGGAGTGATTTCTATCAATATTACTGAGTTTGGTTTACTTTTACTTTGAAGTTACTAAAAAATTCAGAATTTTTCAGAGGAAGAAAAATGCTTAGGAAAATGTTCCAAGGTGGTTCTTCAAAGAAGCAAGGACACAGGCTTGCAATGCGTGATGCTGACGAAGAGCCACCAAGAGACGCTTCAGTGCGTCCTTGTGAGTGGCCTTCTGAACATTTTATGGATCTAGCAGGAATAAAATAAGAATTCAACGCATATTTGCGTAACGCTGATCTTGTGAGCTTCGAGGAAGAGAAGTGCAGTCAGTATCATAACCTCACTAGTTCCTTTGTGAGGAGGTTTGAATTTTCCACTTCACGTAATTCTCCAACTGTCCTGTTTGATCTTTATGATAAATCTTATACCATGGACTTAGAGGATTCTACCACTGCATGCAAACTTCCACAATGGGGTAGTATAAGGGATCCTCGCAAATCTAAATTTAGAGATTTTCTTGCTAATATAATTGTGGGAGAATCTAGAGATATTACACAAGCTACCATAGGGAGCATCCACTTTTCGGCTATACATTATTTTGCTCTCTTCATAGGTAGATGCATAAATGGTAAAGATGAGGCATGTCACGTATGTGTCCCTGACCTCAGTATTCTTAGGAGTGCTGTGTTAGGAGACAAATCATATAATTTGGGAGCCATTGTTGCACGTAGGTTGCATCTTAATAGACGTAATGGAGATTTCTTTGGTGGAATTTATGCAACCCGCATAGCTAATTTTCTTGGTATAGATGTACGCAAAGATGATATTGAATTACCTCCTGCCTATCTAGATTTTAATGCTATGCTTCACCACCAGTTTGTCGAGAGGAACGAATCACCTCTCCAGTACGGACTAATCTTTGACAGACGTCGTGCTGTCCGTATTACTCTCCCTGCTCCTGCTTTCTTTGATTATCAGGCAAGAGGAGGATATACTATTACTAGAGAGGAGGCAGATGAGTACGAGAGGAGGGCGGAGGCCGCTCGTCGCCACACTGCAGCTCAGGAGACGATAGCCGCTGCACCACAGTATGACCCCAACTATTATTATGGATATCAGCCAGGCCTGCCGTGGCCATAAACCAACTTAGGCCAAAAGCCTAAGCTTGGGGGAGTACGTATTTCTCACCGACATTACATTTATGTTCACACACACTCATTGCTAGATGTCGGTGTTCATACTTTTTCATTGTATCATCCATGCTAGTTTATTTCCTTTTATGCTTTCTTCTTGTGTGTTTAATAAACCTTAAGAAAAACCAAAAAAATACTAGTAGTTTACTTTTCTTGCTGTAGTAATAAATAAAAAGAAAACCCAAAAATATTTCCCGTTCTTATTTTGCTTGTTGGGAGCTTTCCTGTGTAAATAGTTTTATTTCTTTTCTTTTCTTTGGGGGTCGATAGGAGAAGACCATGATTAAATTGTTGAAGTGGCTCTTATATGATTTATTGTTGATTTAACCAAGAGACCATATTGCATTGTCTTCTCATGTTTATTGAATGCTCGCAGATTCCAGCTTTGTCCAATGCACGTGCACTCTTATTATTATTCACATCGTTTGGTCATGCAAGTGAAAGTCAATTATGATGATATATGATGGACTGACTGAGATGAGAAAAGCTGGTATGAACTCGACCTCTTTTGTTTTTGTAAATATGATGAGTTCATCATTCTTGATTCAGCTTATTATGAATAAACATGTTTGCAATGACAATTAGAGATCATAGTTGCTTGTGCCATGCTTGATTAGCTATGAGTTATAATGGTTTACCTTGCATGCCAACATGCTATTGAAATGGTTATGATGTGGTATGATAGGGTGGTATCCTCCTCTGAATGATTTAAGTGACTTGACTTGGCACATGTTCACGCATGTAGTTGAAACAAATCAACATAGCCTTCACGATATTTATGTTCATGGTGGATTATATCCTACTCATGCTTGCATCCAATGTTTATTAATTTTAATGCATGTACATGGCTGTTGTCACTCTCTAGTTGGTCGCTTCCCAGTCTTTTGCTAGCCTTCACCTGTACTAAGCGGGAATACTGCTTGTGCATCCAATCCCTTAAACCCCAAAGTTATTCCAGATGAGTCCACTATACCTTCCTATATGCGGTATCTACCTGCCGTTCCAAGTAAATTTGTATGTACCAAACTCTAAACCTTCAAATAATCATCCTATTTTGTATGCTCGAATAGCTCATGTATCAACTAGGGTTGTCTGTATCTTCCATGCTAGGCGGGTTATTCTCAAGAGGAGTGGACTCCGCTCCTCACTCACGAGAAAATGGCTGGTCACCGGGATGCCTAGTCCCATGATTTATGCAAACTAAATTATAATAATTGCAAAACAAAACTCCCCCTGGGACTGTTGTTAGTTGGAGGCACTCGTTGTTTCGAGCAAGCCATGGATTGATGTTTGTTGGTGGAGGGGGAGTATAAACTTTACCATTCTGTTTGGGAACCGCCTATAATGTGTGTAGCATGGAAGATATCGCCATCTCTTGGTTGTTATGTTGACAATAAAAGTATACCGCTCAAAATATTATTCACCTCTATTTCAAAACCGAGCTTAGGCACCTCTACAAATCCCTGCTTCCCTCTGCGAAGGGCCTATCTATTTACTTTTATGTCGAGTCATCACCCTCTTATTAAAAGCACTAGCTGGAGAGCGCAACTGTCATTTGCATTCATCATTGTTAATTTATATTGGGTGTGACGATGATTGGATCTCTTTTACCATGAATTACAATGTCTAGTCAGTCCTTGATCTTTAAAGGTGCTCTGCATTTATGTTTTGCAGTCTCAGAAAGGGCTAGCGAGATACCATCTTGTTATATCATATTATGATTGTTTTGAGAAAGTGTTGTCATCCGAGATTTATTATTATGGCTTGCTAGTTGATTATGCTATTGATATGGGTAATCATGAGACCAGAGGATTATTGAAAATATGGTTAGTTATAATCTTTGCTGAAAACTTGAATGCTAGCTTGACATATTTACAACAACAAGAACAAAAAGAGTTTGTAAAAGTTTTTCTTTATTTCTTTCAGTTTGTCAACTGAATTGCTTGAGGACAAGCAAGGGTTTAAGCTTGGGGGAGTTGATACGTCTCTGTCGTATCTACTTTTCTAAACACTTTTGCCCTTGTTTTGGACTCTAACTTGTATGATTTGAATGGAACTAACCCGGACTGACGTTGTTTTCAGCAGAATTGCCATGATGTTGTTTTATGTGCAGAAATCAAAAGTTCTCGGAATGACCCGAAACTCCATAGAATATCTTACAATAAATAATAAAAAATCCTCGCTAAAGATGAAGACCAGGGGGCCCACACCCTTGCCACGAGGGTGGGGGTGCCCCCCCTAGGGCGCGCCCCTACCTCGTGGGCTCCCTGGAGACCTCCCGACTCCAACTCCAACTCTATATAACTGCTTTCGGGGAGAAAAAATAGGAGAGAAGATTTCATCACGTTTTACGATACGGAGCCGCCGCCAAGCCCTAAAACCTCTCGGGAGGGCTGATCCGGAGTCCGTTCGGGGCTCCGGAGAGGGGGATTCGTCACCATTGTCATCATCAACCATCCTCCATCACCAATTTCATGATGCTCACCGCCGTGCGTGAGTAATTCCATCGTAGGCTTGCTAGACGGTGATGGGTTGGATGAGATTTACCATGTAATCGAGTTAGTTTTGTTAGGGTTTGATCCCTAGTATCCACTATGTTCTGAGATTGATGTTGCTATAACTTTGTTATGCTTAATGCTTGTCACTAGGGCCCGAGTGCCATGATTTCAGATCTGAACCTATTATGTTTTCATTAATATATGAGAGTTCTTGATCCTATCTTGCAACTCTATAGTCACCTATTATGTGTTATGATCCGTTAACCCCGAAGTGACAATAATCGGGATACTTACTGGTGATGACTGTAGTTTGAGGAGTTCATGTATTCACTATGTGCTAATGCTTTGTTCCAGTTCTCTATTAAAAGGAGGCCTTAATATCCCTTAGTTTCCATTAGGACCCCGCTGTCATGGGAGGGTAGGACAAAAGATGTCATGCAAGTTCTTTTCGATAAGCACGTATGACTATGTTCGGAATACATGCCTACATTACATTGATGAATTGGAGCTAGTTCTGTGTCACCCTATGTTCTGACTGTTACATGATGAACCACATCCGGCATAATTATCCATCACTGATCTGATGCCTAGGAGCTTTCCATATATTGGTTTACGCTTATTTACTTTCCCGTTTCTATTGTTACAATCACTACATAATACCAAAAATATTACTTTGCTTTCATTACTCTTTTGTTACCGTTACCATCACTATCATATTACTTTGCTACTAAACACTTTGCTGCAGATACTAAGTTTCCAGGTGTGGTTGAATTGACAACTCAGCTGCTAATACTTGAGAATATTCTTTGGCTCCCCTTGTGTCGAATCAATAAATTTGGGTTGAATACTCTACCCTCGAAAGTTGTTGCGATCCCCTATACTTGTGGGTTATCAGGTCCCTGCTGTCAGGTGGAGGAATCATTATTTTGCGCGTTATAAGGAGGCATTTCATCGTGTGCGGCCGTGGACCTAGCTGTCAGCCTCTCCACATACAGTCCACGTCCAATGGATGTCGTTCATTGACCACGTTGACCACGGTGCGCCGAGAGCACCAGGGCGGTGGACGACAGCAAGGCCTAGGAAGGGGATGACGTAGAGCCGGGGAAGACGCGGCAGTGGATGCCCACACGGAGGGGAGTACGTGGGTTGACTGCTTCGGCTGCGGTGTGAGGCTACCTCGCTGGGCAATAATAGGAGATGTGGGTGAGTATAGAGGGATGGCATGGCCAGCGGTGGCAGCACAGCTGGACACGGGAGGCAGGAGCAGGCGGCATGGTCGACGCTTGTTTGGGCGGCTGGACCAAGAAGACCAGAGGTTGAAGAAGCACTACGGTCATTGGATGGACATCGTACGGTCACTGGAGCTAGAGTCGTTCATATTGACTAAGTTGACTAAGCCCTCCGTCCCCGTCATCTTAGTAGGCCCACAAGTTAGCCTCCCACTATGGTGGGTCCCAGCTAGCAGGGGGAGTATTCATTTTTTTTGTGCGTACTAATGAGGCACTTCCTTGCATGCAAAGATATAGCTGATGGGTCCGACCTGTCAGCGGGGGGGAACATTTTTTTCGCGAAATACAGAGGCCCTTCTGGTGGGTCCCAACTATTAGGTGGAGGAATCATTATTTTGCATGTAATAAGGAGGAATTTCCTTGCGTGCGGCCGTGGACCCAGCTGTTAGCCTCTCCACGTACAATCCACTCCAGATGCATGTCATTCGTTGACCACGTTGACCACACCGCGCCGAGAGCACCAGGGTGATGGACGACGGAGAGGCCTAGGAATGGAACGACACAGAGCTAGGGAAGACTCGATAGTTGTTTCCCACGTGGAGGGGATTACGAGGGTTTACTGGTTTGTCTGCCGTCGCCAGAGAATAACAGCGGGTGTGGGTGAGTAGAGGGATGGCTAGGCCACCGATGGGAGTACGATGGGGCGGTGAGGCATGCGTGCACTACAAAAAAATACACTTCCGTGATGATACATGTTTGTCACAGTAGGTCGCGTTTTCTGTCATGCATGTACATCCATGACAAATTTATGACAGAATCAAGATAGTCTTACCTGTGATGTCGTAGAAGTGTTCCATGACATTGCCAAAATTATCATCACGGAAGTGTCCATTTCCATGACGATAAATCGCGTGTCACAGAAGTGCTTTTGTCAAGGGTGACCGACACGTGGCATCCACCGTAACGGAACGCCGTTAAGCTATCGGGTCGGATTTTGGATCCGATAACCCGTTAACAGCCACGACCAATGCCGATTTTCCACGTTTAAAATTCTCATTGGCTGACGGATCCACGCGTCAGCTCTGCGTTGGCACAGGTGTCACTCATCCAACGGTCGATATGGGCCTATGATATGTTGACACATGGACCGGCCCAAAAGTGGCCCACAAAGTTTAAATGGGCCGGCCCAACCGAAGGCCCATAAGATTTAGCGGACCATAATGGGTCGGCCCAGCTAAAGGCCCACAAAATTTAGCAGACCATAATGGGCCGGCCCAGCTAAAGGCCCACAAGATTCTGCAGACCATAATGGGCCGTCCCATCTAAAGGCCCAACATTCTCTGTCAAATCGGCCCATCAACAGCCTGTCCTAAACTTGTCATCAACGCGGCCCATGGTCACTTCTGGCCCGTTAACAGTCCGCTAAGTAATTGTGCCGAATTATGGCCCGGTGTATTTCCGGCCTGTTAAAGGTCCGGCTTCATTTGGGCCCATTTACAGGCCATCAAAACTTTCGGCCCATAAACGATCATGAAGGATTTGGGTCATATTCGGCCATGTCTGACATTCAACCTGTTGGAGGCCCACTATAGCTTTGGGCCACTTTCGGCCTGTTTTCATTTTCGGCCTGTTAACGCCGGACGTAAACCATGGGCCATATGTGGCCCAACGTCATATCGGGCCCATTAATGTCCTATATAAAAATGACGATAATCTAGCCCGACCAAAGTTCAGGCCTGTTAAAGGCCTGTGTATTAGGTCGGCACATTTACGGCCCATCCGAATTTCGGCATGTCAAAGATCCGCATTGTAAATGGGCCACCATTTCGGCCTGCTATGTCCAGTGGGTTATTTGGCACAATCAGGTCCCAATCTCACTTTCGGTCTATTAAAGGCCCATGTTTTTTATGGGCTCGGGATATTTACACCTGTAAACGGCCTATTTTTACTGAGGGCCCAAATTATGTTTAGGCCTGTTAAAGGCCCACTATGGGCACAGGCCTACCAGAAAAATATGAAAGCTTATGCTGATTTAGGCCCAGATATTTTTAGTGGGCTACATGCCAATTTCGGCCCGTAATCATTTTTAGCCCAATTGGAATGGGCCCGATGAATGTTGGCATGTTGGGCTCCTACGAAGCTTTCGGCCGAATACATTACTAAGATAAACCTACACTATACAAACATAGCGTCGTAATTACTGCAGCCTGAGGCAGCATCATAAATGTTGTATCACAATAAAATAAATTCCAACCATACAACAAAAGGCCTGTTGGCATAAAGTTTACAGTCCTTCCAGATAAAAGCACCATCAGATGTATAGAAGCACAGATCATTTGACCCGAGTGCTAATGTTTCAGGCTGTAGAATCTGATGGAGCAGCACGATCTCCACCTTTTTCCGCCATTGCTCTTGAACAACGAAGCGAATGTCTAATAGTCTAGTTTCAAAACCATTCATATCTTGACGACATTTCTCAACCACTATTCTTGTTTCCGAAACAACGTCCATTAGGGATTGGACTTGTGTATGGAGCACAGATATATCACTCTGTCTAGCAGGAAGATTTTGTTCAGTCGGTGATTTGGACGAGGTTACCTTGACAACCAACCCAGGATTACGCTAGAAGGTGCTTTTTGCACTGTTAGTGGAGAGATACTGACGCAATGCAGCAAGAGGTGACATTGTGCCTATAGTAGCCTCGTCACCTTCAGGTGGTTGTGGCTGTTCAATCGTTTGTTCCATAGCTTCCTGAAAGTTTGAACTTGTAGATTAGTGTAACAGATAAGTTACTAATGAGACAAAAACAAACAAAGTAGGTTAAACGTTTATACATAACTTATTTTGGTGAACTACTGTAATACATTAGCATGTATTGTAGTGCCAACTACATAATAAAATCACTTTCGGAACATATGTCCATGTAGCATGCCTACTGTATTGTCTATTTCCTCACATTTGTTGACATCTAAGGATAAAGAGACATGGTTTAAAGTAGGATGAACATAGTATGACATCATTCATATCATGGGCAAACAGATGTAAAACAAACATGCTATTTTATCATTGTGTGCGCACATGAACATAACAACTAGATTACAGATCAAGACCAAAAGAATATCCGTCATCTCTTTTAAATCATGTAAGGTGAAATGATACGTTAAGACAACTATGAATAAAAGTGAACAGAGTAACTGACATTGGCTGCAAACCAAGTAGTTAAATGAACACATCACAGTACCAATCAGTTCAAGGCAGGAGGAGTAAGGACTTACAACAATGGCTTGAACTGGTGTGCTCATGCCCTTCATCTTGCTGGTGTGGCAATCCTTGAAGATTTGCACTGCATTTGGTTCAGGTTCTTTTTGGTCTGCACGTGCTTTCCTCTGTATTTGGAACAAGTCAATATAGATACGATAATATGGCATAAAAAAGAAGGAAGTAGCAGCTATTTACAAGAGCCTCGCAGTGTGCAATATAGCTACGAGATCCTGTTGTCTGTTGGAATTTCACTTTAGAACGGTTGGTTTTGTTCTTCAAACAGTTAGCCTAGAAGAAGATACACTTGTAAGGCACATACATAAATACAAGTTCAATATGTGGTCTGATCAAATACATATAGCCTACCTGATACTTTGGATCAGACCAGTGTTTAACGAGGGTTATCCAGTCTTCATCTGTAATATATTCCACTGGAGATGTTTGGGCGATTTCATTGTTAACCTTGCCTTCAAAGTGAGATTTTCTAAGGTGGTACTGATACTGTCGCAGAGCATACTGAAAAACATGAGTGCATGCTTGTTTAGTTGCATCATCTTTCAGATCCAACTTGAACCTCATCTATTGAAAAAAGAATGTGAGTCTTATTAGGAGGAAGCTAGAAAGTATGGGACAGAGCAAGACAATATTACTAATTGCGATGAATAACATTACTTATGGATAAATGGTCAAGGAAGGTGTTAAACTAGGTATGGTCTTTCTCATTCCTGTACTGGATCCACGTTGGGAGGATACCTGCATGACACCTAACGGCAACGGCTGCCTCTGATACTAACTTGGCTGACTCTGTAGCATCATGTGGCCTTTTTAAACCTGCCTCAAAATGGATCTCCATTCTTCCTCTAGATTTTGTTAATCTGTCAAGCATTATCCCTGATGTCTGTTTCCGCTTGCGCCATGGTGCTAGTTCAACAACGAATATGTAAAGTGTTAGTGTACATCAAACTGTGAGAGTACATATAAAGGAGCATGCAACTGCAACTTGACTCGGTCAGGTACCGTCTTGGTGTTGATGCTCATGAGGTTCATCTGATCTTGCCAAGTCCTGTTGTGTTAGCGGTGCTTCGGAAGTAGTGTTAGGTGTGAAGGCAGCTTGGGAACTAGCCAGTTCCGGAGCCAACAAACGAGTAACTGGTTGAGATGCTGGTACAGTCGAAGCGGATGCTGCAGCTGGTGGAGTAGGTGATACTGTGTTTGTAGATTTAGCCGGTGGACTTGGACCTTCTACTGCACTATAAGTACCAGCAGAATCTCGACGGCAGAGCCTTTTTCGTTTCACCCGACGAGTAACAACACTTCCTACTATATTATTTTCCTTGCTCTTTTTTGACTTTGCTATGTCAAGATATCCCACAACACAAAAGAATAAAATCACTCTTCAGAACTCATTGATGCATGATACAGACAAGCAATACTTTGATGTAAGACAACCGTATGAGGATGGAATATGTAAGAAAAACAGGACGGCATGACATATTCACAGCTACGATGTGCAAACTAAGCAGAAGGATTTTCAAGAAAATAGAAGTAATGCAAGCTAGACACCATATGAAAGATGCAACCAATATTACTCTGCCAAGTTAAAAGTGTCTTGTCATAAGTGGCAATTCGAAAAATTAGAAGCAGTACAACACAGAAATCAATGCAAGATGCAACCACTATCAAACTGCCATGTTAAAAGCGTCCAATCATGAGTGATTGGTGTGGGATACACAACAGTAGTACTTTGATGTAAGAACATGGTATGATAGATAGATGCAGTGTATTCTAGACACAGAAAGCCATGTCATATGCACATGTATAACGTATAAACTCAGCAGGTGCAATTTAATCAAAATAGAAGAAATACAGGCTAGACAACATATGCAACATGAAACCAATTATCACACTGTCAACTTAGAGCAAGCACCTATGATGGTGGAGTACGGGAGATGAACTCATCATGTAGACTTGGGACTTCAACTTCATTAGCAATAGCAGTGGCAAATCTAGAGAGTCTCTGTTTGCATCGGTGTGGAGGACCACCAACATCCCCTAACTTACACTTTTCCTTCCTATTTTCTAATATTTCCTTATGAAGTCAAAACCACAAGAAGATGAATAAAATTAGCTCTGCATAACTGGTTGACGCATGATACAAACGAACACTACTTTGATGTAAGGCAAGCGCGGGATAGGAGGATGGGATATATACAAAAAAGACAGTGTTTCATATTCACACGTACGATAGGAGGATGGAATATGTATGAAAAAACAGTAAGCGGAAGGCATTTCAACAAAATTAGAAGAAATGAAAGCTAGGCACCATATGAACATGCAACCAATATCACTCTATCAGGTAAAAAGTGTCTCATCGTAAGTGCCATTTCAAGAAATTAGAAGCAGTACAAGCTAGAAGACAATGCAAGATGCAACCTACATCACAGTCCCAAGTTAAATGTGTCTTATGGGTAAGTGATCGTTGCAGGTATAAGTTGTAAGCTACGCAGATGCAATTCAACATAATCAGAAGCAATACAAACTAGACATCATACGGAAAACGCAACCACGTATAACAGTTCCAAGTAAGAGCAAGCACCTGTGATGGTGGAGTAGGGGAGATGTGCTCATCATGTACACGTATGTTCTAGAAACAGGAACACGTGTCATATTCACAGGCATTATGTGTAAAGTAAGCAGATGCAATTCAAGTTAGAAGCAATACAAGCTAGACATCACACGCAACATGCAACCACATATAATAGTGTCAAGTTAGAGCAAGCACCTGTGATGGCGGAGTACGGGAGATGTGCTCATCATCTACACAACTACGTTGACTGTCCAGCCTTGTGTTGTCTTGCGAATCTTGTTGGGAGGATGGCGGAGTAGAATCTGTAGAGACCCCCTATTTGAGTTGCTCCGAAGGACCACCATCATCCACTGCCGGACTAATTTCCTTCAGCTGTAATGATTTTGCATTGTGAAGTCAAACCGATAAGAAAAAGGAATAAAATTCGCTCTTCAGAACTCATGCATGCATGATACTGACGAACACTACTCGGATGAAAGGCAAACACATGATGCGAGGATGGATTATGTATGAAAAACAGGATGGTGTGACATATTCACACCTATGATGTGGTAACTAAGCAGAAGGCATTTCAACAAATTAGAAGCACTGCAAGCTAGACACCATATGAAAGATGCAACCAATATCACTCTGCCAAGTTCAAACTATATGGCGTTTCAACAAATTAGAAGCAGTACATGCTAGAAATCATATGCAAGACACAACCAATATCACAGTGGCGACTTAAAGGTGCCTTATCATAAGTGACTGATGCGGGATATGCAAGAATAGTAGTCTGATGTAGAAACAGGAACACATGTCATATTCACAGGCATTATGTGTAAAGTAAGCAGATGCAATTCAACAAAGTTAGAAGCAATACAAGCTAGACATCATACGCAACACGCAACCACATATAATAGTGCCAAGTTAGAGCAAGCACCTGTGATGGTGGAGTAGGGGAGATGTGCTCATCATCTACACAGCTACGTTGACTGTCTAGCCTTGCGTTGTCTTGCGAATCTTGTTGGGAGGATGGCGGAGTAGAATTTGTAGATAATCTCAGTTTCAGTTGCTCGGAAGGACCACCATCATCCAATGCCTTGCCAATTTTCTTCAGCTTTATTGATTTTGCATTGTGAGGTCATACCGACAAGAAAAAGGAATATCATTCGCTCTTCAGAACTCATTCATGCATGATACTGACGAACACTACTCTGATGGAAGGCAAAGTCATGATACGAGGATGGAATATGTACGAAAAAATGGAAGGCTTGACATATTCACACCTACGATGTGGTAACTAAGTAGAAGGCACTTCAACAAATTAGAAACACTGCAAGACACCATATGGAAGGTGCAATCAATATCACTCTGCCAAGTTAAAACTGTCTCGTCATAGGTGGAGTTCATCAAACTAGAAGCAATACATGCTAGAAATCATATTCAAGACGCAAACCAATATCACACTGCCAACTTAAAGGTGTCCCATCATAAGTGACTGATGCATGATACACAAGAAGAATAGTTTCATGTAAGAACATGGTGTGATAGACAGATATAGTATGTACCAAAAACAGGAAAGCGTGTCATATTCACATGTATCATGTGTAAGCTAAGCAGATGCAGTTTACACTAATGAGGAGCAATATGAGCTAGACATCATATGCAACATGCAACCAGATATCACACTGCCAAGTTAGAGCAAGCACCTTGGATGGTGGAGTAGGGGAGCGGAGACTTGGACCTTATAATGCACTATTAGTACAAGGAGAATCGGTATAGATGCTCCGTTGACGTTGCTGCAGAGGACCACCATCATCACCTTCCTTACTATTTTCCATCCTCTTTCTTGATTTTTCCTTGTCAAGACAAACCCACAAGAAAAAGGAATAAAATTTGCTCCTCAGAACTCATTGATGCATGATACTGACGAACACTACTTTCATGTAAGGCAGCCACATGATAGTAGGATGGAATATGTATGAAAAACAGGATGGCGTGACATATTGACATGTATGATGTATAAAGTGTAAACTAAGCACAAGGTGCTTGAACTTGTTAGAATCGATGCAAGCTAGAAACCATATGAAAGATGAAACCAATATCACTCTGCCAAATTAAAAGGGTGCGCTAACAAATGTATTTGACCAAATTAGAAGCAATACATGGAAACAAGCTAGAAATAATATGCAATATGCAACCAATTAAGGTGACTCATCGTAAGTGATTGATGCAGGATACAGAAGAGAGGTAGTTTCATGTAAGAACAAGGGTAACACATAGATGTAGTGTGTACCAAAAATAGGAAGGCATGTCATATTCACAGGTATAGTGTGTAAACTAAGCAGATGCAATTTACCTTAATTAGAAGCATTACAAGCTTGACACCGTATGCAACATGCAACCACATATCACACTGCGAAGTTAGAGCAAGCACCTATGATGGTGGTGTATGGGAAGTGCGGTCTTCAGGTACAGAGCTACGTTCAATATCTTCATTTAGGCTTGATGTTTCTTGAGAATCATGTGGAGAGGATGAAATTGCATTCTTTATAAGAGTATTGCGTCTCATATTAACACACACGCGTGACTGTCTCATCATAAGCGATAGACGCGGGATACACAAGAACAGTAGTTTGATGTAAGAACATGGTGTGATAGGCAGATGTAGTATGTACCAAAGACAGGAAGGCGTGTCATATTCACATGTATAATGTGTAAGGTAAGGAGATGCAATTTAACAAATTAGGAGCATTGATGAGGGATACACAAGAAAAGTAGTTTGATGTAAGAACATGGTTAATAGAAAGATGTAGTACGTACCAAAAACAGGAAGGCATGTCATATTCACAGGTATAATGTGTTCACTAAGCAGATGCAATTTACCCTAATTAGAAGCATTACAAGGTAGACACCATATGCAACATGCAAGCACATATCACACTGCCAAGTAAGAGCAAGCACCTGCGATGGTGGTGTGGGGGAATTGCGGTGATCAACTAGAGAGCTACATTGACTATCTTCATTTAGCCTTGCTATTTCTTGAGAATAATGTGGGGAGGATGACACTGCACTCTTTAAACGAGTAGGGCGTCTCACAGTAACCCACTCGGGTGACTGTCTCATCATAAGTGATTGATGAGGGATACAAAAGAGCATTAGTTTGATGTACAAACATGGTTAATAGACATATGTAGTATGTATCAAAAAACATGAAGGCATGTCATTATCAAAGGTATAATGTGTAAAGTAAGCAGATGCAATTTAACCAAATTGGAAGCAATACAAGCTAGACACCATATGCAACATGCAACCACATTTGACAGCGCGAAGTTAAAGCAAGCACCTGGGATGGTTGTGTGTGGCAATTGAGATCATCAACTGCAAAGCTACGTTTACTGTCTCCAACTGCTGACATTGCACCCATTAGAGTGCTGAAATGCTTAGTGCTTATCTTCGAATTACACTGGAGCGACTTCTGTCTTTTCTTTTCTGCATTCATCAACACTGCGTCAGAGTCTGAAATACCCATGCATAAAAAAAATAGTGTGAGTATGGGTGAAGTGTGTGCATAATTAGTACAGTGTAAAGGTAGCAGATAGCAGGTCAGTGAGAAATAAATGACAAGAGACATATGATAGCTCTACAACATGCATGACACACTAAATTACTACGAGATTCTATGAAAATAACAGTCGACTGAAAGCAAATAGGACAGTCCATTTTTTCTGCACCGTCTGATGTACAAATAACGGGCAGATCGCCTTCATCTACCTCCAGCCAGTCAGTGTTGACGATCTTCCCCAAAACGCCAGCGACCACCGGCCCAGTATTCCTCCCCTGCATGCGCCCTCCCCTCGACCTCACTACACCGCCGTGCTTGGCACCGCCCCGGCCATCCATTCAAGCCCCGCCGACCTCCAGATCGGGCGCAAGCAGCTCCTGCGCCACACACCCCTATGATAGACACCGATGCACCGCTTCCTCGGGGAACAGGTGGACTAGGTGCTCCGCACGCCTAAGCGGGTGCTGCTTCTTTTAATAGCGGTTCGACATACCTGAATTGAAATCCATGAGGGCTACTGACCTCTAGCAAAGGTGAAATAGTAAAAGGGAGGAAACCTTGTGCATTTAGTATCATGAAGAAGATGCAGTAAGAAGCGCTCTACTAGTTTCTTTCGTGGGATGAATACGGTATGAGCGGAGACGTAAGATTTGCACGAATAAGGGAAGAGGAGTACCTCTTTTCTGCTGGCAGTGTTGTGTCCTCCTTATGTTTTTCCGACGATCTTCTTGTTGTTCGCTGGAAACCAGAAGTTGTGGAGGATGGTGCAGCCTTGGACGAACCCATGGCCAAGTTGTTGAGTGTGGTGCGGTGGCCGTCTGTCGGCAACGGGGAAGCAGATCCGAGGCGGCGAACGACGGTGTAGCAGGAACATCTCTGGTGCGGTGGACGGTTGCGACAGTGGAGCCGCAGTAGTGAGGCACAGGACGGCATGGTCGGAGTGGTTCTGGTACGGCGCACGTCGGCATCGGTGTCGTGGAGGCAGCTCTGCCTTGGGTTCAGCTGCTAAGTCCTTGAGGGCATTGCGGTTTCGGTTGCGTTGGACAACGACGTCGGGGTACCAGCTCCGGCATGATGGAGGAGGGCGGTGGTGGATTGGCCACTATGGGGTGGAGGACGGAGGAGGCTGGGGTTTCACGGCTGGTGGAGAGGGCGTTTTCGCGCCCACGGAGTATGAATGGGGAAACGGAGGGAGGCGGGCGTCAGTGTCAAAACCGGCGGATCTCGGGTAGGGGGTCCCGAACTTTGCGTCTAAGGCGGATGGTAACATGGGGCAGGGGACACAATGTTTTACCCGGGTTCGGGCCCTCTTGATGGAGGTAAAACCCTACGTCCTGCTTGATTAATATTGATGATATGGGTAGTACAAGAGTAGATCTACCACAAGATCGGAGAGGCTAAACCCTAGAAGCTAGCCTATAGTATGATTGTATGTTGTAGTTGTTGTGTCCTACGGACTAAAACCCTCCGGTTTATATAGACACCGGAGAGGGTTAGGGTTACACAAGGTCGGCTACAAAAGAGGAGATACACATATCCGTATTGCCTAGCTTGCCTTCCATGCCAAGTAGAGTTCCATCCGGACACGAGACAAAGTCTTCAATCTTGTATCTTCATAGTCCAACAGTCCGGCCAAAGGATATAATCCGGCTGTCCGGAGACCCCCTAATCCAGGTCTCCCTCAGTAGCCCCTGAACCAGGCTTTCAATGACGATGAGTCCGGCGCGTAGTATTTTCTTCGGCATTGCAAGGCGGGTTCCTCCTCCGAATATACCAAGGAAGAATTTGAATATAAGGATAGTGTCCGACCCTGCAAAATAAGTTCCACATACCACCATAGAGAGAATAATATTTTCACAAATCTAATTTGCTGACTTGTTTTGACAACATGACATTAAGCCGTGGCCCGGTGATTATTCGAACCGTTTCCTTTAACTAGCCACGCACATAACGCGAGGCAGTTTTTTGACACGTCTCGTCGAAGCAGAGATCGTGTCCCCTTATTATGGGATTCTCATCAATACGGGCGTGGGTAACCCAACCGTGTCTAGGACTCCTAGATTATAGGAAAGTCCCAAATGGCTACGGACAGGACGCTTGATATTCACCCTCTTTATAAAGGGACAAGGCTTTTACTTTTTTCCTTCCCGTGCTCAATCGAATTCTTCCCCCGCTTTGAGTTCTAACACCCAAAGCCCAGGTCAGGTGCTTCGGACCTTCAATCATGTCCGGATCTAGCCTTCAAGGCCGATGGATGCCCTCCTCCATTACAGAAGAAGACATCAAGAAGTTGAGGGAGGCCAGATACCCACTGAGGTTTCGCATCAGCTGCCTGCCCGAGGGCAGGTCGTCCCTACTCTTGAACCCAACGAAGACGTCGTGTTCATCTCCCACTTCCTCCAAGAACTAGACCTCACTCTGGATCCCTTTGTTAGGGGGTTGATGTTTTATTATGGGCTAGATTTCCACGATATAGCCCCGGACTCCTTTCTCCACATCTCGACATTCATTGTCATGTGTGAGGCCTTCCTCCGCATTACCCCTCACTTCGGCCTGTGGCTCAAGACCTTTGACGTGAAGCCAAAGATGGTCGAGGGGCAGTATGCGCCATGCGGAGGCGCATTAATAAGCAAGATAGCAGGAGCTCCGTGGCCCAAAGTTCCTTTCCAGAGGTGTCCAGATTATGGCAACAGGAGTGGTTTTACATCACAGCTCCCAGAAGTGCCAAGTGGGTTGCTGCCCCTGCTTTCCGCTCAGGCCCTCCACCACAACTGGTGTCATGGATTAGCAGAGGGCTGAGCTGGGGTCCTCCCAAGGACATGCCTGTACTGCAAAGCCGCATCCAAAATCTCTTCGAAGGATATTTCAGTTTGATTATGGTGGCGCAAGTCATGCTGGTTCGTCGAGTCCAGCCTTGCAAACACCGGCCCCTCTGCATGTGGGAGTTCAACCCAGAAGGGCCGCATACTATTCAGAATTTCCTCGGCCTGACGCACATGGAGATGTACAAATCACTCTTCGGACCCCAAATAGAGTGTCCGGATACTACCGAGGACGTGGGCCTGAGCAGCAATCGTACCGCCGACCAAGTAAGTAATCCTTTAGCCGAACACACCTTTTATTTACCATGACATCATTCTGGAAATCGCTCTTTAACCAGGACTGGTTAACAAAGGCGAAGATGATCCGATGTTCGGCCCCCCTTCCTGAGGGTTTGGAGAATCCGGTACTGGAAAAGATGCTTGAGTTAGCCCCTTGCCCGGAGCCCTCAAAGGAAGATAAAGGGGGGAATAATGAGGTCGAAAGCGGGCCCCCATCGCTACCAATTCCAACTGAGGGAATGAGCACCTCCGTGAAGGAGGATAACCAAGGAGAAGAATCCGACCTTCTCTCGCTTCTGGGAAGGAAGAGGACTGCCTCTGAAGATCCGGAAACCGAGGCTTCCAAACGGTAGAAGAAGTCTCCACTAGAGTGTCCTGCCTTGGAGGGTGCTTTTGCTGCACAAAGTCCGCGCGAGGATCAGCCCTCCAACGAGTTGTAAGTAATCAGAAAGTACTTTAATAGTGGAGATATACTACCTTACCTCTGAGGAAAATAACCGAAGAGTTTATCTTGCATTTCGGATCTTAGCCCTTCTTAGCAGAGCTCGTCTTCAGGGGATCTTCTTCCGGAGATGATGGAGAGCGAAACGCCTCCCCCGGACTCCCCCGCTCAAGAAGCGGGCGACCTTGAAGTGTTGTCGCGGAGGGCCTCTCCGGATCCGGTGAGGCCAGAAGATAATCCTATAGTTACCCGAAGTCCTCAGCGTCCGGCTCTTGAAGAGAGCAAACAAAAGAGTCTGGCACCGTCTGGTATGCGGTCGGACGTACTGAGGGAGCTGTTGGAGCGAGCAGCCATCTCAGAGGAACATCGTACATTGATGGGTACGGTGATGGAAAGGATTTCATCCACCAAAAACGGGTTGCATGATGCCTTTGTGAGTCTACTGACGGGCTTTGAGGTACGTAAAATGATGTACATTTGTGATGGTACCGCACATTTTTAGGTGTGCCTTGTGTAGCTAGTAGCCCCTGAGACTCTGGTTGTCGCCGAGGACGGCGGCAAATAGAGGGTCATAGTCCCAGGCAATAACCATACCGCTTTAATGTGCAGGTAGTGGGAGCTCTGGTGGCTAGCTGGACTCATGAGTTTGCCGAACTAAAGCGGCAACTAGATGCGGCAGACGCCAACATCAGCTTGTTAACAAGAGGCTTGATGAGTCACAGGGTAAGTAATGTTTTTCTGGTGAATGTCACATAATAAGAGTAGCATGATGCCAGTATCTTTAATATGTTGTGACTGCAGACGGAGCTGCCACTGTGGAGACCCTTCTGGCGGAACTTGCGCGAGCTAAGGAACAAGCAAGAGTTAGTAATGCGGCTGCTTTGAAGGCAGCCGAAGAGTTAAGAGCCGAGAAGGCTGCGCATTGGGAAAGCAAAGAGAAGATGGCCGTAGAATTAAAAGACACTGCCGACCGTTGCCAGTTCCTTGAAAAAGAGAACCGATTGAAGGCAGCGGACCTTGAAAAGGCCACGATGGTGACCAAAGACACTCGCTCTGCTATGAGGGCGAAGAAGGAGGAGCTGCGTGAAGCAGAGATATTGCGGCTGGGAAGCCCTTTATGCTACAGAGGAAGTTCGGGGATCCACGGTATGCCCCTATGGATCGGCTGTGGAGTTCAACAGACGCACATATGGACTTGGCGGCAAGCGCTGTCGATGCGGTTGAATACTTCCGAGATCAGACAGATCGTGAAGTGGACAAGCTGTTCTGGTCGCAATTTAACGTTCTAGAGCGTCCGCTTCCCTTGACTGATCAGCCAGCCGAATGGGCCGAACTTAATAGGTTGTCCGGGATTGCCATTAGGTCCGTCGTAGATCACTTGTGGCCGGAGAAGCCGAAGCCGAAAAGCTATTTCAGCTTAGTGCAGCAGTTCCTTGGTGCGGTGCCGCGCATCAATGCGATGAAGAGGTCAGCGTGCATAGAAGGCTCGCAGATGGCCTTTGCCCGTGTCAAGGCATACTGGGCGGAGATGGATGCTACCACTATTGTAGCGCAAGGTTCGGCCATAGGCCGAGTAGCTGCCGAGCACTATTTTGAAGAGGTTCTTGAGGCCGCTCATTTGATAGAGGCCCAGTGCTCGAAGAATATTATGTTTGAGTGACATGTATTCCCATTGTAAACACAATGTTTTTATGAAATGTAGTAAGGTTGTATTTATACTTTTGCCAGAAAGTAATATGGTGCCTCCTGTGCGGCCGTTTATGTATATATGTATATAACCTGAAAGATTGCAGTCGTCGGCTTCAACCCCCACGCATATAATGCGGAGGTGCTCGCAGAAAATGCATGTTCACACTTAACCCAACGTCTTGGTCCTATTAAGGAGGTGATAGCGCAGCGAACGAGGCAACCGGACTATGATGCTTTAACACTTTCACTTAGCCATAGGAGTTTGACGGTGGGGCTACTATATAGCCCCTGCTGGCTCCGCACTCTCCCGAACTCGGGGTGCGTATATGCCTGGCCGGGAAACGACCCTTTGTTAAAGCGGAGGAATTCTAACATTCCAATAGGTCATCGAGTGGTTGACCAGTCTCGCGCTATATCATGACAGTCAGTTTTCAGCTTTCTCTACTGAGGTGCTCGTCCGGACGAACCAGGGCACAATCGCAGTAGTTCTCCTGGTGTTGCCTTAGCCGATAGAACGGAACGTAAGGCACCAAAACACAGGAGCCGGGCAAACCCAACATTTGACCAAAGACATGATTCGGAGCTGATGCATATAAGGCCAAACTTGCGACACCGAACACTCCCTAAGTTATTTGGTCTTTATGGTATAAACCAGGCCTAAATAGTGCCCTTTGTAAGAAGCCCCTTGTGTCCAGGTACGGGCGTTTATTCTGACGTGGCCACATGCCAAGACGTCAGCATCCTTCTCAATTGTATTTGAGAATCTGAGGGATGTGTATCAACAAGAGACAGTAAAAAAGGTTTACGCAAGGTCTTAATCTAAAAAGAATCCTTGGAGCGGGTCCCTGCTGCACGTCTGCGCCTGTGTCTCCGTTGTTCCATATCCTGGACGGGTGTAGCACGATGGTCATCTATAAAAGAGAGGAACTTAGGTGAAAAGTTGTCGTGCAGAAAGGTAGTTTTTAAAGAAACCATGTATAATTAAAGATGAGTAAAAATTGATATTCGTCTGCGCGCGTTGAGCCCCTTGTATTTATGATAGGGATGTGGCCATCAAACCTGTACAAATTTCATATAGCTGTGCCGGACTCGTCTAACCGTGTTTGTGGTCTTGACGACCTATCGAATACTTTAGTTGGTGAGGCCGTTTTAGTGTGCGGCTGCCGCACCCTCCTCGGCACGCAGGGATCGCTCAATATTTCCATTTACTGTAATGGTGCCACATGGACCGGGCATCTTAAGCGTGAGGGAAGCATAATGCGGTATTGCATTGAAGAGAGCAAAAGCTTCGCGTCCAAGTAGTGCTTGATAGCCACTTTGGAACGGAGCAATGTGGAAGGTTAAATTTTCGCTATGGAAGTTATCGGGGAAGCCGAATATAACTTCTAGTAGCAGGGAGCCCGTGCAATGAGCCCCTGGGCCGGGCGTTACTCCTTTAACGGTAGTGTTGCTGAGGCAAATTTTCATTGGGTCTATCCCCATTTTGCGGATTGTGTCCTGATATATTAGGTTTAGACTGCTGCCACCGTCCATCAGGACTCTAGTGAAGTGGTATCCGTCAATTATTGGGTCTAATACCAAGGCAGCCCATCTTGCATGCCGGATACTTGCTGAGTAATCCCGATGGTCAAAAGTGATCGGTTGAAATGAGCAGTGGCAGGACTCCGCGGTGATAGGCCCTTGGGCATATTTATCTGGGAGTGCCGCTTTGTTTCTCCCCTTTATCACGTGTAACACGTTTACTGTTTTGACTTTTGTTGGAAATTTCTTTTGTTCCCCAGTGTCTTGCTTGAGAGGCTCATCCCCGTCTTCGCTTGGTGTATCCTCCCCCTTGTGAACGGCGTTGAGCTTGCCGGACTGCTTGAAGACCCAACATTCTTTGTGGGTATGATTAGCAGGTTTACCGGGGGTGCTATGGATCTGACATACTTGGTCCAAAATTTTGTTTAGGCTGGACAGTTCGTCTCTGGCGCCTTTAGAGGGCGGCTTTTGCTGACTTGGCCGAGAGCTTTTGAATCCGGTGTTTACTGCCGTGCTCTTCGTGTTGTCTTCTTTATTCCGGCGTTTGTTATTGTTGTTGCGCCGTGATTTCCGATTTCCCGTTTCCATCTCTAACTTCGGATGTACTGGGGTCGTTGGTGCTGCATCTGGCTAGCCAGCTATCCTCACCCACGCAAAAGCGGGTCATGAGGCTTGTTAATGCTGCCATTGTTCTCAGCTTTTATTGGCCGAGGTGTCTGGAAAGCCATTTGTCACGGACGCTATGCTTAAAAGCTGCCAAGGCTTCGGCGTCTGGACAGACGACTATTTGGTTCTTTTTAGTAAGAAACCTGTTCCAAAGCTTTCGGGCTGACTCTCCGGGCTGTTGAGTTATATGACTAAAATTGTCTGCGCCCGAGGTCGGACATAAGTCCCTTGAAAATTTGCCTGAAAAGCGTCTTCGAGCTCTTCCCAGCTTCCAATGGAGCTTTCGGAGAGGCTTTTAAGCCAGTGCCGAGCTGGCCCTTTGAGTTTGAGGGGTAAATACTTAATGGCATGGAGATCATCTCCTCGAGCCATATGGATATGGAGGATATAGTCCTCAATCCAGACCCCAGGGTCTGTTGTTCCGTCGTATGCCTCTATGTTTACGGGTTTGAATCCTTCTGGAAATTCATGATCCAGCACCTCGTCGGTGAAACATAGGGGGTGTGCGGCACCCCTGTATCTGGGTGTACCATAGTGTTCAGATGTTTGTTGTGTTGCATCGTATGCTGGAGCGCGCTTGCATGATCCATAGATGGATCTGGTTGCGCCGTCCTTTTGATGTGAGCCCTCACGTGGATCGCGTATTGGCTTATGTGCGGCATTGCTTGCCGCTCTATGTTGGCCGTGAGGTCGTCTATCCAGCCAGGTGGCCGTTTTAATTTTTGGTTGCGGGGGATCTAAGGCCTCCTCATCGAATTCAGGTAGCAACTTCTGCTTCGGGTAGCTCTTGGTGGGGCGATTACCATCATACTTCGCTGTTGTGTTGAGTACTTTGCTCCATCTGATTTGGAGTGTGTCTTGCGCAGCCTTGAGCCTTTGCTTCTGCTTTTTTAGACTCCTCGTGGTGGCAACAAGCCTTTGATGGGCATTCTGTTGCTCCGGGTGTCTGTCCGGTGTTATGTCATCCGGACTATTATCTTTGACAGAATCGGGTTGTTCGGTTTGATTCTCCGTGTTGCCGTGGTCCGGCAATGGTTCACCCTGCTCTAACGCTGGGTATGTATGATCATTGTTTCAATCGAGGCAGGATTTGGGGTGGCGCTTACGCCGCCGCTTTGACTGCTTCTCAAGGGAACAACCCTTCGTTGCGTCCTTCCGTTCATCGTCGTCATTTTCTTTTGGTGTGTTCACCATGTATACGTCATGTGGTGAAGTGGGCGTCCAGTGCCCTGTGGGCAGTGGTTCCTCTTCGTTTCCCGCATCGTCGTCCATACCATCGATGTCTTCGGAATCAAAGTCGAGCATGTCGGTTAAGTCATCGACAGTGGCTACTAAGTGGGTGGTGGGTGGGCCGCGAATTTCTTCGTCATCCGCATCCCAGTCCTGCCGGACATAGTTCGGCCAGGATCCTCCTGACAAGGAGAGAGACCTTAATGAGTTCAGTATGTCGCCAAAGGGCGAGTGTTGAAAAATATCCGCGGAGGTAAACTCCATGATCGGCGCCCAATCGGATTCGATAGGAACGGGCACAGGCGGCTCGGAGTCCGTGGCCAGAGAAGGATCCGACAATTTAACAACACAGCTCTCGTGCAAGGTAAGGTCGATGTTTGGCTCGATCGCCGCTAAGGGTAAGGCTTCCCCGGAGGGGTCCATCCACCCGTCCGCGGAATGCGCAACTGGCTCCGAATTGAGGGTCGAAGCGGCTACCGGTGCGATCTTAACACTGTCCGATGGTAGAGCTAAATCGTACTCATCGTGACCACATGACGCGCAAGGCAGAGGCTCGAATCCGTCAAAGATCAAGTCTCCGCGGATATCGGCCGTGTAGTTTAATCTTCCAAACCTAACCTGGTGGCTAGGGGCGTAACTTTCAATCTGCTCCAGATGGCCAAGCGAATTGGCCCGCAGTACAAAGCCGCCGAACACGAAGATCTGGCCGGGGAGAAAAGTCTCACCCTGGACCGCATCGCTATCGATGATAATAGGAGCCATCAAGCCTAACGGCGACGACACATAGGAACTCTCAATGAAAGCACCAATGTCGGTGTCAAAACCGACGGATCTCGGGTAGGGGGTCCCGAACTTTGCGTCTAAGGCGGATGGTAACAGGAGGCAGGGGACACAATGTTTTACCCAGGTTCGGGCCCTCTTGATGGAGGTAAAACCCTATGTCCTGCTTGATTAATATTGATGATATGGGTAGTACAAGAGTAGATCTACCACGAGATCGGAGAGGCTAAACCCTAGAAGCTAGCCTATGGTATGATTGTATGTTGTAGTTGTTGTGTCCTACGGACTAAAACCCTCCGGTTTATATAGACACCGGAGAGGGTTAACACAAGGTCGGCTACAAAAGAGGAGATACACATATCCATATTGCCTAGCTTTCCTTCCACGCCAAGTAGAGTCCCATCCGGACACGAGACAAAGTCTTCAATCTTGTATCTTCATAGTCCAATAGTCCGGCCAAAGGATATAATCCGGCTGTCCGGAGACCCCCTAATCTAGGACTCCCTCAGCGGGGAATTAAGGGGGAACATTGTTTTGGTTTGAGACGCGCTTGTTTGAAATTTGGGAAAGTTACAAACTTTGCCGCCATCTAAAATTTCGGACATATTGCGGGTTGGGGGTAGGACAGTCATGTCAGGTGTCCCAAATGTGGGTGGGATAGATTTCGGCGAAGCGCATGGGTAGGTGCCCATGGCGTATGAATGCTTCTCGGAGGCGGTTGAGACTGGCGACTTGGTGAAGTTACAAACCTACCCCAGTTTAGACCTTTGGACATCGGGCCGATAGGCTACACGGGCCAGAGTTAGGACAGTAATTTCCTACCACCAAAACATTAGTCTCATGCGGTTTCGGGTGACCAGAGGCCTATTTGGCGCTTCGTTCAATATTTGGGAGCCGAAGCATTAACGTTTTCGGTTCTCTTGAATTGATCTTTCAGGATTTGTCAAACTTCACAAATCTTTACTCTTGAAAATCCTAAAGCTACGATTATTTTGGAATGGAGGGGGTACATTTGAATATACATTGTACACGAGTATATATTAAAAAATATGCAACTTACCTCAGTTCATGCATGGTTCCAGATATAATCTCCTTGGTTGCAAAAAAAGTTAGATATGCGTATGAATATATATAGCATGTTCAAACTCACAACAAAGATTGATGCCCCCTTTTACATCTGATTTACAAATGCCATTATCTCGGGTTCAAATAGATGAATGCACTTCCTATGAATTCGAATCTTCGAAACCCCCTTTATGTTGAATTCGACATGTATTCTATTTCGTAGCTAGCAATTTGGAATGTATCCATGCAAGTGACAAATGTATAAAGTGCTTCACACTAACAACATGGAGTGCACTAATTAATGTTTATATATGAATTGCAAAAGCATCCATTGCCTGTATTTCAAACCGCTCTCACTCTATGGATCGATAATATGAAATAAACACATGCACATGCTAGAATTCAATAGAGTATGGGTGTCTGATAGACCGATTTTCGTCCATACGCAATTTGCAAAATTCATGATCTCATCCAAAAATAATAATGCCATTTATATTTTAATTTAATGCGTAGAACCGCCTTTTACACGTAGATGCACTATGCCTCGCCCCGTTCTCACAAACGCGTTATATCTCTCTATCTAACGCATAAGTGCACACACTTTATATGCATCGGCATTTCTCTTTCACACATGCTCACAATCTCTCTCAGGGTGTCGGGGTGTCTCACGCACATGCTCTCTCTGTTTCTCTCTCTCTCTTTCTGACTACTATGTACCACTCTTTTCACTAATCTCAGTTGGAAAACACTATTTCTCTCACATGCATATATACACATGCACGGTCTCTACTAGCCCTCTATACGCACATATATGTGCCTACGTGTCTCCCGCACGCACATTATCTTTAGGCCTCTCTCGCACACATTGCCCCCCCCGACACACCTCTCTCTTAGTAGTTGGCAGATATGATTTCATCATATCATTCGGTAGGATATCCCTGGCTGTTAGGCTGGATGGTAATACGAGGCAAAGTTTTACCCTAGTTCGGATCGGACCCTTGCAGTTGAAGAAAGAGCCTACTCCTGGTACTGTATATTAGTGATAGGGGTGTGTACAAAGTACACGTGAATACCAGGCATTGTGCGTGTGTGTATACTATCGACGAACTAGCCCCCAAGCTTGTATAACATACTAAGGGCCTAGGGTTACAAATCATATATAGTCGGCTTATCACCAGTGGGGATAGAGTCCTCCGCGACTCTGGTAGCTTCGTGTTGTACGCCGAGTCCTCCACATGGGTCTTCGTATAACACGTCTCGGTCCAACCTATATGTGGCGCAGGATGGAACCGACCCATGAGTCTTCATGTTGACCCACCACAACTAGAAATGATGTGCCCACCACACCACACACGCAATCGGCCACTAAGAAAATAAGCATATACAATAGTACAATGGTATCTAGCTCACGATACGTCTCCATATTTTGTTGATGACACTGACGGACTTTGCATTTGATGCGTGCTCCGTATTTTGTTGACGACACTTACGGTCATTGTATTTGAAGCGAAAGCACGATATGGTCACTGGACTTCAGAATAAGCTCATCACGGTCACCACATACATTTTGTCGTGCTAACCAACATGTGGTTGGATGGTTAGAGGACAGTGGTTTCTCGAGCCCACCAAGGTTAAAGTCCCGGTGCTCGCATTTATCTTGTGTTAATTTCAGTATTTTCCGGCGATGTACGTTCAGTGGGAGGAGACGTTCCACTCGACTACGAGGCACCTATGGTGACTTCGTAAAATCTCAAGATCATATATGCTGGCCCACTCTCTCGAAGGTGCTCATAGGGGTAGGGTTCGCGTGTGTGCGCTTATAGCGGTGAGTGCTTGCGCGTATATATGAGCCCTTGCGTCTGTACCGTGTTAAACAAATACATATCATGATTATACGGTCACTGGCTCACCCGTACAACTCCGTATTTTGTTGATGACACAATCAATTGACCAGTCAAACGTTCCACGCGGCGCAACTAGTGTTGCACCATCGGGGCGCGTAACCGTGGGGCCCACCTGTCAGCCCGTATATGAAAGAAAGAAATGGTAGTTTGAGTCTGTACTGTGTTAATAAAATAGGAGTACATTTTAGGGTGATCATACGGTCACTGGCTCACCATACAGCTCCATAATTTGTTGATAACACGATCAATTGACCAGCGGTCCACATTCAGCAGCGCACATTACCATAGGGCCCACCCGTCAGCGCGTATATGAAGGACAGAAATGGTAATAAATTAGTGGTCGGTGGGTATTCGAAGTCGTGAGACCTCTGGTTGGCAGTCACCGGCGGTTGGGGGCGTTCATCGGGTGGTGGGGTGGGGATCCCCAGAGAAAAAGCTCGGCGGGAGGGGGGCTAGAGGGATGGCCGGTGCGGCGGTGGACCGGCGATGGGGAGTGGTTTCGGGGAGGGCAGGCCGCCCCGGGGGGCGGGGGCTGGCAGTTCGGCCGGTGGTGGCTGGCGGCTCAGGTGGGGTGGAGTTTGATGATAAATTGGAGGCCCTTAATTTCGTATCCAACAGCTGGAAAATCTAATGACCAGAGATGAAAAAGTCAGTCGACTGACATGTAGCCTCACCCCGCACGTACACATGCACAAACGCAAGACACGCACGCATGTGGCGTGCAACACTGACACGTACACATGCACGCATGCTGGCGTGCAACACTGACACGTACACATGCACTCATGAACACACGCACGTACGCACCCATGCATGCAACACTGAAACGTACCCTTGCACGCACACAACACGCGCACGCCTGCATGCACACAGCACACGACGCAAGACACACGCTCAACCTATACGTGCATGCACCCTTTGTTAAGGACAAGGATTGTTACCGGTATTAATCAATCTTATCTGTGATAAGCAGAACAGTGATGTTTGCAGTGGTCTTTATGAATCACAACGTATCGAACGGGCTATCAACATAGTAGGCTTATCTACATGAAAAAGATGACGTCACACTCAATGAACAATCATCGGTTTATGAAATGCCCGCTTCTGACCGCCCTGGCCCACCAAAGGTTCCTCTGTTGTGCGCTGCCTGCGTTGGATCACTGACATGCAGGCCATGCACCCAAAGAGCCCACACGTCAGTGGAAGAACGGCGCGGTGTCCTAGGTCAGAGTCGAGGGCGCCACTCGCGGCACGCCCGGCTGAACACGCCTCCGTGCCGCATTCAAACGCCTCCATGAAACCCGCCCGTGTGGAAGCCGAGAAACCCACTCTGGACACACGTCCGTTCATGACCGGGCTGGCGTTAAACGCAACGCCAGCGAGCTCCTCCCGTCCGCCGTCTATTTAATCTCCTATTTAAACGAGGCCAAACGCCGGCCAAGAATCGCACACCTCTGCCACTCCCCTATCTCCTCCACCATTTTGTCCACTCTTACAATGGCTTACGAAGAGTAGTTATTCCGCATCCAAGCCGGCTGGGTAGCCCGCCGGATACGAGCTATGCAGCTCGCTGATCCACCTCCCTCCCCTCGCCCGACGGAGCCAGTTGCCGCCCCAAGCCGGCGCGCGGTTCAGCAACTCGCCGCTCCAGGCCAGCTCGACGAGGAGCGGCGCACGGGCGTCGTTGCTGCCGTCCACGCCGCCGCCTCGTACCTGCGTCTCCCGTTTCTGTGGCCGAGACTCCCATGCCGGCGGCCGCGCCATGCAAGCAGCGACAGAAGCCGGGTGCGCGGAGAGCGACGAGTCGGTGGCCAGCGCCTCCGCGTCCGCCGCCATCATCGAGGAGAAGTAGAACACGGGAGGCCGCCGCCGCTTGGGTCCCATGAAGGCCACCGCGGAGGCGACGCCGGCGTACACAGCAGGTGTCTTGCCGGATCCTTTTGTTGCGAGGACCTTCGTCGACCCCGCATGGGCTCCACGGAAGAGGGGAATGTTAGGATGAACTCGAGCCGGTGCCGGCCATGGCGAAGTAGTGGCCGGTGATGAACTCGAACCGGTGCCGGCCACCATCATCTTCGGCACCAGCCAATGATATCAGTTGGGCAGTGGGGAAGCGAGCCGTCCTTTGCGCTGAAGCATATACCTCCGGGGCTCCCGACAGTCCGGTGATCGTGCTGCCGGACATGAGGAACACAAATCGATCGGCGGGCGACCATTTAGGCCAGGTATTATATACCTGTGCTGTCCAGAACTAGCACCGCGTAGTTCATTTGAATGTAATGAAATCCGTCATGTTTGTATGAAAATCCGGTATTTTATATGATTTCCGTCGTTGTTTATATGAAATATCAGTTTGTCTACGTGTTTGCGTGAATTTCGTCCGGTTGGTTGAGTTGCTGTCATAATGTGTGCGGCTACGGTTGGATGGCGTAATTTGCGGGTCGCCGGTCGGTCTGCGGGCGGCTCGGGCGGCGTTGTGGGACAAAAAAACACAGCTCGTGCGAGCTCGTCTCCAACGTGCGCGCTGGAGGATGCATGACAGCATGAGCACCCGAGCCATTCCTCGTTCATCGGTGGCAAAGGCACCGGTGGACAAAAGGGTCGCCAATATTTTGGCTACCCCGGGCAAGATCCAAACAGCCCCTCCCAACAGATTCAAATCCCTCGTTCGCCGTGGAATTTTGCCATGTGTTGTTTTCATGGACTAGCAAGATGCCCGTGCATTGCACGGAACATCAAGATGCATTTTTTTACAAACTCCCGCATGCATGCAAGGGATAATTAATGTCCTCCTTTGCTAGTACCACGAGGCAAACACCATTAATATTGCATCGATTAGTGTTAGTGGCCTTGTATATCTGCAAATTGTAATTTTGATAGTGGCCCCTTGTATATAAAAATGGAGGGAGAAAGATGAGAGATAAGGTGAGGAGGAGTGGGGCGTGGTGGTGACTGGTGGTCGGACTGGGCGGAGGCATGGGGATGGACGGCGCATTATGTCTAGGTTTGTATCTCTCTCACACACACCCACGTAGGTGGGGGACGTGCACGAAGAGAAGAGGTGCACGCACGGCGCACGTACTCCCGTCTCTTTCCCAACCACACCCGCGCGGGTACACGGTGGAGCTCATTTCTGTACGAAAAAGGCAGCCCACGTGGTAATTTGGCACGTGTACTGGTTGTCCACTTGGTGGAGGGAGGATCGTCTACCACGGGTGAACAAACAAATTGCGACTTGACGCGTTATGTTAATTAAAAAAGAGGCAAACCATGTGGGGCCTACCTTAGAGGCAAGGCTCTATACACTGGAGTACTTTTGATGTGTCCCGTCAACTCGCAGAACGAGGAGAAGCTTGCTTAGTACGCCGTCTCCCCCGCCCACGGGCGCGGTGGCTCGCAGGATGAGGTGAAGCTTGCTTACGAGTAGTAGTAGTACTACTACTACTGTACGCCTTTACGCCCGCTCCCTCGCCCACGCGCGCGGTGGCTCGCAGCACGAGGAGAAAATTTTACTACTCCCTCCGTTTACTCCTCGTCCCTACTACGTACTTTGGTTAGTACTCCCTCCATTTACTTATACAAGGCCACTATAAAAAATACATTTTGCATCTATACAAGGCCACAAATAGTAATCGAGACAAAAGTTACTACTCCCTCCTTTCCAGTTTATGGCTCAATTTCAAAATCTCTCCAACCAAGGTAGACGGTGAGTGGTCGAATTAATTTCGTAGTTTGCACAAGTAATTAGTACGCTCGTTTTTCTCAAGAAGTTATGTTTACCGAGGCATTAATTAGAACGAATGCATGAATGACCACTAAATTTCCATGAACTTGTACATGCATTGGTTAGTTTCCTCTTGACACTGCTTGCGTCGGGTGATCTAACGCACCTCGAAATCCAACATGTAATGGTACTACTACTAGTATAGTAGAATTGAGACTTATCAAACGGAAAAACGAATGTTTTTTAGATGAGCCCTATAAACCCTAGTGGGTACGTACTCCGTAAAAACAGATTTTTCCAAAACTAAGTCGCTCCCTTTCATGAATTCTGTAGTATACTCCTCCGTCGACGCTCCCTTTCATGAATTCTGTACTTCCTGTCGCCGACATGTGGGACATATAGCAACCGGGTCGACGTGTCAAGCACCAAATAACAGTGCAGAACAGCAGGGGGGACGCACCCCACTCGTACCGGCCCAGTAGTAGTAATGAGCAATGAGACGTCAAATCACAATGCCGCACCTTCCCAGACGGACGAAGCAACCATTATTTCACACTTCGGTTCGCCATCATCTCAAACCACGTAGTATTGCTTCTGCCTCAAGAGGGACACGCGCATCGCCTTGGTACATCATGACACGTGGGACCGCATGACAGGCCATGCTCCCCCGCCGATCGCTCGGTAAAATCACCTCATTTTTACTATACTTCCTCCGTATCGGTTTACTACATGGCATGCACGTCGTTCTAGGTTGAGAATTTAACTGGCTATATATGTGATGAACAGTACTCTAGCCTTTTAAAAAATGTATACTTTTGTACAGTAGTACTATCGATGGATTGCGCCATGGAGCAAAAATTGAAATTAAAAAAAGGTGGTACATATAGAGAGCGCTCGTCGCCAAATTATGCATATAGTACTATTAAAAAAGCTAGTACGTGCTTAATTGGGGTGCTAAATTCTATTAAAGAAATACTAGTAGTATGTACATACTGAAGAGTTAAAGTAACGAGAAGAAACATAACATAGTTCTGCTGGGGGCTCAGCACAACACACCCCTCAAATTAAACTAAGCACACCTGAAATTAAACTATGCAACTAATCCGGTAGACACTGCATTAGAAGTTTAGAACCACCATGAGCAACGACACTGCCACCTTACTCGGAGTCCTCGTCCACGTCCTCGACTTCGTCCTTGTCCCTCTTCCTCTTGGCCGATACTTCTTTGCTTGAACCGCACACTTGGCTGTTGCTCTTCATCCAACCCTTGTAGATATTGAAACAAAGGTAGCCATCCATTGCAGCGTAGTGGATGTGGTCTATATCTAGTACATTCCGCTGCCATGCATGACGATGAAACGTGTAATGAGGTTTCTCCAGTTTACGGTACGAAGGATGAACCATGGCTCCTGCCAGGGTCAGCATTGAAGGCTGACGAGAGGGCACCAGCCGATTCTTTTGGAGGTCGAAGGGGTTACCTACAACGAGGCCTATCCGACCAGGACTTCTTTGTCGTTCTTAAATTCTACAGTAATGAATTTCACTGTTTTGTCCTTGAGGAAGTTCTTAAAATCCTGGCACTCAACGTCGGCATGGCATATGTGGTAGACCAAGCAAACGTTATGTACGCAAACCTGGATCACGGCGGGCTTCTTCCTCTCTTCGTCCTTTAGATCCTTCTCTCGTCCCAGGACTGTGGTGTACTCAACATCTAGCCCAGCGACCCACTCATCATCTGAGTTTTCGAACATGCGTCTGAAGCGAGAAAGGCATCCTTTCACCGTCGCGGAAGAACGGGTGTAGATGACGTCGAACTCATCGCCGGTGATGGTTCTAACCTTGTACTCACCGCCGATCGTGGAGATTTGGGACGCCATGGATTTGGGAGGAGGGTTAGGATTAGTGGAACTGCCGTAATGTGAATGGACGGGACGACTAGGAGCGAACCGCCGTAGTATTGAAGGACGTGCGGGGACGAGTAGGAGCGAACTGCCAGCGTGCGAACGGCAGGGTAGTGGCTTTCCATTCTCCCATGATACGGGCTTCCGAGAGCCCTTGGATCTGAGATCGAACGGTTGCATGGCGTGATTCTAGACCTATGGGTGAATATCCTATCCTGGAGGGTTATTCTGCAAATTTTCAGCAACTTAGCATGCGACCGTTTGATCTCAGATCCAAGGGCTGCCAGCAGCCCGTATCATGGTCGCGCCTACCACGACCGTCGCGTCGCTCGCGCGGTCGCGCCCTTGGAGATTTAACACGGTGCGTTAGGCTATCTGATGTTGGCATGTCATACATAGTCATCACTTAGTCACTCATACTACAACAAGGTTGGCTATAAGGTTGGCTATAAGTGTATTTTTTTACTCCTCTCTATCTCTTTCTTCGTACTCCCTCCGTCCCATAATATAAGAACGTTTTTGACACTAGTGTAGTGCCAAAAACGTTCTTATATTATGGGACACAGGGAGTACTAGTATTTATTGCATTTGCCAAGGAGTGACCTCTTCCAATGAAATGGTGTTGCTAAGTTTGCTTCATTTAATTAGCTATAGACTCAAAATTGTCTTTTCACCTAGGTACACGCGCTTAGCACCGTTTCTTCCTTGGGTCACCAAACTAGTCTCTCTCTTCTTGATTAACTTGCCACATCAGACTTTATGCCTATGTGGCAAGCTTAAGCACCTGTAGGAGCAAGTAAAAGTAAGTACAATAGTGCGCTTTACATGGCATTTTTGCATATGTGGAGGAAAGAGAGGCAAGGAAAAAGTGGAGAAGTGGGCTCTCATGCAAGAGCCAGCCTCTACTACATGGTGGAGCATTGGGAGAGGCACCTGTATGGAGGTGGTCAGGAATCGGGAGACTCACGCCGGTCGTAGCGCCGCAGTTAAAATGATAATGGCAAGTCAAATCACGGGGCCCCACCTGTCCAGCAGTAACTCGCTGTCAAATCACACAGCCCTACGTTTGCAGCAGCCTACTCCCTCGTCTTCTCGCGTCTCTGTCGAACCGACTAGGCGGAACTGCCCCGCCTACCGCGCAGGAAAAGCCCCGCCCTCGACTTTTAAATACAACTACATCCGCTTAAGAATCCAATGATATACTTTTTGTGACATAGTAACTCATATTTAGTTAGTCAAATGGATGACCTAGAACTACGTGCAGGCCCTATAAACCGAGACGCCTAAAAATAAAAAAACCGAGACGGAGAGGGTAGTTCAGCACGTATCTTTTTAGATCAATATAGTCGGGATTCACCAAGGAGCAAAACCAAGTGGTAGGCTGCTCCTGTCGTGTTGGCGTAGCAACTCAAGCAGGGTCAGTCCGCACACGAAATGGCGACACACTTAACAGGACCCCTTTGGCCGACATGTGGCTCATCCACCGTCTTGTTCCACGTGCGATGCACCAAATTACAGTTCGGAGCAGCGGTTGGAATTGGAGGCACCCCGGTCGTAGCGCCGCAGTAGTAGAAAATGAGCGATGAGGGGTCAAATCACAAAGCCCCACCTTTCCCGCATTAAGCTGGACGGACGAAGCAACCATCATTTCACTCTAGGGCGCAAGAGCATAAAGAAAAGAGAAAACAATGATGCGTGCGGCAGCTACCTAGGGCACCCTAGGGTAGGGGTCTCCACTACAGATCCTTTTTTTGAAAGCGCCTCCACTACAAATCGGCTTCTCCCTCGTCCTCTTGAAGAAAACCGATGATGAGTGCGGCGGTAGGGTTTGTAGGAGTACTACGGCGTGCGGGGCCACGTCGTAGTAAACGGGTTCGAGTCGACGCCTTAAATATGTGTGGGCCGCTTGGTTTTACGGGAACGAGGCAGCATTTTGGGTTCGGGGACCAGTGGAGATATAGTACGTACAAAAAATTGTGGACGTAGGTTCGACCGAAAGGCAATGATGCATGGGCCCTGCATTTTGATATACCCGGGGCCGCGTGAAATTTGCTACTCTACTCAAAACTAGTAAGGTACACATGTATTGAACGCATGAGATTTCGAAACCAAATTATGAATAAATACACACTATAGCATGTAAAGCTTTGAGTCATATATGCATGATGTAGATGTTCGTTTAGTTCTTATAGTTCATCTCATTCAAAATCAATTAGTTTTATAAAAATGTTAAGATTCATGGGGTTGTGCATTGTAAATCATAAAGTAAAAAACAAATAATGGCAATTCATTTAGAAAAAATAATCAATTATGATACAGAAGATTCTAGAACAAAGGAGAAGTGCTTGTGTTTTGAGGTTTGTGCATTATGCTTAAGTTCAACCATGGAGTCTTCTAAATTGTACATGTGGCAGATCTGGTGGAATGTTGATGATATCCAACGGCCAGTAGTGCTCGGATTTGCCTATCTCTGCACTGTCGGGTTAGCTTCATCCAGCGACCATCTTTCAAAGTTATTGGCACACTATATAGTTCTTGTGCCATAGTTGCATGTTTTGGAAAAAAGCTACTAGTGGGTTGTACTATCTATTTAGGAATAGAAGATGTATACATGGAAGTTGTAGGGAAAGAGATGACATGGAGCATCTCAATTCCTATGAGTAGGGATTGGAAAAGAGATGTCATTTGGTTCACATCATAGGAACTTTTCTATTGAATCTAGAGATGACATGTATCTCAATTCCTATGAGGAGGGATTAGAAAAGAGATGTAATTTGGTTCATATCATAGGAACTTTTCTATTGAATATACGCTAATGTTTATTTTCCTTTGAAATTAAGGGAGTATAGGAATCCATTCATATGAACCAAGTGGCTCTAAAGCTATAGAAATGATATCATGTTTATTTCCTTTGAAATGTGGAGTATATGAATCTATTCCTATGAACCAATTGGCTCTAAAGGAAAAAATCCTATAAAAATCATATCATATAGAGTTCCTATGATATTCCTCGACACTAAAGGATGCTTGAAATTGCTGCGGGTGATACGATGGTCTTTCTTTGTAGACTCCTCACCCATCTTTATAGTTACCTCTCGAAGATGAATGAAATGATATATACATGGTATTCTACATGTGCAATTTGGTACACGAAAACTCGGTAAAAGTTTGCGAGGTTCGAATTTTCAATAAAGCTATATGCACTGCATTTCGGAACGGAGGGAGCATACGACAGTTGCTAACACTCACGTGGAAGATTTGTGTGTAGGAGGAGTGGCTGTTCTGTTAAATGACATGGCAAAACTGACACTGTCGGATGCCGATCTAACGGTTCTTACGGCGTTCGTCAGGAAAAGGCTTGTGGCGAACGTTTGCTGGATAATGATTTACGGACACATGCTTTGCATTGATACGTGCCCCCTCTCTCTCACGCACACGCACCCTCATGAGTCACGACTCTCCCGAGTCCTCTCGCAGACTCGCACGTCGCACCCACCGTCTATCTGTAGGTAGACATCACGCACATATGTGCTCTTCACACCCTACCCTCAGAACTTCTAAAAACAAAAGACGGCGCGCACATTTTATTTTAGCTCACACGTCACACACTTATACTATTACTCTTGCGGTGAACGTTCTTTGAGCATAGTATATTGTACTCTCACGAAGAGAAGCGGTGCACGCATGCACTAGTTCTCTCACACCCACTCACGGGTACACGTAGGAGCGCATTTTTTTGAAGCTGGTACAAGAAAATCACTCCACTATATATAAAAGCAGGAGCCTTAGAGCTTGCTTTACTAGGGTTCCTCTCGTTCACTCTCTCATGCTCTCCAGATCTAAGAAACACATAGGTGGCCAAACTCTCTCTCAGCTCACGGCTGGTCACAAATCCGGCTGGACAACCTCGACCGGGGCAGGGGTGTAGGTGCATCATTCACATTGTCGTTGGCGGCGAGGGAGGAGACCAACGGCTGCCCGCATGTCGGTGAACAAAAGTATAACGACATTCAGTAGAGGGAGATGTTTCAATGACCTAGGAGGAGCCATAAGCGGTAGAGTGTCTCCACTGTACTAGTAGTAATTATTTTTCTGGGTAGCTGTAGAGTGTCTCCACTGTACTAGTAGTAATTGTTTCTCTGGGCCCAAGACAAAACAGCCCATCCACACTAGTAAATAGTAAAATCAATTCAAAAGCCCATATATTTACTGAATTGACGGATGGGTATGTCGAAGAGCAAAAAAAGGAGTTTCAGGTGGGCAAAAGAGCTTCTAAACATGTCGGGCTTCTATTTACAACATATTGTGGTCATAATCTAGTAAATTTTACGACCCAGGATGTTCATTCTATGGACCTGGCCGATCCATTTGACTATGACTGCCGAAAACAGTGCTGGAGTTAGATGTTGTTGCCCTTTTCAATCTGGTTTTTTTTGTAAACCTGATGAAAAATTAACCCTCATGCTTTTGTACAGTTTGTAAGCTGGAGTTAGATGTTCCTGCCCTTCTCAACTCGGCTGTGACTGTCATATTTTCTTTGAAACAAGGCAAATGGCTTGCCATTCGTTTAATTTAGAGTGAAATATTGTAACAAATCCCAACCAAGGGAAATAACATCACTCTCGCCGGCTGCTTGAGCTCACTGTGCATTACAGAAGCCAAGTGATTAGCCCCCACCAGCACCCACAAACTTATTTCGAACTAGCACATCAAATGGGCTGTAAATTTTCATAGGAAAGGCTGCATGACCGTGACAGATTTGGATTCTGACATTTGGGACCCGCGAGGAAATAGCCTATCCAAGGTGGTGTCGACTTACTAGCCAGTCAACAAACGATTCTGCCTACCAGCCGTTGGATTGACATCCAACATCTGTCGTGTATCTTCTATCTCTTGTCTTCTTCTTCCTCCAGCCGCCCAAACCAAACCAACCCATTGGCTCCGCCTGCTCCCGCCTCCCATGGCTGGCTGCGCCTCCGCCGCCCTACCGTACGTACCCTCCAATGTTGGCCAGTCCCTCCCTCTATTCCCCCACACGTCCTATTATTCTCCGGCGATTTCAGCCCCAACACGCACCCGCGCCCGAACCAGTCAACCCTCGTACTCCCCTTCGCCTGTGACTGGACCGGCACATCTTCAACGGCTCCTATTCGTTCCGTCCGAGGCCTCGCTGTCATCCTCCACCTTGCGGCCTTGGTTCACTCGCCGTGCGCGGTGTGCCACCCTCTTGCATTGTCAACGTCGTCAACAACCAAGAGGAACAAGGAGATGACTGTACGTGGAGAGGATGATAGTAGGGACCCACCAGCGTCATGGCAGTATGCAAGCAAGTGCCTCTATAGTACAAGCCCAAAAATATGGTTCCTCCTAATGGTTGAACATCTGGGGCTCACGCCATTGTCAACGTAGTCAATAAACGAGAGAATTACACTACGAGCGGCTGACACCAGGGACCCAGCAAGTCGCGCAGTTTTTTTAGGAGCAAGCAGTTGTTATTTATACTAGTTTTAGTGATGGATCGGGGTAACAACGGGGTTGTGCGAGGGCTGTGGCCCGTCTAGCCAGGGTTTTATTTATGTTTACCACATCATGAGCCCAGTTGTGTTTTTTTCTTGCTGAAAATGGCTAGCCTAGTTCTATTTTTTTAAGAAATACCCAAACAAGGCCTACTTGCTTTATCGGCCCTGCTGGGCTGCAAATCTTTCAAGACGAGGAGAGTTTCATTCGGTTTGCCCAGAAATGGGCTGTACATTTTTAAAACACATCAAACCGGGAATTAGTTTCAATTTTTTTTCATTACAAGATCTTAAATTCCATTGATTTTTATGCGTGGACAATTATTTGGATTTTATATTTATATAAATTATTTTTCAAAATAGTTTGAATGTGAATCGATATTTCTGGATTAAAAACAGTTGACCGCACCAAAATATGCAAAATTTCGTATACTTTTTAACTGTGGCCACAATATGTGGTGTAGTGCTAACAAAAAGAAGATGGGCTCCAAAAAAATTCTTAAGAATTAGCAAATGGGTTGTACATTATTAGAAATAATGGCAGATGGGTTGTATGCTGTTTTCCACGGATTTGAGGCTCACTTGTGCGCCCACTATAGGTTGACGCGTATGCTTTCATAAAAAACAGGGTTGACGCACAAGCAACGCCCTGTCAACTTAGTGAACACACGAGAGCAGTGACTGTTGGATGTCAATCCAACGGCTGTCGTGCTTCTTCAATCTCTGCTCTTCATGCTCCAGCTGCTCAAACAAGCGCCGGCGGGACTGCCTGCTCCCTCCTCCCGCGGCCGGCTATGCTGCCGCGCAGGCCTCACGGCCCCATCGTACTCCCATCCACTACAAAAAAAGACACATCCGTGACATTTTGGGCCGAACGAATTTTTTCTGTCATATGACACTTCTATGACGATAATTGTGACAAAACCCGGTATCATCATAGATGTGGTGGGCTCCTACTTCTATGACAAAAAATCATGACAGAAAATGGGCTTTTCGTCCTGGGCGGGCCGGAGACGCAACTGCATGACATTCTTTGGGCCATCCACGACGGAAAAAACCGTGGTAGAAGCGAGGGGGAGGAAAATTTCGGGGAGTTCCCGGTTACAGTGGGAGGTCGGGGGCCGAGCGATGCGCGTTTCTCTCATACACGTACGCGCGTGTGTGCGAGGCGTTGGCTCTAACTGAACCCGAGCGAGGCGTTGGGCTCTAACTGAACCCGAGCGATTGCACTGCAGGCTACGTGTTACTGAACCCGAGCGATCGATCGATGGCTATTAACTGAACCCGATCGAGCGATTCCTTGGCTACTGCTGCTAACTGAAGCCGATCGATGGGATGAACAGTGAGCGTTGCGGGGGAGGGGTTTGGATGAATAGTGAGCGGTGGCGTTGCCTCTGGATGAACCGGACCCCGTGGTGTGGTGGAGGGCTGGATGAACAGTAGACGGTGGAGGGGTGCCCGTGGAGGGGTGGATGAACAGGACCCCGTGGTGTGGAGGGCAGGATGAACAGTAGACGGTGGAGGGGTGCCCGTGGAGGGGTGGTTGGACAGGACCCCGTGGTGTGGAGGGCTGGATGAACAGTAGACGGTGGAGGGATGATTGAACAGTAGCCAGTGGAGTAGCGCACGGTGGAGGCTGGATGAACAGGAGCCCGTGGAGGCTGGAGGAGGTCGACGGTGGATGAAAGTAGCTCGTGGAGGCTGGAGGGGGTCGACGGTGGAGATGAACAGTATCCCGTGGAGTCCCGTTTTGCGGTACGCCACACCCCTCCCGATGAACAGGACCCCCGTTTCGACCGTAGCGCTCCAACACAAGTCCGTTTCCTCCGTTTTGCGGTACGCCACATCCTTCCTGATCAACAGGACCCCTGTTTCGACCGTAGGAGGTCCGTTTCCTCTGTTTTGCAGTACGCCACACCCCTCCCGATCAACAGGACCCCCGTCTCGACCGTAGGAGGTCCGTTTCCTCTGTTGTGCGGTACGCCAGGCCTCGTTTCCATCGCCTCTTTTGTCCAAGCCCTCCCGATGAACATGACCACGCATTCCGTTCCGACCCATGAACACGACGACGACGTTGTTTCTCCGTTCCGACCCAGCCATGTACACGAGCCCTCGCCGTACGTATGCGCGAGTAGGCATTCGAGACCCCGCCCGTATGTACACATACGTGGCCGTATTTTATGTCTTGCACCCTGGCCGCCTCTACTACGACACGTGCGCGCCTCTACATCCACCAGTATATATGTACATACACGTTTGCGACCAGAATGACAACGCTACGTACGCTTCGACCAGGTGGGTCCCGACTGTCAGGCACTTCCTTGCGTGCGAAGGTGTAGCTAGTGGGTCCCAGCAGTCAGGGGGGAACGTTTTTTTCGCGAAATACGGTGGCCCATCCGGTGAGTCCCTACTGTCAGGTGGAGGAATCATTATTTTCCGCGTAATAAGGAGGCACTTCCTTGCTGCCGCCATGGACCCAGCTGTCAGCCTCTCCACGTATAGTCCACGTCCGATGGAAGTTGTTCCTTGACCACGTTGACCACGCCGTGCCGAGAGCACTAGGGTGGTGGACGACTGCGAGGCCTAGGAAGGGGACGACGCGGAGCCGGTGAAGACGCGGCAGTGGATGCCCACGCGGAGAGGAGTATGAGGGTTCACTCATTCGGCTGCGGTGTGAGGCTGCCGTCGCCGCAGGTCCTGGCCAGCGGTGGGAATAGTAGGGGCGATGAGGCCTCCGCGGCAGCACAGCCAGCCACGGGAGGCAGGAGCAGGCGGCAAGACCGGCGCTGCTTTGGGTGGCTGGAGCAAGAAGACCAGATGTTGAAGAAGCACTACGACCGTTGGATGGACACCGTACGGTCACTCGAGCTAGAATCGTGCATATTGACTAAGTTGACAAAGCCCTCCGTCCCCGTCAACTTAGTAGGCCCACAACTCAGCCTCCCACCAAGGTGGGTCCCAGCTAGCAGGGGATATTCATTTTTTTGTGCGTAATAAGGAGGCACTTCCGGTGGGTTTGAGATGACAGCAGGGGGAACGTTTTTTTTCGCGGAATAAAGTGGCCCATCGAGTAGGTCCTAGCAGTCGGGGGCAAACGTTTTTTTCGCAATATACTGGTGGGCGTCTGGTGGGTTCCTGCTGTCAGGTGGAGGAATAATTATTTTCCGTGTAATAAGGAGGCACTTCCTTGCGGCTGCCGTGGACCCAGCTGTCAGCCTCTCCACGTACAGTATTCTTCCGATGGAATTAGGTCATTGACCACATTGACCACGCCGCGCCGACAACACCACGGCGGTGGACGATGACGAGGCCTAGGAAGGGGGCGACGCGGGGCCAGGGAAGACGCAGCAGTGGATGCCCACGCGGAGAGGAGTACAAGGGTTCACTGGTTCGGCTGCGCTGCCGTCGCCGCAGAATAACAGGGGGTGTGGGTGAGTGGAGTGGAGGGATGGCCTGGCCAGCGGTGGGAGTAGTATGGGGGCGGTGAGGCCTCCGCGGCAGCACAGCCGGCCACGGGAGGCAGGAGCATGCGGCACGACCGGTGCTGCTTTGGGCGGCTGGAGCAAGAAGACCAGAGGTTGAAGAAGCACTACAGCCGTTGGATGGACAGCGTACGGTCAGTCGAGCAAGAATCGTGCATATTGACTAAGTTGACAAAGCCCTTCATCCCCGTCAACTTAGTAGGCCCACTATACTGGGTCCCAGCTAGCAGGGGGAGTATTCATTTTTTTGTGCGTAATAAGGAGGCACTTCCTTGCGTGCGAAGATATAGCTGGTGGGTCTGAGCTGTCAGCGGCGGTAACGTTTTTTTTCGCGAAATACAGAGGCCGTTTCAGTGGGTCCCAGATGTCAGGTGGAGGAAATCATTATTTTGCGTGTAATAAGGAGGCATTTCCTTGTGTGCGGCCGTGGACCCAACTGTCGGCCTCTCCACGTACAGTCCACTTCAAATGCATGTCGGTCGTTGACCACGCTGACCACGCCACGCCGAGAGCACCAGGGCGGTGGACGACGGCGAGGCCTAGGAAGGGAACGACATAGAGGCAGGGAAGACTCGGCTATTGTTTTTGTTTCCCACGCGGAGGGGAGTACGACTGTACGAGGGTTTACTGGTTCGTCTGCCGTCGCCGCAGAATAACAGCAGGTGTGGGTGAGTAAAGGGATGGCTAGGCCAGCGATGGGAGTACGGTGGGGCAGTGAGGCCTGCGCGGCAGCACAGCCGGCCGCGGGAAGGAGGGAGCAGGCAGTCCCGCCGGTTCTTGTTTGAGCGGCTGGAGCAGGAAGAGCAGAGATTGAAGAAGCACGACGACCGTTGGATGGACATCCAACAGTCACTGCTTGTGCGTCAACCTTTTTTTAGGAAAGCCTCAAATATGTGGAAAACAGCATACAGCCCACCTGCCATTATTTCTAATAATTTTCAGCCCATTTGCTAATTCTTAAGGTTTTTTTGGAGCCCATATTCTTTTTGTTAGCATTACAGCCCAAATTGTGGCCACGGTTAAAAAATTATACAAAATTTTGCATATTTCGGTGCGGTCCGAACTGTCTTTGATCCCGAAATTTCGACTCACATTCAAACTGATTTTAAAAATAAATGTATATCAATATAAAATCCAACAAATTATCCATGCATAAAAATTAATGTAATTTAAAATCTTGAAATGGAAAAAAAAGATATTTGAAACTAATTGCCGGTTTGATGTGTTTTAAAAATGTACAGCCCATTTCTCATTACTGATGGGCCATTTTCTCGGCCAGCCGAATGAAAGCTCTCCTCGTCTTGAAAGATTTGCAGCCCAACAGGCCTGACAAAGCGACTTGCTTGGCAAATCACAAAAAAACTGGGGTGTGGCCGTGGACCCAGCTGTCAGCCTCTCCACGTACAGTACTCTTCTGATGGAAGTCGTTCCTTGACCATGTTGACCACGCCGCGCGGAGAGCACCACGGCGGTGGACGACGGCGAGGCCTAGGAAGGGGACGACGCGGCAGCGGAAGCCCGCGCGGAGAGGAGTACGAGGGTTCACTGGTTCGGCTGCGGTGTGAGGCTGCCGTCGCCGCAGGGCCTAGCCAGCGGTGGGAATAGTAGGGGGCGGTGAGGCCTCCGCGGCAGCACAGCCGACCATAGGAGGCAGGAGCATGCGGCATGACCGGCGCTGCTTTGGGCGGCTGGAGCAAGAAGACCAGAGGTTGAAGAAGCACTACGGCCGTTGGATGGACATCGTTATTTTGCGCGTAATAAGAGGCACTTCCTTGCGTGCGAAGATATAGATGGTGGGTCCGACCTGTCAGCGGGGGGAATGTTTTTTAGTCCATTTGGTGGGCTGGGTGAAACAATGATGTAGCATCTATGCAGCCCGTTTAAATCCCATTTGCATTTTTCTCGAAATCCACGGACTTGCTGGGCTGGGTGAAAATATCATGTTGGGCTAGACGGAGAAATGTTATAAAAACATAAACACATGATTGCACGTCAGTAAAATCTTTGCAAGCTTATGTACGCAATCACTAGGAGTTAACTTGCCAAGTTATATATAAACAATTATTATTATTATTTTGTAAGAACTTTCAACTTACGAAATAAAATATCATTTTAATTTGATGAGTTAATAGTATGTGGGGTATTATTATTTTTTAGGCTAGACGTGGGACAGTTGAGTTGGTTCTAGGGGAAAGTACTAGGAGAAAACTCAGTTTACATCGAAAAAGAAAGTGGGAGAAAATTCAGAGACCTGGTCCACCTGAGGAGGGGAATATGTTGGGAGGAATGAGATTCAAAGCATGGCAGCCGAGTGGACTAGTTTTCTATGGACAAGTGAACTAGTTTACATACATAAGCAAATAGCCACTAAAAAAGCAATCAGGTTAATGGGTTCTTAAAAGAAATATTTCGGACAAAACAGATAATTACGACACATAGGCTAATGCATGAAAGATAAAGTACACCATCTAGACCTTCCTAGCACGCTTGATCATGACGCTGCGGCTGTCCGTGTACTCGTCGGTTACGGGAAGCAGACACGCCCTCATGTCCAAGATCTGCCTGTACATGTCGTAGCATGCGTATGCATCCTTGGCCGCGTAGGTTATGTAGGCTAGATTCAGAGGTACCTCCCACGTGTTCAGGTCGTCTTCTTTCATGTTGGCGTATCAGGGGTCAATGATGTTCTCAGCGAGGTCAACCACGGCGTCCTTCTCCTGCCCGTTGCTGATGATCTTGTATTGCTTCTGGATGTCGACAAGCTTGTTGCACCAGATGGCCGAATCGTCGCATTCTTCCTTCTCTCCACCGTACTGAAGGTGCAGTCGGCGCTGCCGATGAAATGGGCGAATGCTCCAGAACCTGGTGCAGCCATAGGACTGAGGCGAGGCAGAGCTTCACCGAGTCTATATCGTTGGTGTATATCACATTCAACTTGGTGTAGCCATAGGACTGAACGGCGAACTCAAAGGGGAACTCCTTGCTGAAGTCCATATCCAGCAGGCTCACCCCTCGGATCGCCATTGGAGTCTCTTCGAGTGAACGAGTGTGTAGGCGGCGGCAGCAGTTTGTTTTTCAGCTCCTGGGGAACTGGATTCAACAGTAAGTTGAGTGTGTACAGGCGACAACAGTTACTACCCCTCCCTCGTCCGCTGCACGCCCGGCAGAAGATGAACCATCGGCCACACGTCGGTTCACGAGCGGGTCTGTATTGGTACTGTAATAACAGGAGTTAGTGGTCACTTTACTTAAATTTAATTAGCTCTAATAGAAATTTATATTTAAAACAAGCAATGCATTCGCTCGTTCTATCAGTGCCACAGGATCAACATGCACAACAATTAGAATTATTATTCTCAGGACGCACACGATCAACACATTTGTCGCACTTTCACAAAGATAATACTACCAAGTTTGAACTGTTTGTTATGGTTGTTGTCCTCTGCATCATCATGCCGTGTTTCCCAGCTTGCAAGATTCAGAACCAACAAATAAGATCCAAATAATAAGTACAACAAAGATGCCTACACATCTCATTGATTCCCAGCTTGCAAGATTCAGAACCAACAAATAAGATCCAAATAATAAGTACAACAAAGATGCCTACACATCTCATTGATTCCCAGCTTGCAAGATTCAGAACCAACAAATAAGATTCAAATAATAAGTACAACAAAGATGCCTACACGTCTCACTGATTCTGAGCTTGCAAGATTCAGAACCAACCCATTAGAGCCTTTTGATAAAGTGAATATCGGGATTAAATCCATCTTCGCTAGCCATGTCATACAATCAAAGAACTTGGCGAATGCTCTTGACCTTCACAACATCTGTAGTTGAGTATTCCTGTTTGCATAGCACAAACCAGGAGAGCATGATTTCACTTTAATAGTGGCCTCCTTTACTCAACCTGCAGCTCCACTCGGATGAAGCCTGCCTGGACTTCCATGATTCAATTCATGTGCCTTTTTCTGCAGTTCACCTGAAATGAAGCAAAGATTGCATCATTCAGCTAGCAAGAAGTACTTGCTCTCGTGAGCTGGCAGGTTCTTCTTTAGTAGTTGCACTAAAATTGAGGAACATTAAGGTTGGATGTCCGGCTCATGTAAGGTGCAACTATAATTTTGTTATCTTTTTGTGCATTTCCACTAAAATAAAGTGCCATTGTGGTGACAGTGACGACTCATCTTGCAAAGGCTAATAAAATGTTGCACGAGATTACCAGCAGAACTAGACGGAGATTTTGGAAACTCCAATCACCATTTTGTGCAGTTCCACCAAAATTGAGAGATGTTGCCCACGTGACATTTTAGTTGAACTGCACAAGACACTCATTCCAAAAAAAGTGTTTTGTGCAGTTCACCAAAAGGTCACAATAGCAACAAGGTGAAATGGATATCCCTATCTGCACAAAAAGATAGAAAGTAAACAGTTGCTGGTTAATAAGAATATACGAAACATATACAAAATGAAAAGAAGCATCTTAATTATGTTCATGGCAATCACGCAAGGACAGTAGAAATTTTAAAATGTCAGCAATGCTTCATGTTACCAGAAGCATTACGATCAACAATGAGATTCCTCAAATATGGGACTACTTTAATGGTGGCATTGCTTGTTTACCAGACACAGTAAATCAACAGCAGCTAAAGAGTTGGTTTAAGGGCATGGGACCGTGGGGACACCAGGACACTCAGTAGCGTAAAGGACCAACTTACTTATCATACTGGGGAAAACAGCAGGAGTGCCATTTGTAACACAGTTTAATTGCATCTTATCACTGGAGGCATTAGATTAACAATAACACTGGTTAGACATGTCCCTAAGGTAACAGTGTGATCGCTTCATTTTACATGAAGCCCTTACATTAACAACAGCAACAGGTTGGTATAAGGACATGCGACAGTGAACGCATCAGCACAATGTACCTACAAGGAGGCATAAAGTGGTGATGTCGAGTTTGTTCATGCTATGTGAGGGCAGCAAACCTAATCCTGGAGACCTTGTACTATGTGAGGGCAGCAAATCTAATCCTGGAGACCTTTTACTATGTGAGGGAAGCAAATCTAATCCTAAGACCTTTTACTATGTGAGGGCAGCAAATCTAATCCTAAGACCTTTTACTATGTGAGGGCATCAAATCTAATCCTGGAGACCTTTTACTATGTGATGGCAGCAAATCTAATCCTGGACATACTCTGTTGACTTGTCCACCAGCCGCCACTTCCTATCCTTTTTTCAACCAATAATAGATCTGTTCCTTATCCAGTTTGTACTGCGTTTTCCCATTATTTCCCTTTTCAGCCAAGAGACCGGTTGGGTATCTGGTCTCTACTACTTTGACCATATTATTTCCTCTTTGAATCAAGTCCTAGATTCATGCTACAACTTTCCCCCCTTTCTTCGTTATTTGAACAAAGCCCTAGATTCAAATGCATGAAGTAGCTTTACCTCTAATAATACTAAAAATTTAGGTGGCTTTGGAAGAGCTGATGGGAATAGAAAAAGATGCACATGCAGACACATGGGGAGCTGGGGTAGTAGAGCAAGGCCGCTTTCGAAGAACTTATACCTGAGGATCGCCGGGATGTCGACGGCGGCAGGTCGGATCTGCGGACAATATGGCAGGGAGGAAGAAGGGTCGGAGGACCTCCCGAGCCGGCGTTGTATCGGAGAGAACGGCACGGGCAGAGGATCGGGCCCCTCCGGCAGCTGTGGGTTTCCTCCCTCGGCGGTGATGACCGCGTGAACGATGCACCTTTTAGTCCTCTACACACACCGGCTGAAGGGATCCGGCCGGATCTATGACCAGCGGTGAGCAGAGAGAAAATGTCGCTACCGTTGTCTTGTTTATATCTAGAGATGATGAGAGAATGAAGAGAGCAACCCTAGTAAAGCAAGCGCTCAGGCCCCTGCGTCCATATATAGTGGAGTGATTATCTTTTTTCTCTCCACAATAAGCATTTCAATTTGTGTACGTGGCATTAAAGAAAAGAAACTCTCTATTTAAGGTGACTATTGTACGACTCCTACTTACTACTACTAGTAGTACTACAGTATTGTTCACTTGTGCTCCCTGCCCCTCCATTCATTGAACAACCCCACGGGTGAATAAACATACAGTACTTACTGTATTTATATAGAACAAACAAGCTCGAACTATTTTTGCGTAGTTAAAAGTTGAGGGCGGGGCTTTTCCCGGGCAGTACGCACGGCAGTTTTCGTGTAGGCGGTTTGACAGAGAGACGAGGAGGTTGAGCGAGTGGGGTTGTGCGATTTGATGGCACGTTACTGCTGGAAAGACTTGTGATATGACCACTCACTATAGTCATGAATTACTGGGCTCCGACCGGGGTGATGCCCCCCTTCCGTTTTGCGCTCTAATCTGGTGCATGACACGTCGACCCGGATGCTGGCTCTCCCACATGTCGGAGTAGTAAGAAGGAGCAAAGAATGATGCGGTATATACACGAGCGTCCGGGCTGTGCTTGGCTCTTCGCCTCTTCGGGAAGTCGAACAATGATGGAGTACTACTGCACTGGAGGAGTACTACAGTACGCTTCTGGCCATCTGACACCGATTGAACTGTTGCATGTCCACCGCGTGCGGGAGGGAGAGCATGTAGCGAAAGCTTCTCCTAGTCTTGCCAGCCACCACGCTCATTGGCGAGGGAGGGATGCTCCTGCCTTTGCGTGTATGACAGGTGGGCCCAACAGGTGTGTGGCCAACCTGTCATACAGCCAAAGGCGGGTGCAGTTAAGTCGGGGAGGGAGAGGATAATCAAACTTCTCGTTGATGTACGAGTTGACGCGACACATCAAAGCACTGCACTCGATATATTTCAATAATTTGCGTTTACCGATGCATTAATTACAACGCATGCATGCATGCCGTGACTCTCCTTTTGATACTTGCATGTGTTGATTTAATGCACCTTGAAGTAGTATAAAATATGTGACGGTAAAGCTTTGTAATACCCCGGCCCAAGTCGAGAGATGGTTGTGCACGAGGAGGGCGAGATCACCGATACGTCACTTACCACAAGCTCGCCGATCACCGGAGCATGTGTCCGCTCGTGCCCTGCAAATGCCCCATGCCTGTCTGCGGCTACGAAGGCCTGCCGCCGGCGCTCTACCACCACATCAGCACCGCGCATCCCATGCCCCTGCACAGGATCCAATACGGCAAGGTGATCCAGCTTCAAGTGCCACTGTCGGAGCCACGGCTCTTGTTGTTCATGGAGGAGGACCGCCGCGCGTTTTTCTTGGTCGGCGGCGTGCTCGACATAGGTGCGCCTATCGTCGTGTCGGTCGTCTGCATCAGAGCGGGGGCGTCCCCACTGCCGCACTACGTGGCCAAGCTGTGGGTGAACGGCCCGCCGGGGGAGTCCAAAGGCATGACCGACGCCGTCAAGGTGGAAATGGAGGTGACAAGCAGCAAGGATCCTGGCGACGTCGACGTGCAGGAGCTAACCTTCTTGACAGTTCCGCCCAAGCTGCTGGCCGGGGCTAAGCTTGTGTCCCTCCCCATTCATATTGACAAGCTCACGTCCTAAATGTTTCTACAGTGCCTTCTGTTTATCTTAGTAATATGCTAATATAGGGATTACCTTGGTCTACTTTAGCTTAAGAAATGGTGGGTTTTAGCGGCGATAAAAAATTATGTTTATCAATGCATTAATTGCAATGCATGCATGCATAAAGTACATGCATTGGTCAATTTTCTCTTAATACTTGCATGCAATGATTTAATGCACCTTGGAATCTGAACATTGTTGGGGAACAACCAAATTGAGACTTATAAAATGGAAAAACTAAAATTTTGAGATAAGCCCTATAAAACCGGAAAGGAGAGAGTAGAAAAAGAAGTACTCCATCCGGGAATAGTGCCGCACTTCGAAACTTGAACCGTCAATAAATTTTGAGCTTGCGTCTCGTCACATTCCAAATTACTCCACGCTATATTGAATTGCAAACCTGTTCACACTGATCACAACCTAAACGGTTTCCCACTTAGGAGTGTATTAGTACTCGGTTATAAATACTAGTATGCCAAGATGACTGCGCATTCCTCCTCAACTCCTCATCCACAAAAACAAACAAGCCATTCAGCATCCTTCCCTTGCGTCTGCCATGGCCAGCGTGAGTTCTGGGTCGAGAGATTGCCACCAGGGAGAGGCGAGCATGGAAGCGGAAGCACGAGAGATGTCCCGCCTCGCTGCGAGAGCAGCCGACATGTCCCGCCGCGCGGAAGTAGCAGCACAGAGGTCCCGCCGCGCCGCTGAAGCAGCACGGAGGTCCCGCCGCGCCGTCGATGCAGCAGACTGGTCCGGCCCGCCGCGGAAGCAGCAGAGATGTCCCGCCGCCACGAATGCGGCAGAGATGTCCCGCCGCCGCGGCGGCCTGGGAAAATTTCTCGCGTGAAGGCGGCGACTATTACAGGCGCATGCATGCGATCGTCCATGGCCAGATGGATCAGATCTCCCGTTTTGCGAGGTTGCAGGACGACATGAAAGCCTCATTTGAACAGGCTATCGGTGCACTAAGGGAGGGCAATGAGAGGCTCCGGGCCGAGCGCGACCTGCTGAGGGAGAAGATCGTCCGAAGTGCAGACCAGCAGGAGGAGACCAGTGCCTTGTTGAAGAGGACCGGCGTCATCGTCAAGAAACTTATGGACGAGAATGACATGCTCCGCAACGAGTGCCAAAGGCTGGTGGAGGAATCCATGGATGTTCTCAAGCAGTGTCTTGAGGACACGAAAGAGCTCATCGCCGCTCGCCACGGAGACTAGTTCCCGCGGCCTGCAGCAACGCATCAAGAAAGTAGAGATCAGCGAGCCAGATCCTTGTCTTCCTTCTTCTTTTGCCCTTGTGTATTTCGGGCGTAGCCGCATGTGGCTTTTTTAATTATCTTTCTAATTATGTAAGACAATTAATCGTCCTTATCTTTCTGTGGAAGATCAATGTTGCGAGGCTGGGATGAAGAAAACTCTTGCTGTGGCGACCCTGGCGTTGCTGTTCTTCTAGTTGCTGCTGGGCTTCCTTCAGTTTCCTGGTTTCTTTTGATGTAATAATCGGTTTAGGATGTGGATTGTGTCGTCGGTTGTAATGTTGGGTTCTAGCGCGGATGTTTGGCCTTTGTTGGCCTCTTGGGATGTTGCGATTTCAATCTGGTAGCTTTTAGTCCTTCGTGTTAGGCTGGAGTTGTGCTGAACTTCTTGTGAATTGTGGTGGTTTTCAGTAATGAAAATCGGAAGGGACAAGCCCTTCTTTGATCAAAAAAAATTAATCGTCCTTATATATTCATCAGTCTTGCTATAAGTCGCAGTAGATGCTATATAGGTCCGTCGGATCTTACATCAAGATCCGTGCTTTCAGATTTTCTTTTTTCTCTCTTAAATCTCAGTCGAGTGAGACATAGCCACGCCATTAAACAGAGGCTCGGGCGCCATTAATGGAGACCTTGGGAGAGAGGTGGACGGCAGATGGAGGTCAAAGGGCTCTCCTCCCGATAAGCACGCGCAGGGGTCTGATCGCACGCCTCTCGTACTACTCAAATAGCTACCCTGCACGGCGCCTCCTAGCTAATAAAAAATGGGGACGCGTGGCGGCACGTAAATGGTACTAGTAAGTAGAACGCCCACGGTTTCAACAATACTTGTGTTTCCGATTGTAACGTGACAGCACTTGTTCCAAAATGACTTTGTTGATTGTTAATGTGTGCGCCTTCGCAAATCGGACTGCAAATTTACCACAGCATGTTGGTGCCATGTCATGGCACCAAGCCAAGTTTCATTATTTTCATGCGTGTTTTGGATTTACAGGAATTAAAAAACTAAGTTTCTCAATGTTTCCAACCCAGCCACGACGCCCAGAATTTTGAATTTCATTCCCATTTCTTGCATGTAACCTAGAAATTTACCCGAGGACACACATGTGATTTTTCAACCAACTTTGGTGCACTGGAACATGTGCTTGTATTTCAAATTTGAATTATGCACACAAAGGTGACACGTTCCCTCCCAGAACCACGAGCCTTCTTGAGAGAAGCTCCGATTTGCAAGAAGCTTATACCAAAATTTGTTCCTATTCGGCCAATTTTTTTACCACGGCATGGTACTACCATCACATGACACCATGCCAAGTTTCATGATTTTAAAACCAAGTTTCTCAATGTTCTCGACCGAGCCACGATGCCCAGATGTTTGAATTTGATTCTCATTTTTTGCATGGGACCTAGAAATTCACCCGAGGACACAAATGTGATTTTTCAACCAACTTTGGTGCACGGGAGCATGTGCTTGTAGTTCAAATTTGAATTATGCACATTAAATGACCAAAAACTCAATTAATGTGTAAATAAGGCCAAACGAAGCCGGAATAATTCCAAAATTTAACAGGGCACTCATGTAGTTCTATGTTGCCTTTGTAAATAAACTCAAGGGGGACAACGTATATCGTTTCGCACTCAAAGGTGGCACGTTCCCTCTCAGAACCACGAGCCTTCTTGAGAGAAGCTTGGGTTTGCAAGAAGCTTATACCAAAATCTGTTCCTATTCGGCCAATTTTTTTACCACAACATGGTAGTACCATGACATGACATCCACGCCAAGTTTCATGATTTTCAGACGTGTTTTGGATTTACAAGAATTTTAAAACCAAGTTTCTCAATGTTCTCGGCCGAGCCACGATGCCCAGATGTTTGAATTTGATTCTCATTTCTTGCATGGGACCTAGAAATTCACCCGAGGACACAAATGTGATTTTTCAACCAACTTTGGTGCACGAGAGCATGTGCTTGTAGTTCAAATTTGACTTATGCACATTAAATGACCAGAAACTCAATTAATGTATAAAAAATGACAAACGAACCCGGAATAATTCCAAAATTTAACAGGGCACTAATGTAGTTCTATGTTGCCTTTGTTAAACTCAAAGGGGGGGCAGCGTATATCGTTTCACACTCAAAGGTGGCACGTTCCCTCTTAGAACCACGAGCTTCCAAATCGGCCCAATTTTTTACCACAACATGTTAGTGCCATGACATGACACCATGCCAAGTTTCATGATTTCCAGGCGAGTTTTGGATTTACATGAATTTAAAATCAAAGTTTCTCGATGTTCTCGGCCGAGTCATGACGCCCAGATGTTTGAATTTCATTCTCATTTCTTCCATGGGACCTAGAAATTCAACCAAGGACACACATGTGATTTTTCAACCCACTTTGGTGCACCGGAGCATGTGCATGCAATTCATATTTAGATTATGCACATTAAAAGTCCAGAAACTCAATTAATGTATAAAAAGGCCAAATGAACCCGAAATAATTCCAAAATTTAACAGGGCACTCATATAGTTCTATGTTGCCTCTGTAAATAAAATCAGGGGGAGGCAGCGTATATCGTTTCGCACACAAAGGTGACACGTTCCCTCTCGGAACCACGAGGCTTGTTGAGAGAATCTCCGGTTTTGCAAGAGGCTTATACGAAAACTTGTCCCAATTCAGCCAAAAATTATACGTATGAAAACAGGGTTTAGATTATCCCAAACATCTCGCTACCTAGACCAATAATGTACTATGATTTGAATTCAACATAAAATGGATACAAATATTTGAATTGGAGAGCGTATGGTACATGTAGTTCATAGTGAAATATGATTACTGCTATATGTATGTTTTTTGTTATCAAGATAATATTTAAATTATTGTATAACTTGACAACAATCGTATTCAAATAAGGAAAATTGATTCAAATTTAGTCCATATGGTAGACGACAATATATATGTTCACATGGTGGAGTAAAATGTTCATATATGATGGAAGATCAAAATGTACGACTACATCAATTATAAACCGCAAGGTCACCTAACGATATATTCGAATTCAACATAACGTGGATTCAAAAATTGAAATTCGAGATCATGGCATCTGTAATCATATAAAAAGGGACATTACTCTTTCTTTGGTGGGAATTGATTTGTTTTTTGTTCTTGTTGAGGGAAGTGCGAATCGATTTGGTACTGTGCAGGGTAATCTTGTTCTCCCGATTTTTTTTACATTTTTCTTGTAGTTTTTTCAATGGCATCTATAGCAATATAGTAAAAGGGGACATGACTCTCTTGTGTCTTGTATGAATTGTTTTTTTACACGTTAAGTTTGTTCTGCCGAACAAGGAATCCGCACCTTGTTATCCCGAAATTTTCAAGCTCGAGTATCTTTTGTCTCACCTGCTTTGAAACTCCCGCTTCTTCAACCCGCGCCGCGCCTTGTTATCCCGAAATTTGGACGCGCGAGAACTCCCTCCTCATCCGAAATCGCTCCCGCAGCCCAGACACGCGAAATCCCCCTTCTACCCCTCAGCCGGAAATGAAGCTCCACGTCGCGGTGTCAAAACCGGTGGGGGTACGCTGGTAACTTACCCTACATTTCGGACAAGCGCGTCCCTAAGCTTGGCTCCCCCTCCCCCTTCGCCCCCCCATTCGTACACCGAGGCCGCCAAAACCCGCGAAACCCCACGCTCCTCCGTCGGCCTCCCGACCGCCGCCCAGCCGGAGACTCTTCCCCGACTACGTCGTCCACCGCAACAGCTCGCCGTCCCTCATCCACCGCACCAGACGAGGATCCGTTGTCGATCTCGTCATCCCACCGGATCAGCCGCCCCGTCCTCCACCTCCAAGGAGCTGCCCCGATGTTCGCCTCGTCTATCGCGCCACCTCAATCCCCACAGCGCCGTCTTGACCTGCCCCACCGGAACCGCAGCACCCTCACCAATTCCTCCGATGAAGCCGAGGCCAACTCGGCGCAACCAAGGAGGTTCTGCACTCACCGCTGCATTTTATCTTTTATTCGATCTCACGGGGCTGCCGGTGCTCGATACCGAGCAGACATGGCGTGTCTCCATCGACGGCGCCGTCGCCGGCCACATCATCCACGGCGTCTCTCCCCCATGTCGTTGCTTCCTCGGCGGCGACTTCCACAACGGCACTAGCTGCAGCTGCTCCGGCTCTCGCTCGCGCTGCGGCTCTGTTCTTGCTGTCGGTCGCGCTGCTGCACTGCTCCTGCTTTCGTTCGTGCCGCTGCTCTGCTCTTGCTCTCGCTTGCGCTGCTGCTGCTGCTGCACGACCTCCGGCAGCTACAGGAGTTGCTGCTTTAGCACTCGCTCGCGGTGCTACTGCACGACTTGCTCTCTGCTAGTGCGTTCCCTGCTCGAGCGTCTGCTGATTTAGATCACTGCTTCTCTGCTACTAGTGCTCGAACGCCCTAAACATCTATTGCAATGCTCTGTTACTAGTTCAATCAGTTTCGACAGTAAAATTCAGTTTCGACTGTGAAGTTCATTTTCTTCAGTTAAGTTCAGAGTGAACAGTACTTACAGCATCTGTCGGAGCGGCCGTGGCGCGGCTGATGCGTTTTACATCTAGCACTTTTTGGTGATGTATTTTACATCATCTATTGCAGATGATATTAGGGTCCCACTTCAGATTAACGTTGTCTGTCTTGTCATGCTTCAGCCTCGTCGCCGTACACCTTAGCGGAGCTGCTCCAACGACGGAACCGTCCATCACAGCGGAGCAGTACCCTCGGCGCCGTTTCCAGAGGCCTCGGATCTTCTTCCCCGCCTCCGACAGTCACACCAGCATCATCACCATCCTCCACGTCCAACCCAATGATGCTGAGGTCCACAAGGCTATGCCAAAGAGGTTGTACACTCGTCGCATCACTTTGTTTCTCCATTCCTCTGTTCTTCCAATTCATGTGAGCCAAACACACAGGTTGACTGAAATCCTATGTTTCCAAATGCTCTGTTTTGCACGTGCATTCCTATCCTATTCCTGTGTTTTTCCTGTCCCTGCGTTTATAGAATCCTCCAATTCTAAGGAGCCCTTACAGATTTACTTCATTTTCAGATAGGCGTCAAAGAAAACTCTGTGTGTTATGTCCTGCTCCTGCCGTGCCGTCATCCACCCCACCTGAGGTGCACCATCGACAGAAGCGTTCACTGCAGCAGAGATCCCCCTGCAGACTTCCTTTCGCCGCCTCAGATCATCTTCCCCGTTGCCGGCAGCCACGCCAACCGCATTACCATCACCGACTGAGCAGATGAACCTGAGGACTACACAGTTCCGGAAGAGAGGTCGCAGTCTTTCGTGTTTGCTTACGTTATACATCGGTTATTATTACCTGCTACTTTATCGTTCAATCTTGAGTTTTGAATTGCCCATGGGTCTCATATCGAGCCAGCAACGAATAGTATCTGTCTACTATCTGGTTCATCTGGGGTCTTCTATGTGGTTCATGTTGGGTGGGCAACAAACAATAGATGATCCATTGTCTATCTTTTTAAACTGAAGCTATAATCTACCTGGTATCATTAGTTTTGGATCCATCCACTCGTTTGCTACCATCAGTCTTGATTTTTGCATGCACCCCTTAGGCCTTACAAAATCTAACTATTTTTTTATTATGCATGTCAGATATTGTACACAATCGTACTGAACATGTAGAGAAAAAGAGAAGACCGTTGCGTGCGAATATAATGTCATGCAGACGCCGCTCCATGGTGGGCGAAGTGCCCCCCCTCCTGCATTTCCAGATTGTATTCCAGAGGAAGATAACTGTTCAGATGGAGATTCAGAAGGAGCCGACCACGCCTGTTTACCACCTGAGGTGTTTGCTCTAACCTGGCATGCTGATGTTGGTCATATCATGCATATGGCGCCTTGCATTGCTTACATTATACATCTTATATGTCATCAGCTTAGTTTAGATTTGCTTTGTGTGAATGCCACCTGTTTGGTTTCTATATCATACTCCCACCATTCCTAAATATTTGTCTTTTTAGAGATTTCAACAAGTGACTACATACGGAACAAAATGAGTGAATCTACACTCTAAAATATGTCTTTATACATCCGTATGTGGTAGTCCATTTGAAATCTCTAAAAAGACAATTATTTAGGAACGGAGGGAGTATATGGGAATTATGCAATGCCATCTTCTTTAGCCAGGCATCATATACGTGAATCATGCAATGCCATCCTGTTTAGCCAGTCATCGTATATGTGAATTGTATCGTGCCATATTTTTTCCATAATGTATTCCATTTGTCAACAATGTTTATACATTCATCTACTCTTCCTGTGCATCAGCCATTTGAGTCGGTCATTGGAAAATCTGGAGTGAAAACAAGGTCTTCTGAGCAGTCAGTGCTACCTGTCGATGCAGATTTCTTGCTGGTTACAGATAGCTCCTCAGAGGAGGATTCAGAGAGAGATGACCAGTCGTATTCCCCTCCCCCCGAGGTGCATGCTCTAACTTGGCTGGGTTATATTGCTCATATCTTGCATATCTTGCATTGCCATGCCATCTGCTTAGATTAGACATGCTTTGTGTGAATGCCTCCTGTTTGCTTTCTATATCAGATATGTGAATTATGCAATGCCATGTTTTTCAGCCAGTTATCATATATGTGAATTATGCACCGCCATGGAGCCAGGCATCATATATGTGAATTATCTCATGCCATCTTTTTTTCATTACGTATTCCATTTGTCGACAATCTGTGTATATTGAACTACTCTTCATGTGTATCAGCCATTTGAGCCGGTTATGGAAAAATCTGGAGTGAAAACAAGGTCTTCAGAGCAGGCAATGGTACCTGTTGAAGCATATATCTCGATGGTTACAGGGAGCTCCTCAGAGGAGGATTCAGAGACAGATGACCAGTCCTATATCCCACCTGAGGTGTATGCTCTAAGTTGCAATATTTATATTTCTCATATGATGCATATGGTGTCTTGCATTGCTTAGTTTAGACATCATATGCACACTATTGAATTCTATCTGCTTAGTTTAGAGATCATACATGCGAGTGCCAGTTGCTTAGTATATGAATCAATTATGTCAATTATATCATGCCATCCTGTATACTTAGACAACATGTATGTGAATTATTTCATCCCAACCTATTTTAGAAAGACATCATATAGTTTTGTCATGTCATCCTGTTTAGGTACTCATCATATGTTGAATTATGCCATTATATCCTGTTAAGTTATCCATCATATATCTGAAACTGTGTCATGCTATCCTGTTTAGTTAGGCATCATATATGTGAAATTGTGTCATGCTGTCCTGTTTGGTTAGACAACATACATGTGAATTACCACATCTGTCTATCATACAATGTCTGTACGTTCAATTTCTTTTCTTGTTTATCAGCCATTTGAATTGGAGGGGGTGATGGCAGTATCTAAGGGAGCAAAAACCCGTTCTTCACAAAAGACAGTGCTACCCGTTGATGCAGATAGAACCATGGTTGTACTGGCCCACAAACTAGCCCCACCACACATAATCGAGACTCTTCCAGATTGCACACTTACACCGTTGGGCAGAGAACCAGCTACAACCCATCTAACCGCAACCCCAGCGGATAGTAACCCACTTATAGTTGACAAAGCACCATGTCCACCACAGAGTACCCCCACACGAGCAGTTTGTAAAGCTACTGCAGTGCCCAAAGCACGAAGACCACCACAGCTAACCCAAACTCCACGTTTAAAGCAGAAGAGCAACTGTTCTCAGGTCAGATTCCGTAGCTATGGTCCATACTCCTTTGCTGTTGCATCACTGTATTTACTCATACCAACTACTTTCGAATTTGAAGGATCCAATTGAAACTCCAATGGCGCAACAGGTATGTTTTAAACCTATTTCTTTAACTGGATTGTTGTTCTAACTTCTTGCTCTATGTTGATTTCAGTTTAAGTTGCATAAACAGTTATGTTCTCATGTGATGCACATTACAAGTGCTGCCAATGCTGTGTAGTTTCTCACACTTATATTCTGTCTATGCTGTTGTGTCTTAAAAATATATGAGTTGAACTGTGTCTCTATCTTGATTAGGGAACATAAACTAGAATGATATGGACAATACAGTGACCATAGTACATAGATATATGTTTGTTTCATGCTGTTATCCTGTCCACCTTACTACTGAACCGGTTTACCAAAATGAGTTTCGTATACTACAAGCTAAACCTGTGATGTGTCTGCTTGTTTCTCTTGTAGTATGCAAACAGAATATTGGAGAAGAGCACCCCACTATGCAATGGTAGAGAAAGTAATGCAGATAAGGTTCAAGATAGTGAGACAACCCTGTTAGTCTCCAAGAAAGGTGATAAAAACGATCTTGTAGACAGTGAGAAAACCCCACAGTCCTGCGTTGATGTAGTGTTCGAGTTACTGGCCAGTACCGCTGGCACAAGCTCTTCCAACTCGCTGCCTGAATCACTTCGGCTTCTTCAGTCTCAGCTACAAGCTGAAAGGCATCAGTCAGCTGTGCTGCGGCAAGAAGCCGAAGGACTGAGGAAGTCCCTGCAGAATTCAGATGCGTACTTTCTTGTGCAACAGCAAGCGCTGGAGGATTTAAGCGCCAAACAAGAGAAAGTTAATAAGCTTGCTAAGCATCTTGCCAGCATTATGGGTACCCAGGATATTGTTTCTTGAGCTCTTCTGAAGTGGTTTCAGTTCTGGACTTGTTTTGCTGCGGCGTTTATATGCTGGTGTGTTCCCTATATTTGCACTGGTGGCGAACTTTGATGCCCAGTGGATGTAATATGTGTAATAGCCGTGATAGCCTAGCATAAGTTGCTCGCTTATTTATTTCCTTGTTTTGTTTATTTGTTTGCTTGTAGTCAGTGCAGTTCTTTTTCCGCGGTTTGCTAGTGGCTGCAATAACCTATTTTTTAAAACTAGGCCACAATAACCATGGGCTAATATTTACTGTAGTGACACTGGGCCTCCTACGGGCCGTAGAAACAGTGGGCCTTCTACGGGCTGTAGAAACAGTAGGCCTTCTACGGGCCGTAGAAACAATGGGCCTTCTACGGGCCGTATCATCAATGGGCCTTATACGGGCCGTATGATCGATTGGCCAAACATGGGCCAATAACAGGCCTCATTATGGCCGTAAACGGGCTAGAGTTGGAATCGTCCGTTCATGGGCCGACCATAACGGGCCATCGTTAATAGGCCGTATTTGATGATGCTATGAAAACGGCCCAACGAATTAACGGACCACAAACGGGCCGACTGTAACCACGGGCTGAATTTGGCCCACAAGCAGAAAATGACAGTAACGGGCCGTAAGTAAACGAATGCTGGAAATGAACCCAAGAATAAATGGGCTCTGAGAAGGCCGAAAGATAACATGGGCTGGAAATGGCCCAACGGAATAACGAGCCATTAATGGGTATAAAGTGATACACTGTTCATTACAGGCCAGTTTCACCACGGGCCGTTAATGGGTGTAAAGTGATACACTGTTCATTACGGGCCAGTTTCACCACGGGCCGTTAGTAGGCCAAGAGTTACATAGGGCCTCATATGGGCCGAAAGACGTCATGGGCCATACATGGGCCAGAAGTGAAAACGGGCTGGAATCATATTGGATGGCCCAGATGATGCTACTGGTCCTAATTCGGATAGGGTGTAACGGGGCTTGGGTTAGCGGGCTGTAAATGGGCTATATTCGAACAGGCCGTTAACAGGCTTTCCATGGGCCGGCCTGCCAGCTTTTGACCAAGTCAAATGGGCCGGCCTTTTCACAGGAATGGGCCTCTGTTGGGCCGTGCCACGTGTCGACGTATCATAGGCGCCTTCCGTCCAATGAGTGGTTGACATCTGTCCCAACGATGAGCCGACACGTGTTTCCTCCAGCCAATGATGATTTTACACGTGGAAAATCCCCATTGGTCGGGGCTGTTAACGGGTTATCAGATCCAAAACCCGACCTAATAGCTTAATGGCGTTCCATTACGGTGGATGCCACGTGTCGGTCACCCTTGACGAAAGCACTTCTGTGACGCGCGATTTATCGTCATGGAAGTGGACACTTCCGTGATGATAATTTTGGTAATGTCATGGAACACTTCTACGACAGCACAGGTGTGACTATCTTGATTCTGTCATAATTTTGTCATGGATGTACATGCATGACAAAAAAAGCGACCTACTGTGACAAACACGTATCATCACGGAAGTGTATTTTTTTTTGTAGTGATCGCTGGCCTAGCCGTCCCTCTACTCACCCACACATGTTGTTATTCTCCGATGACGGCAGACGAACCAGTAAACCCTCGTACTCTGCGTGGGAAACAACTGCCGAGTATTCCCTGGCTCCGTGCCGTTCCCTTCAAGGCCTCGCCGTCGTCCACCGCCCTGGTGCTCTCGGCATGTCCTGGTTAACGTGGTCAATGAAAGACATCCATCAGAAGTGGACTGTACGTGGAGAGGCTGACAGCTGGGTCCACAGCCGCACACAAGGAAATGCCTCCTTATTACGCGTAAAATAATGATTCCTCCACCTGACAGCTAGGACCCACAGGAAGGGCCTCTGTATTTCGCGAAAAAAACGTTCCCCCCGCTGACAGGTCGGACCCACCAGCTATATCTTCGCACGCAAGGAAGTGCCTCCTTATTACGCCCAAAAAAATGGATACCCCCCTGCTAGCTGGGACCCACCATGTTGTTGGGCTGACTTGTGGGCCTACTAAGTTGACGGGGACTGAGGGCTTTGTCAACTTAGTCAATACTCCAGTGACCGTATGATGTCCATCCAACGGCCATAGTGCTTCTTCAACCTCTGGTCTTGTTGCTCCAGCCGCCCAAAGTAGCGCCGGTCGTGCCGCATGCTCCTGCCTCCCGTGGCAAGCTGTGCTGCCGTAGAGGCCTCACGGCCCCCTACTATTCCCACCACTGGCCAAGCCCTGCGGCGACAGCAGCCTCAAATCGCAGCCGAACCAGTGAACCCTTGTACTCCTCTCCGCATGGGCTTCCACTACCGCGTCTTCCCCGGCTCCGCGTCGTCCCCTTCCTAGGCCTCGCCGTCGTTCACCGCCGTGGTGCTCTCCATGCGGCATGGTCAACGTGGTCAAGGAACGACTTCCATTGGAAGAGTACTGTACGTGGAGAGGCTGACAGCTGGGTCCACGGCCACAGCCTAGTTTTTTTGTGATTTGCCAAGTAAGTCGCTTTGTCAGGCCTATTGGGCTGCAAATCTTTCAAGACGAGGAGAGCTTTCATTCGGCTGTCCGAGAAAATGGGCCATCAGTAATAAGAAATGGGTTGTACATTTTTAAAACACATCAAACCGGCAATTAGTTTCAAATATCTTTTTTTTATTTCAAGATTTTAAATTACATTAATTTTTATGCATGGAGAATTTGTTGGATTTTATATTGATATACATTTATTTTTAAAATCAGTTTGAATGTGAGTCATAATTTTGGGATTAAAAACAGTTCGGACCGCACCGAAATATGCAAAATTTCGTATAATTTTTTAACCGTGGCCACAATATGGGTTGTAATGCTAACAAAAAGAATATGGGCTCCAAAAAAACCTTAAGAATTAGCAAATGGGCTGTAAATTATTAGAAATAATGGTAGATGAGCTGTATGTTGTTTTCCACAGATTTGAGGCTTTCCTAAAAAAAGGTTGACGCACAAGCACTGACTGTTGGATGTCCATCCAACGGCCGTCGTGCTTCTTCAATCTCTGCTCTTCCTGCTCCAGGCGCTCAAACAAGCGCCGACGGGACTGCCTGCTCCCTCCTCCCCGCGGCAGGATGTGCTACCGCGCAGGCCTCACCGCCCCACCGTACTCCCATTGCTGGCCTAGCCATCCCTCTACTCACCCACACCTGCTTTTATTCTCCGGCGACGGCAGACGAACCAGTAAACCCTCGTACAGTCGTACTCCCCTCCGTGTGGGAAACAACTGCCGAGTCTTCCCTGCCTCCGTGTCGTCCCCTTCCTAGGCCTCGCCGTCGTCCACTTCCGTGGTGCTCTCAGCGCGGCATGGTCAATGTGGTCAACGACCGACTTACATCGGAAGAGTACTGTGCGTGGAGACGCTGAGAGCTGGGTCCACGGCCGCAGCAAGGAAGTGCCTCCTTATTTCGCGCAAAATAATTATTCCTCCACCTGACAGCAGGGACCCACCGGACGGGCCACCGTATTTCGTGAAAAAATGTTTCCCCCTGACTGCTGGGACCCACCAGCTACACCTTCACACACAAGGAAGTGCGTGTGGGTAAAAAACGATTCGCCCCCCTGACTGCTGGGACCCACCAGCTACATCTTCGCATGCAAGGAAGTGCCTGACAGTCGGGACCCACCTGGTCGAAGCGTACGTAGCGTTGTCATTCTGGTCGCAAACATGTACGTACATATATACTGGTGGATGTAGAGGCGCGCACGTGTCGTAGTAGAGGCGCGTACGTGTCGTAGTAGAGGCACGCACGTAGCATGTGCACGTACGTACAGCGACCAGGCTGCAAGAAAGAAAATACGGTCACGTATGTGTACATACGGGCGGGGTCTCGAACGCCTACTCGCGCATACGTACGGCGAGGGCTCGTTGACATGGCTGGGTCGGAATGGAGAAACAACGTCGTCGTCGTGTTCATGGGGAGGCAACGGAATGCGTTGTGTTCATGGGGAGGCAATGGAATGCGTCGTGTTCATCGGAAGGCAACGGAACACGTGGGAGCCAACCGGCTGGGTCGAAACGGAATGTGTGGTCGTGTTCATCGGGAGGGCTTGGACGGAACAAGCGATGGAAAGAGGCATGGCGTACCGCAGAACGGAGGAAACGACCTTGTGTTCGACCGGCCACGTTCGAAACGGGATCCTGTTCATCGAGAGGGGTATGGCGTACCGCAAAACGGACGAAACAGACCTCCTTAGGTCGAAACAGGGGTCCTGTTGATCGGAAGGGTTGTGGCATACCGCAAAACAGAGGAAACGGACATCCTATGGTCGAAACGGGGTCCTGTTGATCGGGAGGGGTGTGGCGTACCGCAAAACGGACGAAACGGACCTCCTACGATCGAAACGGGGGTCCTATTCATCGGGAGGGGTGTGGCGTACCGCAAAACGGGACTCCACGGGATACTGTTCATCTTCACCGTCGACCTCCTCCAGCCTCCACGGGCTACCGTCGACCTCCTCCAGCCTCCACGGGCTCCTGTTCATCCAGCCTCCACCGCGCGCTACTCCACCGGCTACTGTTCAACCACCCCTCCACGGGCACCCCTCCACCGTCTACTGTTCATCCAGCCCTCCACACCACGGGGTCCTATTCAACCACCCCTCCATGGGCACCCCTCCACCGTCTACTGTTCATCCAGCCCTCCACCACACCACGGGGTCCTGTTCATCCACAGGCAATGCCACCGCTCACTTTTCATCCAACCCCCCCCCCCCCGCAACGCTCACTGTTCATCCCAGAGGCAGCATCGATCGACTTCAGTTAGCAGCAGTAGCGAAAGAATCGCTCGATCGGGTTCAGTTAATAGCCATCGATCGATCACTCGGGTTCAGTAACGCGTAGCCTGCAGTGCAATCGCTCGGGTTCAGTTAGAGCCCAACGCCTCGCTCGGGTTCATTTAGAGCCAATGCCTCGCACACACGTGCGTACGTGTATAAGAGAAACACGCATCGCTCGGCCCCCGACCTCCCACCGTAACCGGGAACTCCCCGAAATTTTCCTCCCCCTCGCTTCTACCACGGTTTTTTCCGTCATGGACGGCCCAAAGAATGCCATGCAGCTGCGTCTCCGGCCCGCCCAGGACGAAAAGCCCATTTTTGTCATGATTTTTTGTCATAGAAGTAGGAGCCCACCACATCTATGATGATACCGGGTTTTGTCACAATTATCGTCATAGAAGTGTCATATGTATGACAGGAAAAAAATTCGTTCGGTCCAAAAGGTCACGGATGTGTCTTTTTTTTGTAGTGGTGGCAGCATAGCCTGCCGCGGGAGGAGGGAGTAGGCAGTCCCGCCGGTGCTTGTTTGAGCGGCTGGAGCAGGAAGAGAGAGATTGAAGAAGCACGACGGCCGTTGGCATCCAACAGTCACTGCTCTTGTGTGTTGACTAAGTTGACACGGCGTTGCGTCTGCGTCAACCTTTTGTTAGGAAAGCATACGCGTCAACCTGTAGTAGGTGCACAAGTCAGCCTCAAATCTATGGAAAACAACATACAACCCATCTGCCATTATGTCTAATAATTTACAACCCATTTGCAAATTCTTAAGAATTTTATTGGAGCCCATCTTCTTTTTGTTAGCATTACACCCCATATTGTGGCCACGGTTAAAAATTATAAGAAATTTTGCATATTTCGGTGCGGTCAACTATTTTTAATCCTGAAATGTCGAGTCACATTCAAATTATTTTCAAAAATAATTTATATAAATATTAAATCCAAATAATTGTCCACGCATAAAATCAATGGAATTTAAAATCTTGTAATGAAAGAAATTGAAACCGATTCCCGGCTTGATGTGTTTTAAAAATGTACATCCCATTTCTAGGTAAACTGAATGAAACTCTCCTCGTCTTGAAAGATTTGGAGCCCAGCAGGGCTGATAAAGCAAGTAGGCCTCATTTGGGTATTTCTTTTAAAAAAATAGAATTGGGCTAGCCATTTTCAGCAAGAAAAAAACACAACTGGGCTCATGATGTGGTAAACATAAATAAAACCCTGGCTAGATGGGCCACAGCCCCCGCACAGCCCCGTTGTTACCCTAACCCGTTGCCAAAACTAGTATAAATAACAACTGCTTGTTCCTAAAAAAAGTAAATAACAACTGCGTGACCTGCTAGGTCCCTGGTGTTAGCCGCTCATTGTGTCTCTCGTTTATTGACTACGTTGACATTGGCGTGAGCCCCAGATGTCCAACCATTAGGAACCATTTTTTGGGGCTTGTAATAACGAGGCACTTGCTTGTGTACTGTCATGACGCTGGTGGGTCCCTACTGTCATCCTCTCCATGTACAGCCATCTCCTTGTTCCTCTCGGTTGTTAACGATGTTGACAACGCAAGAGGGCAGCGCACCGCGCACGGCGAGCGGACCAAGGCCGAGGACGACAGCAAGGCCTCGAATGGAATGAATAGGAGCCATGGAAGATGCGTCGGTCCAGTCACAGGCGGAGGGGAGTACGAGGGTTAACTGGTTCGGGTGCGGGTGCACTACTGCAGGATGCTGCTAACGCGACACTACGATCAAAGACCCTTCAAGAAACTGTGTGCGATGCCATAATCGCAAACGGTGATGTATGAAAACCGTCAAAAATGTGAAAAATGTTTGCGATGACAGATGCATCAAACACGGTTCGGGTTTTAGTTGCGTGTGCGATGAAGGGCATACGGTTCAGTTCAATGAAGTGTTTGCAATGAGGAGGAACAAAAGAAGCAGGCAGCCAGATGGAGGCGTGTGCGATACACAACATATGGTTCACTTGGATGAACTGTTTGTGATTAGGCAACACAAAGAAACGGTCAGCCAGATCAAAGGTGTGTGCGATATACGGCATGGGGTTCACTCGGATGAACTGTTTACGTTGAGACATGAGAACAGAAATAGTTCAACTTAACAAGATGTGTGTGATACGCGGCAAACAGGTATGTAATCAGAAATGTGTCTGAAGACCGATAAGAACACAGACGGTTGCTGCTAATAAGACGTGTGTGTTGTGCGATGGGATTGCATACAGAACAACAACATATATATATATATATATATATATATATATATATATATATATATATATATATATATATATATATATATATATACACTTACAACGACATGATTGCATAACCAAATTAAACATCCACTTACATAGGTGGATACTACAACCATGGCATTTGCACACACCAAAGTAAACTATTACATGCATAATTACATAGGTGGCTACTACACACATGACATTTCCACACACACCAATAAAGTAAACTATATATTACATGCATGATTAACTAGCATAAACGATCATCTGATCATCATCTACTTCTTGTGACGCTTGCTCTTCTTGTGGCTCGATCTGGGCTCGTCGATTTGGGTAACGAGGCACTTCCTCATGTCAACGATCCGCCTGTGCATCTCGTAGCATGTGTACACGCTCTTGGCCACGAATATGAGGTGAGGTTCATCCAGTTGCCGCATCCAGGCCATATGGAAGGATACGGGACTTGTTCTCTGGGCATCCTGCTTCATCTTTTCATAGTAGGGCTCGATGATGGCCGACGCGAGTTCGACCAGGGAGTCCTACTTCATGCTGCCCCAGACCCTGTAGTGGTCACGAATTTCGACAAGGTTCTTGCAGGCCAAGCCCGTAACACTGAGTGCTTTTACATCGTCTTTGGTATCCACCATGGCGAACTTGTAGTCGGTGCTGTTGACAAACCTGTTGAAACGGTCGCAAGGCTCTATGGCCATGCAGTAGTGGTAGATGAGGACATGCTGGCGCACGCACAACTGGGCGACGGCAACCTTCTGATCTATGTCGGGACGACCGGCGGTGTACTGGAGGTCGATGCCGACCACCTTGTACTTGTCTCCAGCAAGCAACTGCTCAATGTTGTTGACGTAGTCGTCCACCACAGCCGCATCGATGGTGTACACCGCCAAGAGATATGTCTCCCTCGCGTGAGTCTCCACTCTATGCTCGCCGAACTCCATTGGAGCGAAGTCGGACATCCCCTCTCTATGTGTCGTCGTGGGTGTCCTTGTTGTGTTGTGGGGCACGATCGAAAGGTTGAAGAGACTAAGGTTATAATGGCTGCGGGAATTAAAAGGGAAGCCAGACGGCCAGGAATATCGGCATGCCCTGATGGCAGTTCTAATTTACAGCGCGTAACTGCATCACATGGCAATGCGCGCGGCACAACCGCATGCATATGGGGGCCCTGACATGATCGTGCGCACGCGCAACCGCTGGCAGAGCGCGCGCGGAGGGACGCGAGTAGAGCGCTCTGCGGTCGCCTCAAGGAAAAGCCGTCCACAAGCCGAGCACGCCGACGAACGCGAGCAGAGCACGCCAACGGACGCGACCGAGCACGCCGCGGTGCCTGACGGTGAGCGGAGCTTGCCGAGGGACGCGAGCAGAGGACGGCACGGTGATACGTGGAAAATAAAGACGAACTGTGCAAGCGATGTTGGAGACATCAAGCATGAATCAGATTAGAGTTGCGTGTGCGATACGTGGCACACAGTTGATCCATCAGAGTTGTTTGTGATGGAATAAGCCGTGTGTGTTGCGGGCAAATGCTTGCTAGTGTATAACCTTAAATTTAACCAAAAAAGTGGTAATGCATGTTACAAAAATTGTATAGCTGGAAACTATGTTCAAATACGACTCCAACGATATAATCTATGGCGACATGCATTCGTATTTTATTAGTTAATTGTCAGGACCCTGATTCTAAGTCACACTGATCTAGCCTGTAACACGTCATATCACTTTGCGGCCTCACGCACGGTATCCCCACGGGTGTCGCCTTACCATGGTTCGGGACTGTTTGCGCCTTTTGGCTCACGTATATGATAGTGTCGCTAGCATCCATATGACAGAGAACCCGGGCCGACATGACTAGTCGTGAACCCAAATTGGCACTAACTTATGGGGACAGGCATACATGAATCAACATCGAGCATGTCGGTCGGCAGCGTGTGAATCCGGGTTGTAGCAATTGGGCTAACAGGACTCTGGGAACCCGGGCTGTAGCAGGCTAGCAGGACTCCGGATGTCGCCCGTGACATTTCCCCGAAGGGATAGACACAGGAACAAAGTGAATCACATGCCGGCCAGTCTAAGTGTTCCGGAGCAGTAGTGCTGGGCTAGCAGGACTCCGGTAAACCGGGCTGTAGCAGACTACCATGGCTCAGTGGAGGCACTAGACTACATTTCCCCATAAGAGAGGCTACCAAGGATAAACAACTAGGTTGTCGGATCCCACACATACCAAGCATTTCAATCATACACACAATATGCTCGATATGTGTAAATACAACATGGCATCACAACATAACTCTATGACTCAAGTATTTATTCATTAGGCTCCGAAGAACCAAGATATTGCAAACATGGGTCTCATGACCCCACATACAGAGCATACAAGCACAAGCACATGCGGAAAGCTTACTTGTCTGAGTACAGACAACTACAAATGAAAAAGGCTGAGAAGCCTGACTATCTACAAGATCTTGCCGAGGGCACAAGATCGTAGCTGAGGTAACAAGCTAAACGTCAAAGCCCACGCGAAACTACTAGCGAGACTGAAGTCTCTCTACAAAACATAAAATAAGCAAACGTGAGTACAAATGTACCCAGCAAGACTTACATCAGAACTATCTACATATGCATCATTATCAACAAAGGGATGGTGGGTTTTAACTGCAGCAAGACAGCTTTTGACTCAGTGGCTAACCTGAACTATGACTGCAAGTAACTCTTTTGAGGTGGCGCACACGAGTCCACATATTCATCATATCAACACTCCACTATGGATCCGCTTCCGTCTCCCTACGAGAACGCCATACATAGCACTCACGCTTATCTTGCGCATTTTAGAGTATCCACTTTCACTTGTCTATGAACGATGCAAGGGGTCCAAGTTTCCATATCCGAGGAATCCGACTATTCAAATAGATAATGATAACCCTGCAGGGGTGTACTTCTTCACACATGCTCTCGCCACTTACCACCATGTACACGTCGTGTATCTCGGCAACCTTCAAGCGGAAGCCTGGTGAGGGAGTCAGCCATGACCTGACTAACCACACAAGTCTCTCATCCAGGTTTATCGCCTATTCGGGTTCCATCCGCAAGGAGATCCGGCCGGGGTGTCTCTCACGGCCCCAAACGATGTGTGCAGGGTTCCTAAGCCCACCATCCGGGTGCCACTTGGTACACCGTGCCACTATGCCTAGTCTGTCCTAATCCCACATGTACTGGGTGCCACTTGGTAGACTACTAACACTACCTACAAACACCAGAAACTAGTTGCAACTCCTGGACAGAGATTGAGTTGATTAATAAGCCAAGAGGGGCCGAGTTACCGGAACCCAGTGTGTGGTAGTAACTGTTCATGGATCACAAACACAGAACTCAGTTCCTAAGAATGGCTGCAATGAGACAACCCACCATGTACTCCTACATGGCCTCTCACCGCTACCTTTACCAAATCGTGTTCACACACTTAGCTCTCAACGGTAGGACATGTTCACCACATTCCAATTCATCCCCGATGAATCAGACCTGACTCAACTCTAAGAAGTAGCAGGCATGAGAACAAACATGAATGAGTAGGCACATCAGGGCTCAAACAATTCCTACTCATGCTAGTGGGTTTCATCTATTTACTGTAGCAATGACAAGTCATGCAGAGGAAAGGGGTTCAACTACCGCGGCATGTAACAATTGAATCGTTGTTGTCCTAATGCAGTAAAAGAGAGCAGGAGCGAGAGAGTGGGATTGTATCGGAATGAACAAGGGGGTTTTGCTTGCCTGGCACTTCTGAAGATAGTATAGTTCTTCATCGGTGTCATCGAACTCATCGTCGAAACGTATGTCTACCGAGGGGGAACAAATACCGGCAACAGAGAGGAAAAACACGATCAATGCAATGCACTATATGATGCATGATTATGACATGACAATATGCTGTGATTTGGGCTAATGCAACAGGAAGTCAATTTGGTTGAAGTCGAATTCAAAGCTAGATCAAATTCCAACTCCAAATCTATTATCAAATTTGTCCTAATCATGTTTCATCCTAAACAGTGAGGTTAACTTGCTCAAACATGCATGAAAACAGTACAGATGGATAGATTGGATTTTTCTGATCATTTTTCATATATAACTTAATTAAACAAATCATTTAAGATTTATTTAAATTCCAGAAAAGGATTACTACGTCAGCCTGACATCATCATGACATCAGCAGGTCAACGGGGCACGGTCCAGGTCAAACCTGACCAGTGGTGTAACGCCCTCGATGCGGCTATATCTCCCACGTGTCAAAGCACGACTTAGAGGCATAACCGCATTGAAAGCAATGTCGCAAGTGAGGTAATCTTCACACAACCCATGTAATACATAAGGGAAAGAGATACATAGTTGGCTTACAATCGCCACTTCACACAATTACATGAATAAAGCATTACATCATCCAGATACAATCAAGGTCCGACTACGGAACCAAAATAAAAGAAGAACCCCAAATGCGACAAAGGTCCCCGATCGACCCCAACTGGGCTCCACTACTGATCAACTAGAACGAAACAACACAAAGGGCAAGATCTTCATCGAGCTCCTCCTTGAGCTTGGTTGCGTCATCTGCACGGTAACATAGGCACCTGCAAACTGGTTTTGGAAGTATCTGGTGAGCCACGGGGACTCAGCAATCTTGCACCCGCGAGATCAAGACTATTTAAGCTTATGGGTAAGGTAAAGGCATGAGGTGGAGCTGCAGCAAGCGACTATCATATATGGTGGCTAACATACGCAAATGAGAGCGAGAAGAGAAGGCAAAGCACGGTCGATAAAAGTATGATCAAGAAGTGATCCTATAGCAACCTACGTCAAGCATAACTCCAACACCGTGTTCACTTCCCGGACTCCGCCGAGAAGAGACCATCACGGTTACACACGCGGTTGATGTATTTTAATTAAGGTCAACTTCGGGTTTTCTACAACCGGACGTTAACAAATTCCCATCTGCCCATAACCGCGGGCACGGCTTTCGAAAGTTCAAATCCCTGCAGGGGTGTCCCAACTTAGCCCATCACAAGCTCTCACGGTCAACGAAGGAATAGACCTCCACCCGAGAAGTTCCGATCAGACTCGGTATCCCGGTACAACAAGACATTTCGACAGGGTAAAACTAAACCAGCAACACCGCCCGAATGTGCCGACAAATCCCGATAGGAGCTGCACATATCTCTTTCTCAGGGCACACTCAGATGAGCAATCCGTACAACTAAAACCAAACCTCGAGTTTCCCCGAGGGGGCGCTGCACAGGGCTCTAGTTCGGACCAACGCTCAGAGGAGCACTGGCCCGGGGGGGTAAAAAAAATGATGACCCTTGAGTCTGCAGAACCCAAGGGAAAGAAAAGGCTAGGTGGCAAATGGTAAAACCAATGTTGGGCATTGCTGGAGAAGCTTTACTTAAGGCGAACTGTCAAGGGGTTCCCATTATAGCCCAACCGTGTAAGGAACGCAAAATCCGGGAACATAACACCGATATGACGGAAACTAGGGCGGCAAGAGTGGAACAAAACACCAGGCATAAGGCCGAGCCTTCCACCCTTTACCAAGTATATAGATGCATTAATTAAATAAGATATATTGTGATATCCCAACAAGTAAACATGTTCCAACAAGGAACAACATCTCCATGTTCCAACAAGGAACAAACTTCAATCTTCACCTGCAACTAACAATGCTATAAGAGGGGCTGAGCAAAGCGGTAACATAGCCAATCAACGGTTTGCTAGAACATGGTGGGTTAGAGGTTTGACATGGCAATTTGGGAGGCTGACAAGCAAATGGTAGGCATCGTAGCATTGGCATAGCAAAAGAGCGAGCAAACTAGCATAGCAAAGATAGTGGTGATTTCGAGGGTATGATCATCTTGCCTGAGATCCCGCAAGGAAGAAGAACGAATCCATGAAGAAGACAAATGGACGTAGACGAACGGATCCTCACAACTCCGGAACGAAACCGAAGCTAACGAGAGAAGCAACCCGGAAAGGAACAAACAACATAGTAAACACACAAGCATAAACAAGTCATGATGCACAAACAAGTATGATGCATGTCCGGTTTAATGAGGCATGGCATGGCAAAGTACAACAAACAATACTACAAGTTAAGTGGAGCTCAATATGCAACTAGGTGCATGTTGACGGAACACCACATCAATTATTTAGTTATCTCTCGTTTAAGCTACCCAACAATATTAACTGTTGTTAAACATGGCAAGAGGTGAAGCATAATATAAACTATACCATCTAAACAATTTAAATGGGGCCGGATATAAAAACAACAAATCCGGTAAATCCCCATATGCATTTAGCAATTTAATGCAACAACAAGTTTAAACATTTTAAATGTTGTTATCATGATGCGGATGACATATACAAGTTTTATGCAATTTTATGAAAACGATAACATGAACATGTTATGAAGCATTTGTCACCATGGCGGAAGGAAAAAGGTGCCACGGCGGTGAAACAAAAATGATGCCACGGCAACATATCCGAAAATGATGCCACGGCAACATATCGAAAATGATGCCACGGCAACATATCGGTTCCGGTAGCTCACGGAGATACCGGTGCAAAAGGAGGCGTGCGGATGCGTGCATGGATGGTGGGGTGATCCCGGATTCCGAGTGTCCCACATAATGGTGGCATGGCTTACGGCGAACGTGCAAGGAACAATTCGGACATGGTGCAAACACGGGCATCTCATACAACGTGCATTCGGTCCACGGCGGTCGTTTCGGTGGTTATACCTTTGAAGCGTGCATTCGGGGCGGAACGCGTTCGTAGTGGAAGTAGTCGTTCACGGAGCGGTCGTCGTCGGAAGTAGAGGAAGTAGTCGTTCAAGCGTCCGATGGTAATAGTACTCGGTCGTTTCGAAGAGGTACTTGGGGTCATTCGAACTTGCCGATCTCGTCATCTCGAAGGGGTACTTGACGTTCTTAGCGATTCCGAAGACGAGGTAGAGGTACACTTGTTGTAGGGGTACTTGTCGGATCCACGGCGATGGTAGAGGTACAAATGTTCTCGCGGTACTTGTCGGTCCAGTCTTGGTGTAGATGTACATCGCAAACGTAATGGTACTCGCGGACTTCGGCGTCGGTAGTCGTACACGGTTCGTAGGGGTACTTGGCGTTCTTGGTGATTCCGAAGAAGGCGGTAGATGTACTCGGCGAATCCACAAGGCGTGCACGGGTCGAAGTGGAACTCTTGACAAAATCCACGGGACTGACTTGGCATGCAACAAGCACGGCGCGATGGGCATGAAGGGCGGCGCTGGTTCTCTGCTCCAACGAAGCAGAACGATGGGCGAGCGGGCGGCCGACCTGGTGTCTTAGAGCAGCGTGGAAAGGCGGTGGTGAGCGACCGGATCGGAGGCAGAGGAGGTCACGGGAAGCTGGTCCGGCGGGATCCGGGCGAAGGAGGGCCGACCTGGGCGCAGGTCGCCGGATCGGGAGGCGATGGGCCTCGGCAGACCCGAGCAGAGCCAGGAGGAGGAGGTCGCGGGCGACGAGAGGGTGCAGTAGTTGCTGTTGCTATCGGTGGCGACGAACTTGGAGGCGGGGCGGCGTGCAGAGCTGCGTGAAGGAGAGGCGGGGCCATGGTAGGCCTCGTTGGCGGCGGAGCTAGGCTTCACCAGAGCAGGGGGGCCTCGGGCATCATGGGGCGGCGCTTGGAGCTCGGGGCAGAGGAGGTGGAGAGGCGCGGGACGAGGACGAGGCAGGAGGTCGCGCGAGGTGGAGGAGGAAGGGCGAGGCCGCGGTGCTGAGGAGGTGGTGGTGCTCGCGGGCGGACGAAGCAGGGAGGCGCGATGGAGGTCGTCGACGCGGAGAAGGAGGAGGGCACGGGGACCGGGACCGGGTCCGGCGACTGCAGGCGACGGCGGTGCTCCCCGGGTCCGGTGAGGCGCTGTGGTCGCGCGAGGAGGCGGACGAACGGGCCAGGCGGCGGCGGACGACGGATGCGAGCGCGGGTGCTCGAGGGGCTCCTCTCCTCGAGCACTCGGGCGACGAGGATTTGGCGAGGAGGAGGCGCGGTCGCGGCCTGGTGCTGCAGAGGGAGGCGCGCGGGATCGAGAGGGAGAGAGTGAGATGGGGATCGGGATGAGCGAGGGAGATGGCGGCGCTGGAGGAAGGGTTCGAGGGGAAGAGAGGGATCGAGGGACAGAGCTAGGGTTGGTTATCGGTGCGGCTGGGCTTCAGGAGGGTTGGTGGGCCTAGGAGGCCGGCCCAGCGAAGAGGGAGGCGGCTGGGCTCTCCACTCCCTCTCTTTTCAAAACTCTTCTAAAAACAGAAAAGCAAAGAAAGAAAAGGAGAGAAAAGAAATGAGTGGACAAGAATTTGGGCATGCGGATAATTTTTCCGGACTCACAAAAATGAGCTTGACCCAAGAAAAATGGAGTGGGCAAGATTGCAAGAATTAAATTCAAAGTCATTTGAATTTAATTTAAAAGGTTTGAACAAGGACTAGGATTTAGAAGAGTCCAAAAATGTTGAGAATTTAGGAGGAGCCTCGATAAATGGGAAAAGAAATGTTGGCAAAGTTTGGGGACCAAACTTGAAGTAGAAAGGGAGTGGGGATTTTTCAAGTGTGTTTTGGTTAATTCCAAAAGAATGGAATATTTTATTATAGCTCCCTAAATATCGAGAGGATATGTTTTAAAGAGAAATCACCATGTGAATATCCCTCGATTTAAATAGATCAACGATCTATGCAATTTATTTAGTTGAGGTTTAAAAAAATTAATGATATGATGGCATGATGACATGAAGCAATGCACATGATGCAAGGATGAATGCAACAAATAAAACAAATCACACGACGAAACTCGGAATAGCTGGAAGTCTTCTGGAGCGTCGGTCTCGGGGCGTTACAACACTCCACCACTACAAGAGGATCTCATCCCGAGATCTAGAATGGCACCGGAGAGAAATGGAAGAGGAAGAGAAGAGGTAAAACTAAGTTGCTTCTTTGACCAATGAGTGAAACCAAAGAACCTTGAGAGGTTGAACAAATTGAAAGAAAGAATACAAAGGAGATGAACGAGATTGCAAACAATCCGTTAGAAAGAGGAACAAGGAACATTACGAGAACTTGAAGGTTGCAAAGACATGAATCAAGAGTTTAATGGACAAGATAGAATTCGAAACCACTCCGGTTAAAACAAGATGAGAGGGGAAGAATTCGGGCAGTACTCCGGTTGAACATGGAAGGAATAGAACATGAACTTGAGAAGATGGGATGTTACTTGATGAAATCAACAACACACTGCCTCCGGAACTATTGAAAGAATGGCACAATGGGTAAGAAGGATTTCAGACAGCTCTCCAGTTGAGGAAGGAGGGAAAACTTGATAAGATTAGAGAACTCGAATGAAAACACGACACTCCGGTTAAATGGATAAGCAAGAAAAGAACACGATCCTCACTAATCGAGATGGTGAGCGAAAAGAGCAACGTCACAATGCCTCCGAAAGAAATAATAGAAGATATATCATTGGAATAACAGAATGGAGAAGAAAATGCCAACTTCTGCCTCAAATGAGTTTGGAAAGCATCCTTGCAAAGAAGAATTGAACGGAGTTGTTGGAAAATCAACAACGAAAAGCACAAGCTTGTAGTGGGCTTATGGAAAACATCTCAAAATTATGAGGTGACAACCAGCCACTAACGAAAACAATTGCTTGCTTGAGATCAACGAAGAGATGAAAACTTCTTCCACCAAGATGATAAAGAGATAACTTGGATCATTGGCAAGCACCACAAATAGCAACATTCCCAATGGAAGGCTTTTAGGTGAAATATGACACAACTCCAACAACGAGGTTGATGGATTTAAAAATAACTCATTCTTAACAACATGTGAATCATGGAACATGAACTCAAATTATCAAGAATGACATAATACCACCTCCAAAATATGGTAGAAAGAATTGCACTCCGGATTACCATATGAAGAAAGCTTGAGCTCCTTAGGAAAGAATCTCGATGAAAACTTTGAGAAGGGAATTAAATCCTTGATGAACCATCATGTAGAACCTCCATGAAGAACTCCGGTAAACAAAAGGAATGAAAAGAAAGAGAAATTGACAACACAAGGTGAATCCTTGCAATGATTTAGATGGATCTCCGTGATAATTAGAGCTTGGAACTCCGGGAAAAAGAGAAGATGAAACAAATGAAACCGAGAATTTTAAGGGCCTCCGGAATAAAGAATTAATCACTTGGATGAACAAGAATAAGAATTATGTTATGCTTATCCTTCACCAATTAAATTGACGACAATCAACGGATTTGGCATACTACTTATTCTCGTAGAAAGGATTAAAAGAGATATAGCGTAAACTTGAGAAGGTCTTCAACGAACCACCGGTAGGATTGGAACAACGAATAAAATTGATATGATAAGAAAGGAAGAAAAATCTTGAACGAACCACCGGAAGAATTAGCAAATGGACGAAGATGCTTGAGAGAATTTAGATACAAGTGAATGTAATAGATTATGGACCGATTAGAGATCACTTGAACTTTGCACCGGTAAGATCGGAGAATGATAAGTGAAAGCTGAGAATGAATAAACCTGACTTGATGGACTCCGGATAACAAACTGAGAAGACTCTTAAATATCTCCTGATGGGTGAAAAAGATTCTCACAATCGAAAACAATTATGAGAGGATGGCAACAAGCTAGCACCATGAATCTTGAAGAGAATAGAGCAAGATTAAAGAGAAACTCTTCTTCGGTCTTCAAATGATGAGAATGACAACGAGAAACACCACCAAGAATTATTGAGGCACACCGGAAGAATCAAAAGCGAAGAGGTTGAGTCAACTATGAAAAGAATTTGAAAGATCTTGGAGAAAAGCATTTGACTAATGATAACTCATTCTTACGTCAAACTTGGAGAAGAATTTAGGATAGCTCTGGGAAAATAGAAGAGTCAGGTAAGATCCTGGGAAAAGACCTGTGGGTTAGGGCCCACTCAAAAGAACACCGTTGAAAAGATTTAAAAGAGATGTTGCACCGATTGAGTTAAATGGCTTGAATGAGGGAACATCCTCGAAAGAACTTGAACGAAAGTAGAGTGGAAACACGAATCTTCGAGATATCTTGAGCACTCCGGAACAATTTAATAGCGAGAGATGGATGATTAAGAGGTGCACCGGCATAAGAAAAGCATTGGAAAAAAAGAAAAGGAGTATGCTTAATACCAAAGCTTGAATTAAATCCACCGGAGAAGAAAAGAACGATGAATAACGAACTTGAAGCTCCATTAGAATCTTCATGAGAATCACCGGATAAGAACATTGACGGAAAAGAATGGAGAAACTTCCCATCAATAAAATGGATACTTGAAGAAGAAATCTTAGTCCTTGAGGAAAAAGGGTGGGTGGGCGGGAAAAAACAAAGGCAACTTGGAGACGGATGAAACAAACACCGTTGAGAAGAAATGATAATTGGTCTTGCTGATGTTGAAGTGATCGGATCCACTTGAAGAGAAACACGCCGGTTGAAAAGGATTGACATGATAATCTCGATTGTCGAGAAGGATTAGTATTCACATAGGAATATGAGAACACCATTTGGAAAAGGTGTGGAATCAGCATTTGACTTCGAAGCAACTCGAATACCACAACTCAAAACAAAACAAAGGATTGGCTTGCGGAATAAGCCGGAACAAATATATGATAGAGATTTCGTCCGAAGTTTTCGTGGTGGGGCCTACACGGGCTCGAGTGTACAGCACCATCATGTACAAGGCAGTGCACATGACATACGAAGCGTCCCCGAGTCGGCATAGCCAAGGACTCTTTAAGACACAACGAGACCACTGTAAAACCAACCGTGAATAGGCGGACCACTAGACGTCGAACCCCAATTTCATATCATACATCCATCGAAAAGATATCCTAAGAGCTACTTGAATTCCCACCTATGAAACTCCCGAAATTTTCAGGTTATGCAATCAGGTGTTGGGGATACAGGGGAAGCATAATATCTCACACAAACTAACAAATCCTACATCCAGCTGTATCCATCCTTCAACACATAACCAAGAAACCTTCGGAAATCGTCTACCTCAACCTTCGAAAAGCATCCGTTATACAAGTTATGGCAATACTCCCGTACTCACCTCAGTACTGGGTTATCGGGGTTATCTCACCAACAACTACATAAAAGAGATTTTCGATGTCGGCGTACTAAACTCAGGTATTCCAGAACTGCAACGATAAAATTATGACGACAACACCTCAGAGCTCAACTCCCCGGGACACTTCCACTAAACCCCTGACAGGAGGCACCAAGACAATGTTCTCATCATAAAACCATCGGAACGATTCCAAGATACCCGCGTGATCCTAAAAAAAAAATTTAGTGAAATTTGAGAAGAGAAGAGTCAAAACTCTACGTCAGGATGCCTTACCAGAGCGACGAAGAGACTGGGGAGTAAAAAGAATTCCTAACTCTCCAATATATAATTCCTAAATGACTCAAAACATTTTTCTAGACACAACTCGGCCGCTAAAAACGATCAAGCAGTGGGGCTCCTAAGGTCGGGGAAGACTCTGATTACCAACTTGTAACGCCCTCGATGCGGCTATATCTCCCACGTGTCAAAGCACGACTTAGAGGCATAACCGCATTGAAAGCAATGTCGCAAGTGAGGTAATCTTCACACAACCCATGTAATACATAAGGGAAAGAGATACATAGTTGGCTTACAATCGCCACTTCACACAATTACATGAATAAAGCATTACATCATCCAAATACAATCAAGGTCCGACTACGGAACCAAAATAAAAGAAGAACCCCAAATGCGACAAAGGTCCCCGATCGACCCCAACTGGGCTCCACTACTGATCAACTAGAACGAAACAACACAAAGGGCAAGATCTTCATCGAGCTCCTCCTTGAGCTTGGTTGCGTCATCTGCACGGTAACATAGGCACCTGCAAACTGGTTTTGGAAGTATCTGGTGAGCCACGGGGACTCAGCAATCTCGCACCCGCGAGATCAAGACTATTTAAGCTTATGGGTAAGGTAAAGGCATGAGGTGGAGCTGCAGCAAGCGACTAGCATATATGGTGGCTAACATACGCAAATGAGAGCGAGAAGAGAAGGCAAAGCACGGTCGATAAAAGTATGATCAAGAAGTGATCCTATAGCAACCTACGTCAAGCATAACTCCAACACCGTGTTCACTTCCCGGACTCCGCCGAGAAGAGACCATCACGGTTACACACGCGGTTGATGTATTTTAATTAAGGTCAACTTCGGGTTTTCTACAACCGGACGTTAACAAATTCCCATCTGCCCATAACCGCGGGCACGGCTTTCGAAAGTTCAAATCCCTGCAGGGGTGTACCAACTTAGCCCATCACAAGCTCTCACGGTCAACGAAGGAATAGACCTCCACCCGAGACGTTCCGATCAGACTCGGTATCCCGGTACAACAAGACATTTCGACAGGGTAAAACTAAACCAGCAACACCGCCCGAATGTGCCGACAAATCCCGATAGGAGCTGCACATATCTCTTTCTCAGGGCACACTCAGATGAGCAATCCGTACAACTAAAACCAAACCTCGAGTTTCCCCGAGGGGGCGCTGCACAGGGCTCTAGTTCGGACCAACGCTCAGAGGAGCACTGGCCCGGGGGGGTAAAAAAAATGATGACCCTTGAGTCTGCAGAACCCAAGGGAAAGAAAAGGCTAGGTGGCAAATGGTAAAACCAATGTTGGGCATTGCTGGAGAAGCTTTACTTAAGGCGAACTGTCAAGGGGTTCCCATTATAGCCCAACCGTGTAAGGAACGCAAAATCCGGGAACATAACACCGATATGACGGAAACTAGGGCGGCAAGAGTGGAACAAAACACCAGGCATAAGGCCGAGCCTTCCACCCTTTACCAAGTATATAGATGCATTAATTAAATAAGATATATTGTGATATCCCAACAAGTAAACATGTTCCAACAAGGAACAACATCTCCATGTTCCAACAAGGAACAAACTTCAATCTTCACCTGCAACTAACAATGCTATAAGAGGGGCTGAGCAAAGCGGTAACATAGCCAATCAACGGTTTGCTAGAACATGGTGGGTTAGAGGTTTGACATGGCAATTTGGGAGGCTGACAAGCAAATGGTAGGCATCGTAGCATTGGCATAGCAAAAGAGCGAGCAAACTAGCATAGCAAAGATAGTGGTGATTTCGAGGGTATGATCATCTTGCCTGAGATCCCGCAAGGAAGAAGAACGAATCCATGAAGAAGACAAATGGACGTAGACGAACGGATCCTCACAACTCCGGAACGAAACCGAAGCTAACGAGAGAAGCAACCCGGAAAGGAACAAACAACATAGTAAACACACAAGCATAAACAAGTCATGATGCACAAACAAGTATGATGCATGTCCGGTTTAATGAGGCATGGCATGGCAAAGTACAACAAACAATACTACAAGTTAAGTGGAGCTCAATATGCAACTAGGTGCATGTTGACGGAACACCACATCAATTATTTAGTTATCTCTCGTTTAAGCTACCCAACAATATTAACTGTTGTTAAACATGGCAAGAGGTGAAGCATAATATAAACTATACCATCTAAACAATTTAAATGGGGCCGGATATAAAAACAACAAATCCGGTAAATCCCCATATGCATTTAGCAATTTAATGCAACAACAAGTTTAAACATTTTAAATGTTGTTATCATGATGCGGATGACATATACAAGTTTTATGCAATTTTATGAAAACGATAACATGAACATGTTATGAAGCATTTGTCACCATGGCGGAAGGAAAAAGGTGCCACGGCGGTGAAACAAAAATGATGCCACGGCAACATATCCGAAAATGATGCCACGGCAACATATCGAAAATGATGCCACGGCAACATATCGGTTCCGGTAGCTCACGGAGATACCGGTGCAAAAGGAGGCGTGCGGATGCGTGCATGGATGGTGGGGTGATCCCGGATTCCGAGTGTCCCACATAATGGTGGCATGGCTTACGGCGAACGTGCAAGGAACAATTCGGACATGGTGCAAACACGGGCATCTCATACAACGTGCATTCGGTCCACGGCGGTCGTTTCGGTGGTTATACCTTTGAAGCGTGCATTCGGGGCGGAACGCGTTCGTAGTGGAAGTAGTCGTTCATGGAGCGGTCGTCGTCGGAAGTAGAGGAAGTAGTCATTCAAGCGTCCGATGGTAATAGTACTCGGTCGTTTCGAAGAGGTACTTGGGGTCATTCGAACTTGCCGATCTCGTCATCTCGAAGGGGTACTTGACGTTCTTAGCGATTCCGAAGACGAGGTAGAGGTACACTTGTTGTAGGGGTACTTGTCGGATCCACGGCGACGGTAGAGGTACAAATGTTCTCGCGGTACTTGTCGGTCCAGTCTTGGTGTAGATGTACATCGCAAACGTAGTGGTACTCGCGGACTTCGGCGTCGGTAGTCGTACATGGTTCGTAGGGGTACTTGGCGTTCTTGGTGATTCCGAAGAAGGCGGTAGATGTACTCGGCGAATCCACAAGGCGTGCACGGGTCGAAGTGGAACTCTTGACAAAATCCACGGGACTGACTTGGCATGCAACAAGCACGGCGCGATGGGCATGAAGGGCGGCGCTGGTTCTCTGCTCCAACGAAGCAGAACGAGGCGAGCGGGCGGCCGACCTGGTGTCTTAGAGCAGCATGGAAAGGCGGTGGTGAGCGACCGGATCGGAGGCAGAGGAGGTCACGGGAAGCTGGTCCGGTGGGATCCGGGCGAAGGAGGGCCGACCTGGGCGTAGGTCACCGGATCGGGAGGCGATGGGCCTCGGCAGACCCGAGCAGAGCCAGGAGGAGGAGGTCGCGGGCGACGAGAGGGTGCAGTAGTTGCTGTTGCTGTCGGTGGCGACGAACTTGGAGGCGGGGCGGCGTGCAGAGCTGCATGAAGGAGAGGCGGGGCCATGGTAGGCCTCGTTGGCGGCGGAGCTAGGCTTCACCGGAGCAGGGGGGCCTCGGGCATCATGGGGCGGCGCTTGGAGCTCGGGGCAGAGGAGGTGGAGAGGCGCGGGACGAGGACGAGGCAGGAGGTCGCGCGAGGTGGAGGAGGAAGGGCGAGGCCGCGGCGCTGAGGAGGTGGTGGTGCTCGCGGGCGGACGAAGCAGGGAGGCGCGATGGAGGTCGTTGACGCGGAGAAGGAGGAGGGCACGGGGACCGGGACCGGGTCCGGCGACTGCAGGCGACGGCGGTGCTCCCCGGGTCCGGTGAGGCGCTGTGGTCGCGCGAGGAGGCGGACGAACGGGCCAGGCGGCGGCGGACGACGGATGCGAGCGCGGGTGCTCGAGGGGCTCCTCTCCTCGAGCACTCGGGCGACGAGGATTTGGGGAGGAGGAGGCGCGGTCGCGGCCTGGTGCTGCAGAGGGAGGCGCGCGGGATCGAGAGGGAGAGAGTGAGATGGGGATCGGGATGAGCGAGGGAGATGGCGGCGCTGGAGGAAGGGTTCGAGGGGAAGAGAGGGATCGAGGGACAGAGCTAGGGTTGGTTATCGGTGCGGCTGGGCTTCAGGAGGGTTGGTGGGCCTAGGAGGCCGGCCCAGCGAAGAGGGAGGCGGCTGGGCTCTCCACTCCCTCTCTTTTCAAAACTCTTCTAAAAACAGAAAAGCAAAGAAAGAAAAGGAGAGAAAAGAAATGAGTGGACAAGAATTTGGGCATGCGGATAATTTTTCCGGACTCACAAAAATGAGCTTGACCCAAGAAAAATGGAGTGGGCAAGATTGCAAGAATTAAATTCAAAGTCATTTGAATTTAATTTAAAAGGTTTGAACAAGGACTAGGATTTAGAAGAGTCCAAAAATGTTGAGAATTTAGGAGGAGCCTCGATAAATGGGAAAAGAAATGTTGGCAAAGTTTGGGGACCAAACTTGAAGTAGAAAGGGAGTGGGGATTTTTCAAGTGTGTTTTGGTTAATTCCAAAAGAATGGAATATTTTATTATAGCTCCCTAAATATCGAGAGGATATGTTTTAAAGAGAAATCACCATGTGAATATCCCTCGATTTAAATAGATCAACGATCTATGCAATTTATTTAGTTGAGGTTTAAAAAAATTAATGATATGATGGCATGATGACATGAAGCAATGCACATGATGCAAGGATGAATGCAACAAATAAAACAAATCACACGACGAAACTCGGAATAGCTGGAAGTCTTCTGGAGTGTCGGTCTCGGGGCGTTACAAGTGGGACCCACTGGTCAGTGACCCTGAGACACTTAGTGTCACAGACAGGTGGGTCCGGTCAACTACCACGTCAGCAAGGTCAACACCGACGCGTGGGGCCACTGTGTTTAGATTAAACTTAAACTATTTTTGTTAGCTGGTTAGTTAGGTAGTGGGGCCCGCATGTCAGCGAGCCAGGGGGTTAGTTAGTGGGTCATTAGCCACTAATGACATTGCCACGTCAGTACGCCGGAGTTGAACGCCGGCGACCAAATCCGACGGTGGAGGATCACCGGAGTTGCTCGGGATAGCGATACAGGGGTCGGCTCGACGCGCTGGAGGTGCCAGAGCGATGCCCATCCTCGCGTGCATCCAGGGGATCATGTGGGAGGCTGCGGGGTGGCCGGAGACGATGGCCACGGCAACCATGGCGGTGGCCAGAGGTCGGCTAGATGTGGGCGCGGGGCTGCAGTGCGCTAAGGGAGGATCTAATGAGCTAGGTGGCATCCACGGGCCACCAGAAGCACGCTGGTGCCACGGGTTCGAGCGGAGGGGCTCGGGACAAGAAAGCTAGGCGGCCATGGCGGACGGCGGTGCTAGGGCATGTGGGCGAGGGTACTACGGCACGGGAACGAGCAAAATGAAGGAGGGGAAACGGAGTGGAGCTCACAGGGGGGTCGTTGGCGGTCTCATTGGACTCGGGGAGGCCTCTGCGGCGGCGAATTCGACGACGGCGTCCGGTGGCCGAGGCGGCGAGGAAGATGACTGGCGATGCTAGAGGGCCTCCAGCCTTTCTTGGTGCGATGAGGAGGCGCGGTGGCGCGTCGTTTTGTCATCGGTGGCCACGCGGGCGAGGCACGGCGGCCGGCGAAGCTCTCGGTGACGCTCAGAGGAGGGGCTAGAGGGCGAGGGAGAAAGCAGAGGGTGAGGGGAAAGTGAGAGGAGGGCCTCGCGCGTCTCCAGACGCGGATTAGGACGAAGGAGCGGCCTCCAGCGCGAAGTAGGAGGTGGAGGGCTCCGCGGGTGCGCGTGCGTGTTCGCTCCTACCTACTGGCGGGAGGAAGACGACGAGCGAGGAGGTAAGTGGGATGGGCCGGCTTCTCTCCTGGGCCAGGTGGGTGGGCTACTCAGGTGAGCTCCTGTTTCCTTTTTGTTTCTGTTGTTTTCTATTATTTAATCTTTTGCCACTGTTTTGAATTCAAACAAATTTCAAACAATGCCAAAACATCCTCTGGGTATTTTTATGTTGCTTCATGGACTTTTCCAGAGGCACATAAATTATCGTAGAGCATTTGAAGATATATCCCATATATATTTGAATATATTTTCAAATTCAAATAGAATATTGTCTTAAATTCAGAGACCAAATGATTCCTTAAAATGTTCCAAAATTTTGGTTTGGTATATAACCCTTGCCAAAATTTCCAAAACTATTTTTAGGGAATTTTTGGAATCACTGAATGCAATTAAAGGTTTATTGCCCTTCTTTTAAAATAATTTATGAGGCTTTGGATATTCCTCATTTCAATTTCTTGAATTAAACATGATGCATGCTCACTGATGCAAGTATTACACTCAGATATTCTAGGGCTGTGACATTAATAAATCCTACATACAAACCAGGACAGGGTTATAGTAGGTAATTAAATCGCAAATGTTTTTTATTAACAGTATGTGTACATGTCCTCTCGTCCTCCTCTCGCATGTCTTGTCACCCCGCTGCCGCAGACGGCTTACAGGGCAAGCTTGCGCAGCGCGCGGGGGCATTCTTTTGGCCAAACAGTGGCACCAATGAATCGTCGGTGAGCCCGTTGCCACGCAACCTCGCAGGTTCCTGCGCAGGCTTCCCGCCCGACTCGGTGAAATCCCCCAAATCCCAATGCTTACCAGCCTGCTAGAAAAACCCTCACGGCCGGCGAGTCCTGCGTCACATTTTCCCCTCCCTTCCTGTAGCTTATCTTGTCTGCTTCTTCCACAATCACCAATGGCACCGGCCCGTCGTTGTCGCTCAACCACTCCACCGTCATCAGAGGATCAGCTGGGAGGCTACACCACGGCGGTGGCGCAGTCCCCGACGTAGTGGCAACGTTACTAGATCAACAAATGTAAATCTTTCCAGTTTGATAAATGGCAACATACCCAATATGACAGATGCAAATCTTACCAAATTGTTTGTATGTGGTTGCACACGGGTCATCCAAAACAACCGTTTGCATTGAAGGGAAGCACAAATGCTGCACTGCTCTCACTTTGCATACGGGTGTTCTATCTAAATCGTTTGCGATCAAGAGCTGCAGAAATCCTGCTCGGCACATTTTCTCTTGGCTTCATGGGGAAGCTGTCGGTTTGCATACGGGTGTTCTAACTAAAACGTTTGTGATAAGTGTTTTATATTTAAAAAGCGAATTAAACTACGGCTTGGGTGCCATTAATGGAGAGGATGCGAGCAAGGCGGGTGGCCATGGAAGTCAAAGGGCTCGCTTCCCAGTGAGCCTGCGCAGCGTACAACTCGCACGCTTCCCGGTGAGCCTACGCACTCAAGGACAGCTTGCACTCCTCTCGGTCAGCCTGCGCACCGGACGGCGCTCGCACGCCTCCTGTTCAGCCAAGGTCAAGCAGCTGTCCGCACGGCACCTCCTACATCCATTAAAACCAAGACACGTGGCGTCACGTGAATGGATAACAGAATTTTGGATTTACTAGAATTTAAAAACCAGGCATCTCAATGTTTTGCCAGCATCAACGGTGCCCTGGTGTTTGAAATTCATGCCCATTTCTTGCATGGGACCTAAGCATGCACCCAAGGACACAGATTTGATTTTTCAACCAATTTATATGGACTGGAGCATGTGCATGTAGTTCAAATTTGAATTATGCACATAAATGCATTGAAAACTCAGTTAATGCATAAAAATGTCCAAACGAACCTCGAGAAATCACAAAAATCCACACAACACTCCTGTTGTTCTATGTTGACACGAGAACAAAAATTGAAAGCAATAAGAGGCAATGGATATTGTTTCGTCCCCAAAGGTGGGACGTTCCCTACCAAAAACCAGCATGCTTGTTGTGAGAAGCTCCGGTTTGTGAGAAGCTGTTGGATTTCGGGTTCCGACAAAACCCTTGAGGTTCCAACACTAGGGTGCGTGCGAAGATCTCCCCCTACCTAATCACGCCCTCAGCCTCACCGCGATCTCAAAGCCTAGCTCGATGAACTCGCAACACAAGAGACACGAGATTTATACTGGTTCAGGCCACCATTGTGGTGTAATACCCTACTCTAGTGTGGTGTGGTGGATTGCCTCTTGGGCTGGGGATGAACAGTACAAGGGGAAGAACAGTCTCCTGAGGAGAGGTGTTCTTGTGCTTGGTGGGTGTGAGGACGGAGTGGATCCGGTCCAAGATGAGTGTGTGTGGGTGAGGATGATCTGAATCAGTTGCCTCCTACTATGGTGGGCTAGTCCTATTTATAGAGGCCTGGTCCTCTTCCCAAATATTGAGCGGGAAGGGATGCCACAACGGCCAATTTGAAGGGTGACAGCTAGTACAAGCTATCCTGACTAAAGGTGGTCTTCGCCTGCCAAAGGCTCTGGTGGTGACGCCGTCTTGGGCTCCATGGTGACCTCCATCCTGCCATTCTGCTGATCTTGGTCTCGTTGCACCAATATGGAAACCTTTGCCTGATGCCTCGGTAATATGGGTGAGTTCTATGCAGAGGAAAATCACTCATGTGACTTTTCGGGAATGACTACAATAGGATCTCCCACTGAAATGAAAAATAGAAAAAATGGAGTTGGACCATCAGATGGGCGGTTGATGGCTTAGATTCGGTTGAAGGGATTTGTGCCGACAACTTTGCAAAAAGGTCCCTCGCATGATGTCATGGTTTTGTCACGGCAGATGTCCTCATGAAAGGACCAAGTTGTGAGGCCATCGATGCTAGGTGATCGCTTGAACGGGGTTGGTTGGAATCGAGAGACATGAGTTTTACCCAGATTCGGCCACTCGCCGTGGAGGTAAAAACCTACATCCTGCTTGATTGCTATTGATGATGATGGTGATGATCTCGATTACTAGGGTGCTATTTCACTACCTCTAACCTCGAGGGCCATTGACCTATCTCCAATGACTTGTCTCTAACTTCTCCTTTAGACAACCCCGGAGCCCACTTTATATAATAGCAGGGTCCTTGGCATTTACAGTAGGTTTTAGAGTCCTACTCTTAATTGGAGTCCTACTCTAAGTCTTGTTGATCTTTTGTGCCTTCCAAGTTAGGAAGTATCCACCCCCGTGTATGATTGTTGAGCCGGCAATAGCAAACCGGGTCTCCTCTTCCGAACCAATCAACCCAAACCAGGTCAATCCTTCACTTGGTCTCGCTTCCCTTGTCAGGGAACTTTCCTCTTCTTGGACCTTCTCTATGAGCCGACCCATTGGGCTCCTGTCAAGCCGGCCTCATGCCGGGTCTCGTCGTTGAGCCCTAGATTCCTCCTTGTCATCTTATCCTAACCCAGAAAATGGAGCGACCCATAGAGCCTTCAAGCTCTAGGCCGGGTCAAACCTTTAGTCGGGTTATAACCATGGGGAATATCCGGAACACAACAAGTTAATTTGCGGCTGATGTCCTCCTCGTTCGATCTCAATTCCCATACACATCGGCAGTGGAAGACCTAAAATTCCCCGACGAAGACGGTGACGGCCCAGATCCAGAGTAAGCTGGGACCATGACTTCTCCAGCAAGTTCTATCGAGTTAAAGTGATAGTTGATGTTAGGAAACAATTGAGAAATCATGTCTCTATAGCTAAATATAAGAAAAGACAGATCTTGAAAGCTAAGTATGAAAGGTTGCCTGATTGGTGTGTGGTTTGTCGCATGATTGGGCATTTATTTACATTGCATGGTGAGTGTGCTCTAATCTTTAAGGATGTGTGAGCAAATTGGGTCATGCGCTCTATTGGTCATGCTAGAGATAGTAGCCAATCTGATAGAGTTGATTCAAATGGTAATATATCATGTGATGTTAGAGGATGATAAGAATATGGAGATTGATGCTAACAAAAGTAATGTGAATGCTGATCGGAACAACCTTGATCCGAGCCGAAAGCGAAACATGGCAATGTTTGGTAACCAATGCCTACATGTTGGTGCTGCCACCGGTACTGGAGGTAGTAATGAAACACCTCCCAAAGCTTTGTGAGACAATTCTATAGTATGACACGCCAAGCTCCATCAACCCACTTAACAACTCCACAATCTACACCTCCCTGCAAATCATCTATAACACTAAGCTCCCTAGGTTTAAAGAGCCCACATTCAATTAAGGTCTCTAACTAGAATTGGGTCACCGACTTTGGCTATGTCAACAATTTCGCAAAACTCTCTCATTCAATTATTTTATACTATACACTATGCTTTCTAATTTTTAAGGCCTCATAATCAATCAATGTATTCAATTTATAATTGTGTCATCCAATTTTGACCGGGTCAACGATTAGCTCTCCCATTCAATTCTTTTAATACATTATGTTTTCCTAATTTTGAAGTTCTTTCATTCAATTGAGGTATTCAATTTTGGATTTGGTTTACGATTTTGATTGGGCCAACAATTTTTTAAATCAATCAGCAACAACCTAGCCTATAAAAACATATCAATCCCACGCACCCTCCCACCACCTAGAAAAAAGAAGCGTCACCATGTGATATTGTAGCATCAATAGTATATGCAACCACCGACACAGAAATTTCTCCACATAAATATAGAGTTTAGCAGATAACATAGAATCACACAACAAAAGGCCCACCAAATCAACCCATTATAAATATAAATAAAACACACTCTATCATCTCCCCACCCGCCAAACTAAATATTTTATCAGTTCCAAAAATATAAGGGGTATCCGTTTTTTTAGAAAGTTAAATTTCTTTAACTTTGACCAAATTCAGCGCAAAAATATCGACATCCACAATATTAAAGAAAGTATGGAAATTCATTTCATGATGAATTCAAAAATACCAATATGATATTGTGGATTTTGATATATTTCTCTGCAAATTTGATCAAACTTAAAAGGTTTGCCTTTTCAAAAAGTAACACACCTTATATTTTAAAACATAGTGTTTTTTAAAGAAACCCAACAATAACAATGGCGCAGCAAAGCGCGTCCAACCCTTCTAGTAATATTTGAACTCACAACACAATTCAACGTACTACAACAAAAGAATTAGCTAAATCCAGTCACATTAACCATAGAGTGAGCTATAAAAAGTAAGAAGAAATCAGTTACAATCAAATCCAGGCAAAGTTAACTACACGTAGAGCTTTGAGTACTGCTTACATGGGCATAGTGATTAACAACCAAACATTGACAAAGTTCAGATAACTACACCGTGAAATTTAATATCTACACACACAACCATGAATCTAGTGCTCACTGAAATTTAGTTCATGTTAATCCACTACACATTGAATATGAGTACTATTATGAACACTAGGATTTAGCTACAGAGCAAAGTGCTAAGCTAAAACAATAATACAGGGACTAATTACCTGCACAACAAGGCCATAAAATCTCCTTTCAGTTTCTATGCCTTCAAATGCCATGCTTCTTGGCCTTGGCCTAGTGAAGCTTGCATTTCAAGGAGGGATCTTCCATTGTGTAATAGAAAGAAGAACCCGGATTGGTCTCAGGGTTCTCCTGCATTGATGGAACTTAGATTAACCAAGAAATCCTTTCAATTCGGCTCGAATGGGATCTCAAATCCAAGATCCCTAAATCCAAACCCTAAACCTAACATATTGGAACACTTACCCACATATTCATGACCATGTCGGTCTACTCGAGGTTGTCATCATTGCTCTCCTCTCCGTCTTTCCATGAAGGCATTGTGTGGCGGCATGCTACCTCTTGAGCACTGCGTTGGATTTCCTTGAAGAGGAAAGGATGATGCAGCAAAGTAGCGTAAGTATTTCCCTCAGTTTTTTAGAACCAAGGTATCAATCCAGTAGGAGGCTGCATGCGAAGTCCCTAGAACATGCACAAGACAAATAACTCCTCGCAACCAATGCGATAAGGGGTTGTCAATCCCTTCACGGTCACTTACGAGAGTGAGATCTGATAGATATGATAAGATAATTTTTTTGGTATTTTTGTGATAAAGATGCAAAGTAAAATAAAAGCAAAGTAAAAAAAACAAAGGAAATAACTATGTATTGGAAGATTAATATGATGAAGATAGACCTGGGGGCCATAGGTTTCACTAGTGGCTTCTCTCAAGAGCATAAGTATTTTACGGTGGGTGAACGAATTACTGTTGAGCAATTGACAGAATTGAGCATAGTTATGAGAGTATTTAGGTATGATCATGTATATAGGCATCACGTCCGAGACAAGTAGACCGACTCCTGCCTGCATCTACTACTATTACTCCACTCATCGACCGCTATCTAGCATGCATCTAGAGTATTATGTTCATAAAAATAGAGTAACGCCTTAAGCAAGATGACATGATGTAGAGGGGTAAATTCATGCAATATGATAAAAACTCCATCTTGTTATCCTCGATGGCAACAATACAATACGTTCCTTGCTGCCCCTGCTGTCACTGGGAAAGGACACCGCAAGATTGGACCCAAAGCTAAGCACTTCTCTCATTGCAAGAAAGATCAATCTAGTAGGCCAAACCAAACTGATAATTCGAAGAGACTTGCAAAGATAACCAATCATACATAAAAGAATTCAGAGAAGATTCAAATATTATTCATAGATAGTCTTGATCATAAACCCACAATTCATCGATCTCAACAAACACACCGTGAAAAGAAGATTACATCGAATAGATCTCCACAAGAGAGGGGGAGAACATTGTATTGAGATCCAAAAAGAGAGAAGAAGTCATCTAGCTAATAACTATGGACACGAAGGTCTGACGTAAACTACTCACACTTCATCGGAGGGGCTATGGTGTTGATGTAGAAGCCCTCCGTGATGGATGCCCCCTCCGGCGGAGCTTCGGAACAGGCCCCAAGATGGGATCTCGTGGATACAAAAAGTTACGACGGGGGAATTAGGGTTTTGGCTCCGTATCTGATCGTTTGGGGGTACGGAGGTATATATAGGAGGAAGGAGTACGTTGGTGGAGCAACAGGGGGCCCACGAGGGTGGAGGGCGTGCCTGGGGGGTAGGCGCGCCCTCCTACCTCGTGGCCTCCTCCTTTGTTTCTTGATGTAGGGTCCAAGTCTCCTAGATCATGTTCGGTGAGAAAATCACGTTCCCGAAGGTTTCATTCCGTTTGGACTCCGTTTGATATTCCTTTTCTTCGAAACCCTAAAATAGGCAAAAAGAACAGCAATTCTGGGCTGGGCCTCCGGTTCATAGGTTAGTCCCAAAAATAATATAAAAGTGGATAATAAAGCCCAATAATGTCCAAAACAGTAGATAATATAGCATGGAGCAATCAAAAATTATAGATACGTTGGAGACGTATCAAGCATCCCCAAGCTTAATTCCTGCTCGTCCTCGAGTAGGTAAATGATAAAAACAGAATTTTTGATGCGGAGTGCTACTTGGCAAAAATTTAATGTAATTCTTCTTAATTGTGGTATGAATATTCAGATCTGAAAGATTCAAGATAAAAGTTTAATATTGACATAAAAATAATAATACTTCAAGCATACTAACAAAGCAATCATGTATTCTCAAAATAACATGGCAAAAGAAAGTTAGCCCTACAAAATCATATAGTCTGGCTATGCTCTATCTTCACCACACAAAATATTTAAATCATGCACAACCCCGATGACAAGCCAAGCAATTGTTTCATACTTTTGACATTCTTAAACTTTTTCAATCTTCACGCAATACATGAGCGTGAGCCATGGATATAGCACTATATGTGGAATAGAATGGTGGTTGTGGAGAAGACAAAAAGGGAGAAGATAGTCTCACATCAACTAGGTGTATCAACGGGCTATGGAGATGCCCATCAATAGATATCAATGTGAGTGAGTAGGGATTGCCATGCAACGGATGCACTAGAGATATAAGTATATGAAAGCTCAATAAAAGAAACTAAGTGGGTGTGCATCCAACTTGCTTGCTCAGGAAGACCTAGGGCATTTTGAGGAAGCCCATCATTGGAATATACAAGCCAAGTTCTATAATGAAAAATTCCCATTAGTATATGAAAGTGATAACATAGGAGACTCTCTATCATGAATATCATGGTGCTACTTTGAAGCACAAGTGTGGAAGAGGATAGTAACATTGTCCCTTCTCTCTTTTTCTCTCATTTTTTTATTTGGGCCTTTTCTCCTTTTTTTATGGCCTCTTTTTTTCGTCCGGAGTCTCATCCCGACTTGTGGGGGAATCATAGTCTCCATCATCCTTTCCTCACTGGGACAATGCTCTAATAATGATGCTGATCACACTTTTATTTTCTTACAACTCAACAATTATAACTCGATACTTAGAACAAAATATGACTCTATATGAATGCCTTCAGCGGTGTACCGGGATATGCAATGAATCAAGAGTGACATGTATGAAAGAATTATGAATGGTGGGTTTGCCACAAATACGATGTCAACTACATGATCATGCTAAGCAATATGACAATGATGGAGTGTGTCATAATAAACAGAATGGTGGAAAGTTGCATGGCAATATATCTCGGAATGGCTATGGAAATGCCATAATAGGTAGGTATGGTGGCTATTTTGAGGAAGGTATATGGTGGGTGTATGATACCGGCGAAAGGTGCGCGGTATTAGAGAGGCTAGCAATGGTGGAAGGGTGAGAGTCCGTATGATCCATGGACTCAACATTAGTCATAAAGAACTCATATACTTATTGCAAAAATCTACAAGTTATCAAAGCAAAGTATTATGCGCATGCTCCTAGGGGGATAGATTGGTAGGAAAAGACCATCGCTCGTCCCCGACCGCCACTCATAAGGAAGACAGTCAAAAAATAAATCATGCTCCGACTTCATCACATAACGGTTCACCATACGTGCATGCTACGGGAATCACAAACTTTAACACATGTATTTCTCAAATTCACAACTGCTCAACTAGCATGACTCTAATATCACCATCTCCATATCTCAAAACAATTATCAAGCATCAAACTTCTCATAGCATTCAACACACTCATAAGAAAGTTTTTACTATTCTTGAATACCAAGCATATTAGGATTATTTAAGCAAATTACCATGCTATTTAAGACTATCAAAATAATCTAAGTGAAGCATGAGATATCAATAGTTTCTATAAAACAAATCCACCACCATGCTCTAAAAGATATAAGTGAAGTACTAGAGCAAAACTATATAACTCAAAAGATATAAGTGAAGCACATAGAGTATTCTAACAAATTCCAAATCATGTATGGCTCTCTCAAAAGGTGTGTACAGCAAGGATTATTGTGGTAAACTAAAAAGCAAAGACTCAAATCATACAAGACGCTCCAAGCAAAACACATATCATGTGGTGAATAAAAATATAGCTCCAAGTAAAGTTACCGATAGAAGTAGACGAAAGAGGGGATGCCTTCCGGGGCATCCCCAAGCTTTGGCTTTTAGGTGTCCCTAGATTATATTGGGGGTTCCATGGGAATCCCCAATCTTAGGCTCTTGCAACTCCTTGTTCCATAATCCAACAAATCTTTACCCAAAACTTGAAAACTTCACAACACAAAACTTAAAGTAGAAAATCTTGTGAGCTCCATTAGCGAAAGAAAACAAAAGACCACTTCAAGGTACTGTAATGAACTCATTCTTTATTTATATTGGTGTTAAACCTACTGTATTCCAACTTCTCTATGATTTATAAACTATTTTACTAGCCATAGATTCATCAAAATAAGCAAACAACACACGAAAAACAGAATCTGTCAAAAACAGAACAGTCTATAGTAATATGTAGCTAGCGCAAGATCTGGAACCCCAAAAATTCTAAAATAAATTTCTGGACGTGAGGAATTTATCTATTAATCATCTGCAAAAATAATTAACTAAATAGCACTTTCCAAATAAAAATGGCAGCAGTTCTCATGAGCGCTAAAGTTTCTGTTTTTTACAGCAAGATATCAAGACTTTCCCCAAGTCTTCCCAACGGTTCTACTTGGCACAAACACTAATTAAACACAAAAAACACAACCAAAACAGAGGCTAGATAAATTATTGATTACTAAACAGGAGCAAAAAGCAAGGAATAAAAATAAAATTGGGTTGCCTCCCAACAAGCGCTATCGTTTAACGCCCCTAGCTAGGCATAAAAAGCAAGGATAGATCTAGGTATTGCCATCTTTGGTAGGCAATCCATAAGTGGCTCTCATAATAGATTCATAAGGTAATTTAATTTTCTTTCTAGGAAAGTGTTCCATGTCTTTCCTTAACGGAAATTGGAATCTAATATTTCCTTCCTTCATATCAATAATTGCACCAATCGTTCTAAGGAAAAGTCTACCAGGAATAATAGGACATGAAGGATTGCAATCTATGTCAAGAACAATAAAATCTACAGAAACATAATTCCTATTTGCAACAATAAGAACATCATTAATTCTTCTCATAGGTTTCTTAATAGTGGAATCCACAAGGTGCAAGTTTAGAGAGCAATCATCAAAATCACGGAAACCTAACAAATCACACAAAGTCTTTGGAATCGTGGAAACACTGGCACCCAAATCACACAAAGCATAGAATTAATGGTTTTTAATTTTAATTTTTATAGTAGGTTCCCACTCATCATAAAGTTTTCTAGGGATAGAAACTTCCAACTCAAGTTTTTCTTCATAAGATTGCATCAAGGCATCAACGATATGTTTAGTAAACGCTTTATTTTGACTATAAGCATGAGGAGAATTTAGCATGGATTGCAACAAGGAAATACAATCAATCAAAGAGCAATTTTCATAATTAAATTCCTTGAAATCCAAAATAGTGGGTTTAACAACATCTAGGGTTTTAATTTCTTCAATCCCACTTTCATCAAATTTAGCATCAAGATCTAAAAACTCCGAATTTTTGGAATGCCTTCTAGGTAAAGGTGGATCATATTCAGTCCCATAATTATCAAGATTCATATTGCAAAATAAAGATTTAATAGGGGACACATCAATAACTTTTAGATCTTCATCTTTATTTTCATAGGAACTAGAAGAACACGCTCTTATAAAGGCATCTTTCTTAGCACGCATCCTAGTGGTTCTTTCTTTGCACTCATCAATGGAAATTCTCATGGATTTGAGAGACTCGTTGATATCATGCTTAGGAGGAATAGATCTAAGTTTCAAAGAATCAACATCAAGAGAAATTCTATCAACGTTCCTAGTCAACTCATCAATCTTAAGCAATTTTTCTTCAATCAAAGCATTGAATTCTTTAAGATTATATTCTAAATCAGAGGGCATCTTATTATATTTTCCATAAGAATTGTTGTAGGAATTACCCTAATTATTAGAGGAATTACTAGGATAAGGCCTAGGATTAAAATTTCCTTTATACGCATTGTTACCAAAATTGTTCCTACCAACAAAATTCACATCCATAGATTCATTATTATTCTCAATCAAAGTAGACAAGGGCATATCATTAGGATCAGAAGAAACACTCTTATTAGCAAATAATTTCATAAGTTCATCCATCTTTCCACTCAAAACATTAATTTTTTCTATCGCATGCACCTTTTTATTAGTAGATCTTTCAGTATGCCATTGAGAATAGTTAACCATAATATCATCTAGGAGTTTAGTAGCTTCTCCTAAAGTGATTTCCATAAAAGTGCCTCCCACGGCCGAATCTAAAAAAATTCTAGAAGCAAAATTCAATCTGGCATAAAAGTTTTGTATAATCATCCATAAATTCAAACCATGAGTAGGGCAATTACGTATCATTAATTTCATCCTCTCCCAAGCTTGTGCAACATGTTCATGATTAAGTTGCTTAAAATTCATAATATCGTTTCTAAGGGAGATGATCTTAGCGGGAGGAAAATACTTAGAGATAAAAGCATCTTTGCACTTGTTCCAAGAATCAATACTATTTTTAGGCAAACATGAAAACCAAGCTTTAGCATGATCTCTAAGCGAAAAAGGAAATGGCTTCAATTTAACAATATCATTATCCACATCTTTCTTCTTTTGCATATCACACAAATCAACGAAGCTATTTAGATGGGTAGCGGCATCTTCACTAGGAAGGCCGGAAAACGGATCTTTCATGACAACATTCAGCAAAGCGGCATTAATTTCACAAGATTCAGCATCGGTAAGAGGAGCAATCAGAGTGCTAACAAAATCATTGTTGTTGGTATTGGTAAAGTCACACAATTTAGTGTTATCTTGAGCCATCGTGACAAGCAAGCAATCCAACACACAAGCAAACAAAAAGCAAGCGGGCAAAAAGACACAAATAGAGAACGAGAGGGAGGATAGAGAGAGAGGGCGAATAAAACGACAAGGGTGAAGTGGGGGAGAGGAAAACGAGAGGCAAATGGCAAATAATGTAATGCGGGAGATAAGGGTTGTGATGGGTACTTGGTATGTTGACTTTTGCGTAGACTCCCCGGCAACGGCGCCAGAAATGGCTCGTTGTCGGGAGTCAAATCTTGACTTGAGCGAACCTCCCCGGTAACGGTGCCAGAAATTCTTCTTGCTACCTCTTGAGCACTGCGTTGGATTTCCTTGAAGAGAAAAGGATGATGCAGCAAACTAGAGTAAGTATTTCCCTCAGTTTTTGAGAACCAAGGTATCAATCCAGTAGGAGGCTGCGCGCGAAGTCCCTAGTACCTGCACAAGACAAATAACTCCTCGCAACCAACGCGATAAGGGGTTGTCAATCCCTTCACGGTCACTTACCAGAGTGAGATCTGATAGATATGATAAGATAATATTTTTGGTATTTTTTTGATAAAGATGCAAAGTAAAATAAAAAGCAAAGTAAAAAAACAAAGGAAATAACTAAGTATTGGAAGATTAAGATGATGAAGATAGACCCGGGGGCCATAGGTTTCACTGGTGGCTTCTCTCAAGAGCATAAGTATTTTACGGTGGGTGAACGAATTACTGTTGAGCAATTGACAGAATTGAGCATAGTTATGAGAGTATCTAGGTATGATCATGTATATAGGCATCACGTCCGAGACAAGTAGACCGACTCCTGCCTGCATCTACTACTATTACTCCACTCATCGACCGCTATCCAGCATGCATCTAGAGTATTAAGTTCATGAAAACAGAGTAACGCCTTAAGCAAGATGACATGATGTAGAGGGATAAATTCATGCAATATGATAAAAAAACATCTTGTTATCCTCGATGGCAACAATACAATACGTGCCTTGCTACCCCTGCTGTCACTGGGAAAGGACACCGCAAGATTGAACCCAAAGCTAAGCACTTCTCTCATTGCAAGAAAGATCAGTCTAGTATGCCAAACCAAACTGATAATTCGAAGAGACTTGCAAAGATAACCAATCATACATAAAAGAAATCAGAGAAGATTCAAATATTATTCATAGATAGTCTTGATCATAAACCCACAATTCATCGGTCTCAACAAACACACCGCAAAAAGAAGATTACATCGAATAGATCTCCACAAGAGAGGGGGAGAACATTGTATTGAGATCCAAAAAGAGAGAAGAAGCCATCTAGCTAATAACTATGGACCCGAAGGTCTGAGGTAAACTACTCACACTTCATCGGAGGGGCTATGGTGTTGATGTAGAAGCCCTCCGTGATGGATGCCCCCTCCGGTGGAGCTCCGGAACAGGCCCCAAGATGGGATATCGTGGATACAGAAAGTTACGTCGGTGGAATTAGGGTTTTGGCTCCGTATCTGATCGTTTGGGAGTACGTAGGTATATATAGGAGGAAGGAGTACGTCGGTGGAGCAACAGGGGGCCCACGAGGGTGGAGGGCGCGCTTGGGGGGGGGGGGGTAGGCGCTCCCCCTACCTCGTGGCCTCCTCCTTTGTTTCTTGACGTAGGGTCCAAGTCTCCTGGATCATGTTCAGTGAGAAAATCACGTTCCCGAAGGTTTCATTCCGTTTGGACTCCGTTTGATATTCCTTTTTTTCAAAACCCTAAAATAGGCAATAAAAACAGCAATTCTGGGCTGGGCCTCCGGTTAATAGGTTAGTCCCAAAAATAATATAAAAGTGGATAATAAAGCCCAATAATGTCCAAAACAGTAGATAATATAGCATGGAGCAATCAAAAATTATAGATACGTTGGAGACGTATCACGGCAGCAAGCAGGAGCGGCGTCGACGCCAGCGTCTAGCTGAGAGTGAGTAGGAGAGAGTGCAAGAGTGAGTGACGCAGTGAGGGAGGGGAACGGATCGGGCCCCTCTTTTGACCAGTTTCAGTTAATAACCGTTAGCCCTCTCCGTCTCTGGTAGCCAATGTGGCAGCTGGAAGCAAGCCCCATCTCTCAGAAATAGGATTAAATTGGCTCGAATCGATCATTAGACTTTATTGAGAAAACTAGCAAGGAAAGTGGCAGATTTTGTTGCGTACAAGACAAGTGGTACCAAAACAAGATTTCGATGAGGAAGGTGGTGGTTTTTTGTAATTCACACAAAGATGACTATGATATTTCTCTATAAGTACGCCTCTGGATAAGTTTTGGTATTTCTTCCTATGGCATCCATAATAGCCAAGCAATGTATGTGTTAGGGATGGATTGGAGACCAATGAGACAGGCCATCGCTTCAACTTCCTCTGCATTTTCGCATCTCGCAATCTCGTAACTATGTGTCCACAAGGGGCGGATCCTTCCAAGGTGATCCCCGGCGATGCACCCCACATGGCTACCGCCATCATGCGAACGGAAAGTCTCGTCCATGTTAACATCCAACCCATATCCGATGGTTTCCAAGAAACTATGTTGCTCGAACTGGTTCCTGCATTAGCCATAAGACATTTTTCTTTGTGAATTTACCATAAGATCTTGAATGTATCTAGTCAACAAATTAATAGTTAGATATTTTACATTCCCCTTTATCATGAACCACGTCGCATCGGAGGTGCCAGGAGGCTCTCCAAAGAATCATGAAGATCATGTCTATTATATCCTTGCTTACACAAGAAAAGAAAACTTCTTACACAATGAGAACTCAAACAAGAAAAGGAAGATCGGTCGGATCCGGATGTGGGTTTTTTCACAGATTCTTCTTATGTTTTGATCCATGCATGAACCAGCCGGGCCTCATTCATCAAAAAATATTCCTTGGGCTGTCGCGGAGGAACAGGCACGTACTCCAATCACATACATGCAACTTTTGATCCAACTAGGCACGCCAGGGAGTGAGGCCTTGACCCATATGTTGATTATTGAGGTAAATACATTGGGAATCTTAGAACTTGCACGCGACGGTCAGTTTAGTGCACAAACTTGTAAAATACGTGATTTTGGTTATCGAACTTGCATGAGCGTGCAAATACGGTCACATATCCCATACGCAGACGTATCCGATGCTTGCTTGGCAGGCCAGAGTGTGCAAGGCCCACTGTCAATGACAAGATGGCACTCGGTGCGACATGTTCTTGCTTAAAACAGCCTCGCCTTTGTTTATTTGCAGAAAAACAATCATCATTGGTACCAAAAATACGCTCCAGCGAGGAGCGAAATACAGAAGCGCGGGTGGTGGGTCTTCGGTCTAGCTAGCTCAGGTACGCACAAGAAAGACCCAACCATTGCAACAGGAACATTTACGTGTCTAACATGAGATACAATTTCACTTATACTGAAAACGTCCGGGATTATCAACTAAATATGTGTCGTGCACATGACGTGACTTCATACGATGTTCGACACATGTTCTTGCGTAAAATGTAGAGTCAACAGTTTATGAAATATAAACTTGTGTATTACATAAAATATATTTATTTAATACAGACATTTAAAATGTTATTAAATAAAAAATAATGAATACAAAAAGAATTATACAGTCGTGGCTTATATTTAAATTATACAGAATGATGAATACAATATTTATTAAATATTTATGAATATTCACTTGTGTATAATTTTTAATCATGATTTATATTCAAAAAGAATATATAATTTACATATTAGACACGATTAAATATTCATAACAAGACTTTAGATTTTATATTATGAATATTTTACTTATACAAACATAAGATTTTAAAAACGTGTGTATAATTATTGAAATTCTTGTATAATTAAAATAATATTTATGAATAGTAATTATAAAAATACTTATATTATTATGACACAATTTTTTAATTAACAATATTATCTTAAAATAATACATGAACAAAGTTTTCTGCTTCAAAAATTTCAAAAAAACGAACAGGTGCAACTATACATACATTTTTTAATTATTACTATTTTTAAAATTATTATTTTTATTTTTAAAGTTATTCTACAAATTTTGAAAACAATGTTTTTACAATTATGAATATTTAAAAAATATTTGTATTATAATTATGCAAATATCTTTTACAATTCATAAATATTATTTTAAAATAATAAATGAACAATATTTGAAAGTCATTTTATTATTGAGATTATAATTTACATACTACATATCTATTAATCTGTAAAAAAAAGGAGAGCAGATGCAAAATAGGCCGCACAAAATGGAACCCATTTCTGCTACACGAGCTCCTTCGTTATAGTACAGTAAAGCAAAGTTATACTACGTAAACATCCACAGGATTGGGTTGGAGTGGCTTGGCCGGATTGTGTCCTCGCCTTAGGCGTGTGTTCTAGACTGGGCGACACACTTCTTCGTATTTAAATTTCGCTATATACTGATAAGTGGGACCCACCAGTTGTTAATTTTTCACAAATAAAAAAGGCTATGGGGTTTTGTGCAAAAACACGCCGCGCTGAGCGCCATCTGTTGCTGACAGCAGGCAGCCAAGCATCGGATACGCCCATGTACGGGATATGTGACCGTATTTGCACGTCCGCACAAGTTCGATGAGCAGAATCACGTATTTTACAAGTTTGTGCACCAAACTGACCGTCGCGTGCAAGTTTGAAAACTCCCGGTGTATTTACCTCTTGATTATTTAGGCCTTGTTCGTTTATCCCTGGTTGGATCAAGGCCCAAACCACATGTATTTTTTCCTTTTTTTCACCATATGTATACTATTCTGCCCTAAAAACAGTGTTTTGCTTTTTGATTTGATAGGAACCTAACACTGTTGACTCGGTGCAAAACTCCGGCAGCCAACAAATAAACTAAGAAAATTGCTGTAGAAGGAAATCCTATCTCAAACTTTATTTAACAAAGGCTTAAACCTCCTTTGGTTGATACTAGGATATAGGAATAGGCATTCATTCTAACAAACCAAATGGCCCCAAAGGAAGGCCTTATCGGGGTATTTACTTCTCAAGTCTGAAATGGCTTCACACACGACACGGACTGCACGATCTGCGAATGATACACAGTGTGCATGCATCAGCTAACAGAAAAACCAACTCCCTCCTGCATCTACATGCGCTGCTGTGCTGCCACATGGGATCGTGCACACATCGTCTGCAATTTCATCATGTGTATAGCATCGCTCATTCAAGTCTGTAGAGGCTCCAATAAGGACAAGGCCCTTCATGAGTTCAGGTTTTCTGTGTCTAGCATATACTGTTGGTACGTTTTTCCTTGTCAAAAGAATAGCAGTGGCCGTTCTTCGCAGATGCCCAGCAAACAACTGCTAGTAACTTCCTCGACTACATCAAAATTTGAATTTACAGCAGGAAGAAGCAACCAAACATCCAAAACTAAGAGAAGCTATGCTTAGCCACTAAGGGAAAACGCACTTGGATCACAGTGCACAAGGTGAGCAGCGTGGGAGAACCATTTGGTCCTCGTGTAATTTCCAAGGCTCTACATGAGATCTACGTATCACATGAATACACCAGCTCGCACCAACTATCTTGATTCTGGGAGAAATAGTTCATTTGAGAGATGAACTCCATTTTCATTTGCAGCTGTACGTGGTGGCCTCGATCTCTATCCTCCCTCCCCTTCCAAGGGCGGGCGCGCATCCTGCAAGCAACACCTCTCAAATATGAGGGTATTCTGTGCACCGATCGAGAAAAAAATGTCCGAAATGTGCACAGCTACCCAGCAATTTCCCTATGTGCATCGGCTGAAACAGGCGGTTGTTCTGTCTTTGACAAGGCTCCAACATGCCAACACACATTAGTTGATTTCTCCGACCTCTGCATCTTTGCTGCATGGCTCTTCTTCCTCTTCTTCCTCATCCACTTTCATAAACAGTCCAAGTTTTTCCAACATGCTGCCAGAACCAGGAAGAAAACTGGGCAGGCCATCCAGGGAATGCTCGGGACTCGTCTCATCAACAGAACTCATAATATGTTCCGTGGTGACTGTACCAAGCATTTCTAGGTCCTTGGGATGGACGATGTCATTAATTTCTACAGTTCTCTCCATCTGCATCAATCAGGTTTGAACAAACTCTTAGCTATAATAACACAGAAGATGAGTTTCATAGCAGCAGCAAATAATATCACTTGCCTCCTGCAAGGCCTGACGAGCCTTTTCCCTCTCAAGGTCCAGCTTACGCTTAGATTCAGCTTCGGCTTCAGCTCTGCGGGCTTCCAAAGCTGCATTGCCTTCAGCCAAAAGCCGTTCTTTCTCTGTGTCCATAGGCAAGACAATTCTTAGAAAAGCAGGAGATTACTCCTTGGCAGCAAACAAACAGGTGTGTGTGCTTTTTACCTTCCTTCTGCAGTTTCTCCAGCTCCTCCTGTTTATCTCCACCCTGAGCTCATTAGGTAATTACATGTCAGGAAGAGGTGCAGCCAATAATGAAGGAAATAAAGCTAGACGTAAAAGCCTCCAGACCTGGCTGAGAATCCCACGAGCTTTCACGATTACATCAGCATAACGGCCCCTCAAAACAGCTGCTCGTAAGAGCTTGTCCGGGGAGAGTTGCCTGTCGGGTTTTGCATTCTCCCCTATATTTTTCATTGGTAAAGGATCAGATGATCCGACCAGATTAATGCACCAAGACGGCTTGGTGTCTCATAGGAGCCTGCTTACATAATCATGCTTACCTTCAGGTGCAGCCTTGGATTCATTGTCCTGCTCACGGAGTTCCACATCAGCAGCAGTCTCTGTGATTTAATCAATGGTAAATGTTAAGTATGACAAATCTTAAATATTAGGGGAGTCTGCCGTCGTAATGGTTTGACCTCCCACATCCTCACCCTCACCAATCTTTTACCGTAAAAGAGAAAACCAAAATAAACATCTGCTGCCCACGCACAAGGTCTCCCCACAAAAATAATCCCATGAAAAAGACCCACATTATAAAAACAACCACACATCAGCACATCCTCCACCTACACCCCCGACCTGGTAGTGCTTGTGTCCAAACCACTATCGCTCACGAATCAGAACCACCCCGCTCGGCGCGGTGCCCCACGCTCCAGGCGGCGTAGCACTATGCAACTACACTTCAATATGCAATGCCATCACTCCGCCGTGCCTTCATCATCGCCTCGATATGCCTTTAACATGTTTCAGGATTTCTCTAATAAAGGGGAACTAGATATTTATAGGCTTAATTTTGCAATTTTAACCCTCATCCCTAAGGAGGCTGATGCTACTGCTATGGGGAAATTTTTAGACAAAAAATATGCCTGCTTAATTGTAGTTTTAAGATCTTCGCCAAGGTCTTGACTAATAGGATTAGCTTGATTTGTAGACACTAATTGCTACTTCCAGAGGGAGTAGTAACCAATCTGCTTTCATTAAGGGTAGATATATTCTAGAGAGTGTGGTCACTGCCCATGAGGTGCTACACTCAGTCCACTCATCCAAAAAGTCAGGTTTAGTGCTTAAGCTAAACTATGAGAAAGCTTTTGATTTTGTCAATCTAGATTTTTTAGAAGAGCTGCTACAATGTAAGGCTTTTCGTGGTGGGTGTATCACCGATGGGGGGTTCTCTGGGAGTCAAAATTAATGGTCATGAATGACTTCTTCCTGACTGGCGAAGGCCTTAGACAAGGAGATCCCCTATCCCCACTCCTTTTTAATCTAGCTGTAGATGTTCTTACTAATATGTTGGCCAAAGCAGCTAGGGATGTAAATGGCACCCGCAAGTCCCGTTTAGTTAGCTCGATAGTTCATTTTCCTCAGAATTTTTTTATTGAACTGTTAGACCAACAAGTGGGCTTAAACAGGACCAGGTTTACATCCCTAAAAGCAGCATCTCATGACCTGGAAAAAGGTTCATGTCCTGTTGAATTTGTGAGTTCATGGATGAGAATTAACAAAATGGTTGCTTCCTATTTATACATCTACTCGCTTGTTTGTATATTTTTCACATAATACATGTGTGTATATGGATTACGGTATCATCCTTTCCTGGAAACGACTGCCACGAGGAGATGAAAAAAAAGCGGGAGAATGTTACTTGATCCAGGGCGGAACAAAGCCAACAAGAGGAGCACAAACAATGCTAGTTGTCACCATTAGGTTCAATATGCAGCATAAACCCTATTGTGGTTGTATGTCACATATTCACTATTCTCATTACTAATATACAAACAGGGAGAATGTTGCATGCCAAATATGACAAATTGTTTTCACAATGATACGAGCACCCGCTAATCACCAAAGTTGTAGAAGACATGATGCAAGTGGCGGTTTGTGAGGAGAAAGGAAGCGTGTGGGGAGAAAAAAGCCCAGGCACGCAACAGTCACCAAAGAGGCAAAGAGGTGATGGGGAATGAGTAAAATACAATGTTCGAAGTGCTTATAACTTGGTTGTTCAATATAATGTGATGAGTGCTGTTGTCTAACATGTTCCTTTACTCATCATTTTCAACACGAAAGCAAGACATTTAATGCGCATCCATCCATCAAAGAGGTGATCAGAGCCCCCTCTAGAGTTGAAGAATGCAAGCATATAACTGGAGGCAGAATGATTGAGGGACACAACAGCAACACTGCATCGATGGGAGTTGAAAGAGATGATGATGAGAAAAATATCGAACATATACTAACGAGGGAGGGTTGAAAGAGATATATATCCTACGGAGGTGGGAGCAAGGAGCAAGTTGCCTTGGGGGCGGTTGGAAAAAAAGCATGCTGGGATTTGTCACATAGTGAGAAACTGCATTCACTTGTCGCAGAAATGGGTAGAAATGGATGTATCTAAAACTAAAAATACGTTCTAGATACATCTATTTCTGTGACAAGTAATTCCAAGCGGAGGGAGTATGTTCATAGCAAATAATGTATCTATATATTTTATCATTAGTCTGTGGCAACCCACAGACATCTAACTAGTAAGGGCATGTACAACAGGGTACAACAACAACAACAACAACAAAGCCTTTAGTCCCAAACAAGTTGGGGTAGGCTAGAGGTGAAACCCATAAGATCTCGCAACCAACTCATGGCTCTGGCACATGGATAGCAAGCTTCCACGCACCCCTGTCCATAGCTAGCTCTTTGTCGATACTCCAATCCTTCAGGTCTCTCTTAACGGACTCCTCCCATGTCAAAATCGGTCGACCCCGCCCTCTCTTGACATTCTCCGCACGCTTTAGCCGTCCGCTATGCACTGGAGCTTCTGGAGGCCTGCGCTAAATATGCCCAAACCATCTCAAACGATGTTGGACAAGCTTCTCCTCAATTGGTGCTACCCCAACTCTATCTCGTATATCATCATTCCGGACACGATCCTTCCTCGTGTGGCCACACATCCATCTCAACATACGCATCTCCGCCACACCTAACTGTTGAACATGTCGCCTTTTAGTCGGCCAACATTCCGCGCCATACAACATTGCGGGTCGAACCGCCGTCCTGTAGAACTTGCCTTTTAGCTTTTGTGGCACTCTCTTGTCACAGAGAATGCCAGAAGCTTGGCGCCACTTCATCCATCCGGCTTTGATTCGATGGTTCACATCTTCATCAATACCCCCATCCTCCTGCAACATTGACCCCAAATACCGAAAGGTGTCCTTCCGAGGTACCACCTGGCCATCAAGGCTAACCTCCTCCTCCTCACAGCTAGTAGTACTGAAACCGCACATCATGTACTCGGTTTTAGTTCTACTAAGCCTAAACCCTTTCGATTCCAAGGTTTGTCTCCATAACTCTAACTTCCTATTTACCCCCGTCCGACTATCGTCAACTAGCACCACATCATCCGCAAAGAGCATACACCATGAGATATCTCCTTGTATACCCCTTGTGACCTCATCCATCACCAATGCAAAAAGATAAGGGCTCAAAGCTGACCCCTGATGCAGTCCTATCTTAATCGGGAAGTCATCGGTGTCGACATCACTTGTTCGAACACTTGTCACAAATTATTGTACATGTCCTTGATGAGGGTAATGTACTTTGCTGGGACTTTGTGTTTCTCCAAGGCCCACCACATGACATTCCGCGGTATCTTATCATAGGCCTTCTCCAAGTCAATGAACACCATATGCAAGTCCTTCTTATGCTCCCTATATCTCTCCATAAGTTGTCGTACCAAGAAAATGGCTTCCATGGTCGACCTCCCAGGCATGAAACCAAACTGATTTTTGGTCACGCTTGTCATTCTTCTTAAGCGGTGCTCAATGACTCTCTCCCATAGCTTCATTGTATGGCTCATCAGCTTAATTCCACGGTAATTAGTACAACTCTGAACATCCCCCTTGTTCTTGAAGATTGGTACTAATATACTCCGTCTCCATTCTTCTGGCATCTTGTTTGCCCGAAAAATGAGGTTGAAAAGCTTGGTTAGCCATACTATCGCTATGTCCCCGAGACCTTTCCACACCTCAATGGGGATACAATCAGGGCCCATCGCCTTGCCTCCTTTCATCCTTTTTAAAGCCTCCTTCACCTCAGACTCCTGGATGCGCCGCACAAAACGGGTAACATAGAAATTTTGGTCACGTCGATGAAAGAGAAGGACGAGAGAGAAACTGTCTGTCTGTATAATTATTAATTACAGATCGGCTAAACGCATAAAAATAGCTCCTTAACGACAGCGTTCCTCCCGTTGTACGATGGGTGTCTGCAATCAGCCATTTTTCCTTCGAGGATTCGTTCAAGTTTCCCATAAATTTTGGGCCTATACAGACAACTAACTAGACAATGCATTGTAGAGGATGTCTGTACTGCAGGCTAAATCTGACATGGACAGAGGTTATAGACTGGAGCCGTCATGCCCTAAAGGTAGATTAAGAAAAGCTCGTCACAACAAGCAGCTAAAGAGCATGGGGATAAAACTTACGGTTAGCATCAACAGGGCTTATAACATCATCACTCTTGACTTGCTCTGCAGGTTGTTCTGGTCCCTGCAATTAGAATAAACCAATTATTGCAGCGGAAAAGGTTGGCCAGTCATTGGAAATGAAATGACAAACTCTTGCCATGACATTGGTAGATCGGAATATCGTAATCTTGACCCAGACTAGTGTAAAGGTAGAGCAACCAGATCACCATTCTGTTATCTGGTTCGGTCTGACTAAGGCAAGTCAACCAATGAAGTAAGCTACAAAGCTAACTGCAGATACTAATATGGCATGGTACTATCAGAGAAAAATTGGACAAGGAGGGTCAAGTTGCGAACATAAGGGCTGGTAAGACTACAGAGGCGGTAAAGAAAATGACGAGGGAATAATGGATTGATGTAGAGAGCCAAGGAGAGAAAGAATTGGTAGGATTTAATCCTGCTAACACACTCCGTTGGTCCATATCTTCACTAACAATATAGTCCTTATTGCATTAACTGGCTTAATTGAAGGATCACCCAGTAAAAAATTGCCAAAGTACCTTCACAAGCTTTGCTGGGCTAACAACTTTTTCTGGTTCGCTTTCAATGTCACTGCCTGAGTCAGAATCTGCATTACCAACATAGCAAATACGATCTGAGGACACCTTTACATGATAGATATATCAAATACAGTAGGGTCTTGTAGACAACTGGGCTGACTGTTTAAAAAATAATAACTGGTACAAAGTATCTATAGTTCCCAATAATAATTTCTATAAAGCATCTATGGTGCCCTTGCAGCTATATATGACCCCTTGCAGCACATCAGTTCACTAAGAATCAGTGCGAGCTAATTGCAGGATGGCATTCTGACATCCTGTGTGACACTGACATCATGAAGCCCTAACTATATAGTTAAGTTTCTATGGATACTGCTAAGTCTCCTGAAAGATAATAATAGTTTCAAAAGATAAATGACAAGCACAAATTTGAAGCACATGCCAATCTCATATAATATTCCAAATTTCAGATGGTACCACCCATAGTGAAAAATGTTTGCTTCTCAACTTATGCTTCACAACCTCACGTGTGAACTCATAAATTCAAAGTTTACTAAAGTTTAGCCAAAGATATATTAAGAATTATGAACTAGCGTAAGCACAAACCTAAATAAAAAGAACACGAGAAGGGAAATATAGAGACGGTCAAAGACTCGAAGTAATTTTCGCGGAGAAACATGTTTTACAAGGATGTATCCTATGGTAAACACAAATATATAGATAACTAAATAACTCATATGTACACACCGCTGGATGAAGATCCTGAGTCACTGCTCGAACTACTTGGGCTGCCACATTTGTCAGTTATGATCTGTGGATCCTTCTCTATCAATATAGGGGATGCATTGCCGCAAATGTCAACATCCTCCTCAACAGGCTCAGCACCTGAGTGCACAAAAAAGTCGATCTCTAACAACTGCATTGACGGCATTAAAGTTAAATCTATTGAGAACCTGAAAGGGTACACGACAAAATACCTTTGCAGGGATTTGTGGACGAGTGACTGAGGCAAGAAACATTCACAGCCTCATTCTCAGAGGGCTGAGATTTTGTCTGCTGATGATCTCTCTCTTGCAAATACGTGTCCACATGCTTCTTAAGTTCAAATAGTACGTCATCACTGAGTGCATGGATATCAATCTCTATCTCTCCATCCCCATGCTGCTCTGTATTGCTCTCCATACACTGTTGTAACAAATCAATGATGTGACCAGGTAATTCTTCTGGACCCTCGGCCAAAGAACTTAAGCAGTCTCCCAAGGTTTCTCTCTCCTCTTTTGTCATCTTTGGCTTCACAATCTCAGTTGGCCTGACACGGTCTATTGACAAGTTACTGCGTTCCACAGGAGGGGTCTTTCTCCTCTTTGAGTCGGCCTTATCAACCTCAACATGTGGCTTAGTGGCGGCAGTAGCTAACTTCTTCTCAACTGTTCTCCATCTGGACTCAAACATTTTATTCAGTTGAATGGCCAGATCATGCACTACATGCCCTCGAGGATTATAAGTTATCGCATTGTTAAAGGTCAGCCTGACATCAGCTGCAAAATCAGATGGACTTGCGTAGGAACCAGAATCTAGCTTCTTCTTGATGGTCCCAAGGTCCATCGGGTGCTTGATAATGTCATTATAATCTGGAAGGTTCAGCTTTTCCACGTCTACTGGATCATTAAAAATATGACTACATTTCTGAGTCATCAGCTTCTTCAGAATAGCTTCGCACTGCTTGAGAATTGTAGCTTCAGGCAACACTGTAGACGTTTCAGGCCGGGGTTTTGTCGGCAAGAAGCGTCCCTTGGCACCACGGACAACATGGCTCCCCCTTTGCACCTTTTTAGCTCGAGGGGCAGCTGACGATGACAGCGCAGGTGCTTTGCTGACAGGCATGACGGACAAAAACTCTGGCTTCTTGAGGAGTTCTCGAACCGAATCAAGCTCTGCCCGGAATCTCTTCCGAAGGTAGCGCCGCTCAGACGACGACATCTTAGACGGGACAAAGATCTCTCGCTTCACATCAAAGCCATCACTATTAAGGCTGATGCACTTGCGTTTTGACGCCGAGAAACCTTCCGGGCCAGCACGAACAGGGCTGCCTGACTCGCCCACAGTCTCTGCATACCCCGTGCCCCGGTAAGCTATTTCATCGTAGCTCCGTTTAGCCTGCATCTGCGGCCCGCACTCCATGCGGACCGTTGGTGTCATGTTACCAGGCGCCAGCGAGGCGCAGACCTGCTGAATAATGACAAACAGCTTCAGCCACACACACAGGCACCAAATTGAAACCTCACGCGGATTGAAATGAGAACACACAAACCGAAATTTACAGGTATTCAAATGTCGTGCAGCAAAACCCTAACATTACACTTGGCCCTAGGACCAATCCGTACCAAGCGAGCCTATGTCATCATGGCTTGAAAGCGGGATATGACAGCATCATTTGTTAATTTCCCACTGGTGAAATCAATCAGATCTAAATCCAAACAGAAGCTACAAATGTAGATGCCAACGAGTGGATTTCAGATTGGAAGGGGGTTAATTCACCTTAGGCTTGGAGATTGAGGTCGTTGGCATCTGGAACGAGACCGAGACGCGCCCCGTGATCCCCTGCGCGGCGTCGAAGACCTCGGCGGCTGTGGCTTGGGGACAGATCCGCCGCTGCGGCTTGACGGTGAGCCTGCAAGCGCCTCCCCCCTCCGCCTACTGTGGGCAGGACGGCCGCCGGGGCGCCGGGCGGGCGGGCCGCGGGAGCCTCCTGGGAGCGGGAGGGCGAGCGGCCGCGGCGTGGATTCTCCGGGCTCCGGCCGTGGCGTCGGGCGAGACGGGAGGACGGGAGGTGCAGGGTGCGATGCGGTGCGCGTCTGTGCCTGCTTATCCTTTTCCTCGACGAAGCGACCGAGCCCGAACTCCTCTTCCTCGCCGAAGCGACCGAGCCCGAACCCAAAGTAGAGTCGGTTCCTGCGCACGAGCCGGTCCAGTCGAGACCCGAAGTGGAGCGGAGCGGAGCGAAACGGTACGATTCGATGCGACTTGACGCGCGCGGGGCTGGTGCCCCTCTAGGTGGGTATTTATAGGGGTGGGGGGATACGAGGGGCGGTGGGTGCCCGATCGTGGCCGTCGGTTGGCGGGGATCGGACGGGCAGCGGGAAAGATGTACGCGCGGGGCCCACCGGGACCGACGTGACGTGGAGCGGGGCGCGCTTTGACTTTCTTCCAGAAGGTTTCTGGTTTGGGCAAGGATCGCGGGCTGTATGACGATGTATCGTGGGGCGACAAGGTTTCTGGGACCACTTGTCATTGTGGTTGAGTAGGTTTGGTGTAGTACCGTACTGTTTAGGGAGCGGCCGTCTTTTGTCCAGCACGCGGGATCTGGGTGGGTCGGGTGACGGCCGGAGAGCGGTGTGACCTGGAGGCGAAGGCTGGTGACACGTGGAAGCAGTGGGTCTTGGGACTCCTGGTCTGCCTGCTGGGTGTTTTTCGGTTGTGAAAAGGAGATTTCCCCTAAAAATTGGAGCGAGGGAACCACGTGCGGGATAGGGAAGATCCTGCTTTTAAACTGCTCACAATGGGAAGTAACATAGAGTAGTAACTTGCCGATGTTATTAGTCTATATTACTATCTCCAAGTGCGAGTTTTGGCTCGATGAGGTTCTCTACCTTGGGCATATCATTTCTGCCAAGGGCATATCGGTGAATCCTGAGAAGGTGTCTGTAATTGTGAATTGGGAATCATCTCAGAACGTGAAGCAACTCCGCAGCTTTTTTGGGCTCGCAAGCTATTGTCGAAGGTTCGTTGAGAACTTTTCAAAGATCGCGAAGCCTCTTTCCAACCTTCTTCAGAAGCACGTGAAGTACGTCTGGTCTCCTGAATATGACATCGCTTTCAACACCCTGAAAGAGAAGTTAGTCACTGCTCCAGTTCTGACTCCTCCTGATGAATTCAAATCGTTCGAGGTCTTTTGTGATGCCTCTCTTCAAGGTCTTGGTGCAGTGTTGATGCAAGAGAAGAAAGTTGTGGCTTATACCTCTCGCCAGTTGAAGCCTAATGAAAAGAACTACCCCATTCATGATCTCGAATTGGCGGCAGTTGTTCATGCTCTTTTAACTTGGAGACATCTCTTATTGGAAAGAAAAGTGGACATCTTCACTGACCACAAGAGTCTCAAGTACATCTTCACTCAGCCTAATCTCAACCTCAGGCAGACTCGTTGGGTCGAAATGATTTAAGAGTATAATCTGAGTATCGAATATATTCCAGGCAAGGCCAATGTAATTGCTGACGCTTTGAGCAGGAAGGCTTACTGCAACAGTTTGATTCTCAAGCCTTACCAACCCAAGCTTTGTGAAGTTTTCCGCAAACTCAATCTGCAAGTTGTTCCTCAAGGTTTCCTCGCCAACCTCCAAGTCTCTCCTACTTTGGAAGATCAGATTCGCAAGGCTCAACTTCTTGATGCCATGGTGAAGAAGGTGAAGATTGGGATTGCCAAGAGTCAACCCAAGTACAAGTGTTATCGCCTTGATGACAATGATACTCTATTCTTCGAGGATCGCATTGTTGTGCCTAAAGGTGACCTTCGTAAAGTCATTATGAACGAGGCTCATAATTCACTCCTCTCTATCCATCCTGGAAGTACAAAGGTGTACCATGACTTCAAGCAGTCGTATTGGTGGACTCGAATGAAGTGTGATATTGCTCAGTTTGTGAACGAATGTGATGTCTGCAGAAGAGTGAAGGCAGAACACCAATGACCAGCTGGTCTCCTCCAACCTCTTGCCATTCCAGAATGGAAGTTTGACCACATTGAGATGGACTTCGTGAATGGATTTCCAAAGTCCAAGCGTGGTAATGATGCTATCTTCGTTGTCATCGACAAACTCACTAAAGTGGCTCATTTCCTTCCTATCAAAGAATCCATCACAGCAGCTCAATTGGCAGAGCTATATACCTCCCGGATTGTCTCTCTGCACGGCATTCCGCAGTTGATTTCTTCAGATCGTGGCAGCATCTTCACCTCCAAGTTTTGGGATTCTTTTCAGAAGGCCATGGGCACCAACATCCGTTTCAGCACAACTTTTCATCCCAAACTAGTGGCCAAGTTAAACGTGTTAATCAGATTCTTGAAGATATGCTCAGGGCTTGCGTTATCTCTTTCGATATGAAGTGGGAAGATTGTCTTCCATATGCTGAATTCTCCTACAACAACAACTTTCAAGCGAGTTCGGGCAAGGCCCCATTTGAAATTCTCTATGGCAGGAAGTGTCGTACTCCTCTCAACTGGTCAGAGACTGATGAACGTCAACTTCTTAGAAATGACTTGATCACAGAGGCAGAAGAGATGTGCAAAGTCATTCGTGATAATCTCAAAGCCGCGCAATCGCGCCAGAAGAGCTACTATGATAGTAAGCATCGTGATTTGGCTTTCGAGATCGGAGACCATGTCTACCTCCGCGTCTCTCCAATGAAAGGTACTCATCGCTTCGGTATCAAAGGGAAGCTTGCCCCTAGATATGTGGGTCCTTTCAAGATCGTCAGCAAGAGAGGCGATCTCGCCTATCTACTTGATCTTCCCTCCAACTTTGCAAACGTGCACGACGTGTTTCACGTGTCTCAACTCCGCAAGTGCTTCAAGACTCCTGACCGCACCGTCAACTTCGAAGACATTGATCTCCAAGAAGACCTTTTTTATCGTGAGCACCCAGTTGATATTCTTGAAGAAACTGAGCGCAAGACTCGCAACAAGTCAATCAAATTCCTGAAAGTCAAGTGGTCACATCATTCCGACCGTGAAGCCACCTGGGAACGCGAGGATCACCTCCATTCTGAGTACCCGGAGTTTTTCCAGTCCTAGATCTCGGGACGAGATCCTTTCGTAGTGGTGGAGTGTTGTAACACCCCAGATGTAAAACTTCTCATTTTGACAATATATCCATCTTGTTATTCATCTATTCCAAGCGGTTTTCCTCTTGGTGGGTTTCATTTTGGGTTTGTTTTGTTTGTCTTTGCATTATCTTGTCTTTGCTTTGTCATATTTCTTTTGTCTTCCATTGTTGCTCTATGGCCTCATCTTATGTTTGCATCATGTGCATATCTATGTTGTGTTGTGCTTATGTCAACTTGCTTTTCCATGATATTCATGCATGATATGTTGTTGCATGTTCTATGTGTGGTCCATGCATCACCACCTCCATGCATCACCTCATCTCCTTCCCTTTTCTTTTCTTTTCTTGCAAGTGCCATCTTGCCCTAGTTCATAAATGTTCATCTTCTCCCTTTAAATCTGGCACCATGCCTACATCCTCTCTGCCAATTTTCAACTCATTTGAATATGTTTTGGTTAGGTTAAAAATTGACTCAAGTTTGAATTTAATTCAAACTTGATTTAATTTTCTTCCTTTAAAAATCCCCAAAGCAATTTATTCAAATGGCCCATAATTCTAGGAGTCTGAGTATATCTCTACTTCTTCCATATTCTTCCCCAAACCTCCTGGACTTTTCCTGTGGTGACTGTTTATTTATTAAACAGAAAGTTAAGTGAGGAACATACCTGGGCCGGCCTCCCAGCGCCTATAGCCCAATCCCCGCAGCAGCCCATCCAGCCTGCTAGCGACAGGGGCATCGTCTCCCCTATACGGTAGATCATCCAGACGCGCCACGTCGATGTCCGGTCGATTTGACGGCCGGAGAAGCTCCCTAGAACCCCTATAAAGTTGTCCCCGGTGCCGTAGGGTCTCGCCTCGACCGATCCCCCTCATCTCCTTCCATTGTTGCTGCCAGGTAAGGCTAGCCACGCCTCGCCCTCGCCCTGCCCGCCATGACCCGGTCGAGCTCGAGCTTCAGCTCGGGATAGACGCTCGCCACGCCTCCCATCACCTCAGACGCCGCGGTGAAGACTGCCAAGTTCCCCTACGTATTACTTCGACGCACGCACCTCTACGGCCTCTGGATCTACCTTCCTGTCGTCCTCTTCTTCCTCTTCTTCCCTGTTAGCATCTTCGCCAAGTTCAGAGCTCCCTCTCGTCGCCTTCAGCGCGTCACCGTCGAGCCCGTCATGTCCTAGGGTGAGCTGGGTAACGCACCTCCCTCTCCAGTCTTTTGCATGGCGTGTACACACCCCGTAGGACTCGCCCGATCCGTGTCTTTGACGTGCTCTCGGTGCTCCGGCAAGTCTGCATTTTGTGTGTGTTGCTGCTGTTGTGTAGCTGCTGTACCTGCTGCTGCATGCCCGTGCATTCCCCGCTTCGGAATCTATTGCGTGCCCCGTTGCGCGCATGTCGCACCCGCGCGCATCCTCACCCACGCGCGTCATGTCTGCTTCACCGCCGCGCCGTGTTGCTTCCTTGCTTGCTGCGCACGCCATGGCCCCGAGCAGAGCTATGCTCGTGCTCGAGCGCCCAAGCTCTCTGCTACACGTGCTCCCTTGTCGACCCCGCACGCCCGCCAGAGCTCCTCTACTCCGTCAGTTGCCGTCGTCGCCGCCTTCGTTGTCGTCTCTGGCCTCGACCTGGAGGTCATCTCCGTCTCGGATCAGCTCATAGGAGGCAGAACCCCATATCTTTCCAGTGGCACCAAGCTAGCCCAGTGGTTGACCATGCAAGCCCGCACCGCGAAGATCCGTGTTCGATCCCCCGCGGGCGCATGTTATAAACCCTCCTTTTTTCTTCTTCTTTATAATCTTCCGCATGACTCACTGGCAGGATGACCCTACCTGTCATCCTCCCATAGCACCATGTTTTCCTTTTCTTTTTATTCCCAGCGATTTTTCCATTTCTGGAAAGATGCCATTTCCATTTCGGGCAAGTCCTTTTCTGGACGTTTCCAGATAAGGAAAATGCCAATTCTGTCATTTTTCCATTTAGGGCAGTTTCTAACTTAATGCACTTGTGATGATTCTTCTACAACAACCCCAACATATTATATATGTTTTTGGGGTAGAAAAATCCCACCAACCCAGTGGTGGCATTAGTTTCTGCATTTGAGAAAGTTCATAAGCATGTCATTTTACATCATGATGTTGTTTTGGCATTTTTGTGTGATTTATTTCAAACATGCTATGAGGTGGTTTGGCACATGGTTAGCTTCATTTTCATGTATACTTCATGCTAGAACTTGTCCCATGCCATGACATGCCTTGTAGTGAGTTAATCAAGCTTGTAAAGATGCCATGTTGAATCTGTTTTTTTCATGTCCTGGAATTTCACTAAGTCTAAATCTGTTTATGTTTTTGCTATGTTCACATGCTTGCAATTGTATTTTCTGATCCCTTTTGGCTCAAGGTCACTAAGGGACTTTTGTTATATGCTTAGAGTAGCTTCATGCCATGCCTTCCTTTGCCATGATGTGTTCCTGTAGCATGTAGTTTTCATGCTCTAAAGATTGCTTCCTGCTGATAAATTCCTGATTTGTTGTTATTTCACTAAGTCTGAAACCTGTTACCTTTTTGCACTTTTGCCATGTTTGTTTGAACCTGTTAATGAGTGAATTAGCCGTAGCTCAGTGTTCATCTTTTGTCAAGCATCATGAGTGGATCCCTGTCATGTATTTTGTTGCCATGTTTGAGTGCTGTAGCATATTTAACTTGATGCATTTAGATGGCTACTTGCTGATTATCGCAGACCGGTGTCATATTTGTTTTGCTTGCCATTTCCAAACCGTGCATCCGATTCCGATGATCTTTATATCGATTTCAACCAAAATCACCTCACCTTTCTAGTGGCACTCTTGGATTTCCAAGTTGAGGCCAGGTTCAATCATTCCTTTCCAAATCTAGCATATGCATCACATATCGCATCCCGCATATCATACCATGTTTGCATCATATTGCTTACGCATTGCTCGTGGTTGATTGTGTTCTTTTGCTTGTTGTTCTTGCTTGGGTAGAGCCGGGAGACGAGTTCGTGAACGAGGATCAAGGCAACTCTGAGCACTTTGCAGGCAAGATGACCATACCCTCGAAATCACTTCTATCTTTGCTTGCTAGATGCTCGCTCTTTTGCTATACCTATGCTACGATACCTACCACTTGCTTATCATGCCTCCCAAATTGCCATGTCAAACCTCTAACCCACCTTGTCCTAGCAAACCGTTGATTGGCTATGTTACCACTTTGCTCAGCCCCTCTTATAGCGTTGCTAGTTGCAGGTGAAGTTTGGAGATCGTTCCTTGTTGGAACATTATTTATTGTTGGGATATCACAATATTATCTTGTTTATCTTAATGTACCTATATACTTGGCAAAGGGTGGAAGGCTCGGCCTTATGCCTAGTGTTTTGTTCCACTCTTGCCGCCTTAGTTTCCGTCATATCGGTGTTATGTTCCCGGATTTTGCGTTCCTTACACGGTTGGGTTATAATGGGAACCCCTTGATAGTTCACCTTGAATAAAACTCCTCCAGCAAGGCCCGACCTTGGTTTTACCATTTGCCACCTAGCCTTTTTCCCTTGGGTTTCGCGGACTCAAGGGTCATCTTTATTTTTAAACCCCCGGGCCAGTGCTTCTCTAAGTGTTGGTCCAACCCAGAGCACCGCGCGGGGCCATCCCTTGGCAACTTGGGTTACGTTGGCTTCCGTACGCTTAGCTTATCTGGTGTGCCCTGAGAACGAGATATGTGCAGCTCCTATCGGGATTTGTTGGCACAGCGGGTGGTCTTGCTGGACTTGTTTTACCATTGTCCAGGATGTCTTGTAACCGGGATGCCGAGTCTGATCGGATTGTCTTGGGAGAAGGAATATCCTTCGTTGACCGTGAGAGCTTGTGATGGGCTAAGTCGGGACTCCCCTGCAGGGATTTGAACTTTCAAAAGCCGTGCCCACGGTTATGGGCAGATGGGAATTTGTTAATGTCCGGTTGTAGATAACATGAAACTTAACTTAATTAAAATACACCAACTGCGTGTGTAACCGTGATGGTCTCTTCTCGGCGGAGTCCGAGAAGTGAACACAGTGTTGAGTAATGTTTGGCGTAGATTGTTCTAGGATCACTTCTTGATCATAGTTGTCCGATCGTGCTTTTGCCTTCTCTTCTCGCTCTCTTTTGCGAATATGTTAGCCACCATATATGCTAGTCGCTTGCTGGAGCTCCACATCATTCCTTACCTTACCTATAAGCTTAAATAGTCTTGATCGCGAGGGTGCGAGATTGCTGAGTCCCCGTGACTCACAATTTACTTCCAAAACCATATACAGGGACCGATGATACCATTCCAGAGGATATGACCGAGCTCAAGTGGGAGTTCGATGAAGACTCTCGCTGTTACTATGTGTCTTTCTCAGATGATCAGTAGTGGTGCCCAGTTGGGGCGATCGGGGACTTTGTCGCATTTGGGGGTTGATCTTCATTTTGGTTCTGTAGTCGGACCTTGAGTGTATTTGGATGAATGTAATGTTATTCATGTATTTGTGTGACGTGGCGAGTGTAAGCCAACTATGTATCATTTCCCCTTTATTTATATTACATGGGTTGTTTGCGAAGATTACCTCTCTTGCGACATTGCTTTCAATGCGGTTATGCCTCTAAGTCGTGCTTCGGCACGTAGGAGATATAGCCGCATCAGGGCGTTACACTGGGCCACTTCAAGCATCTCATGACGATTAGAAGGAAGATGTAGAAGACTTGACGTATACTCCAAGATGTTGGATCCGTGAAGGACTGTCTCCCCATACATAGCCGACTATGAACTTGTACCTAAGACCCCCTATCTCTATAAACCAAGGGGTCTAACTCGTAGACACACATTACAATCTCTTGATAGTTAATATGTACTTTGTACATACTCTAACATAGTAAAACACAAACAAGACATAGAGTATTATCTCTTCGGAGAGTCTGAACCTGGATAAACCCTGTCTTGGGTTGTTTCTTCAAATGAGCAAGCGAAGGAAAAAAAGATGAGCGAGGCAAGCAGATGCTACTGGGTTGGGTTGTTACTTTCCATGGGTGCTCATTTCCTACTTTCTAGGTAGGTGCTCATTTCCATCTAATAGTGGAGTATTCCGTGCCTTAAGCGTTAAATAGGAGGTTCCTAGCATAAGATTTAAAGAGAAGTAAAGGTTCTTGCTGCACTGGACCTAAGTATATTGTCTCACACCCAAGGTGAGTATGAAGGACTAAAGCCACTAAAAGACCTGCTTTTTGGCAGGTTAGTATAAAATGTGGTGTTTTTAGTGGTTAGCAATGGTCTGGGCAGCTGCAATTTACATTCAAGAATGAAAACTATCTATTTTTCGTGAATCAGAGCTTTTAATTAAACATTGAACAACATTACAGAGTTCATGCTGAATGTAGGGAGATAAAAATGAAGGAAATATGCCCTAGAGGCAATAATAAAGTTGTTATTTATATTTCCTTATATCATGATAAATGTTTATTATTCATGCTAGAACTGTATTAACCGGAAACTTAGTACATGTGTGAATACATAGACAAACAGAGTGTCCCTAATATGCCTCTACTTGACTAGCTCATTAATCAAAGATGGTTAAGTTTCCTGACCATAGACATGTGTTGTCATTTGATGAATGGGATCAAATCATTAGAGAATGATGTGATGGACAAGACCCATCTATTAGCTTAGCATTATGATCGTTTAGTTTTATTGTTATTGCTTTCTTCATGACTTATACATGTTCCTCTGACTATGAGATTATGCAACTCCCGAATAGCGGAGGAACACTTTGTGTGCTATGTGACCTCACAACGTAACTGGGTGATTATAAAGATGATCTACAGGTGTCTTCGATGGTGTTTGTTGAGTTGGCATAGATCAAGATTAGGATTTGTCACTCCATGTATCGGAGAGGTATCTCTGGGCCCTCTCGGTAATGCACATCACTATAAGCCTTGCAAGCAATATGACTAATGAGTTAGTTACGGGATGATGCATTACGGAACGAGTAAAGAGACTTGCCGGTAACAAGATTGAACTAGGTATGATGATACCGATGATCGAATCTTGGGCAAGTAACATACCAATGATAAAGGGAATGATGTATGTTGTTATGCGGTTTGACCGATAAAGATCTTCATAGAATATGTAGGATCCAATATGAGCATCTAGGTTCTGCTATTGGTTACTGACCGAAGATGTGTCTCGGTCATGTCTACATAGTTCTCGAACCCGTAGGGTCCGCACGCTTAACGTTCGATGACGATTTATATTATGAGTTATGTGATTTGATGACCAAAGTTTGTTCGGAGTCATGGATAAGATCACGGACATGACGAGGAGTCTCAAAATGGTTGAGAGGTAAAGATTCATATATTGGAAGGTTATATTCGGACATCGGAATGGTTCCGAGTGATTCAGATATTTTACTGGAGTACCGAGGGGTTAACGGACCCCCCCCCAGGGGGGGGAGTATTGGGCCTATTGGGCCGAATAGGAGGAGAGGAGAAAGGCCACGTGAGGAGGGGCGCGCCCCCCTTGCACAAACCGAATTGGAATAGGGGAAGGGGGCGGCCCCCTCTTTCCTTCTCCCTCTCTCTCCCTTCCCCTTTCCCTCTCCGGTGGAAGGAAGGAGGGGGGCCGAATCCTACTTGGACTAGGAGTCCAAGTAGGACTCCCCCATGGTGCGCCCCCTTTGGCCGGCCACCTCCCCCCCTTTATATACGGAGGCGGGGGGCACCCCAAAGGCACAACAGACAATCTCTTATCCGTGTGCGGTGCCCCCTCCATAGTTCAACACCTCAGTCATATCGTCGTAGTGCTTAGGTGAAGCCCTGCGCTTGTAACTTCATCATCACCATCGCCACACCGTCGTGCTGACGGAACTCTCCCTCGTCCTCAACTGGATCAAGAGCTCGAGGGACATCATCGTGCTGAACGTGTGCTAAACACGGAGGTGCCACACATTCGATACTTGGACCGGTTGGATCGTGAAGACGTTTGACTACATCAACTGCATTATTAAACGCTTCCGCTTTTGGTCTACGAGGGTATGTGGACACACTCTCCCCTCTCGTTGTTATGCATCTCCGTCGTTGCTATGCGTGATCATAGGATTTTTTTGAATTACTACGTTCCCCAACAATGGCATCTGAGCCAGGTCTATGCGTAGATGTTATATGCACGAGTAGAACACAAAGAGTTGTGGGCGATAATAGTTATACTGCTTACCACCAACGTCTTACTTTGATTCGGCGGTATTGTTGGATGAAGCGGCTAATACGTCTCCATCGTATCTACTTTTCCGAACACTTTTGCCCTTGTTTTAGACTCTAACTTGCATGATTTGAATGGAACCAACCCGGACGGCCGCTGTTTTCAGCAGAATTGCCATGGTGTTATTTTTGTGCAGAAATAAAAGTTCTCGGAATGACCTGAAAATCAACGGAGAATATTTTTGGAATATATAAAAAATACTAGCGGAAGAATCCACGTCAGGGGGCCCACACCCTGTCCACGTGGGTGGGGGGCGCGCCTACCCCCTGGGCACGCCCCCTGCCTTGTGGGCCCCCTGACACTCCACCGACCTCAACTCCAACTCCATATATTCACGTTCGGGGAGAACAAAATAGGAGAGAAGGATTCATCGCGTTTTACGATACGGAGCCGCCGCCAAGCCCTAATCTCTCTTCGGAGGGCTGATCTGGAGTCCGTTCGGGGCTCCGGAGTGGGGAATCCGTCGCCATTGTCATCATCAACCTTCCTCCATCACCAATTTGATGATGCTCACTACCGTGCGTGAGTAATTCCATCGTAGGCTTGCTGGACGGTGATGGGTTGGATGAGATTTATCATGTAATCGAGTTAGTTTTGTTAGGGTTTGATCCGTAGTATCCATTATGTTCTGAGATTGATGTTGCTATGGCTTTGCTATGCTTAATGCTTGTCACTAGGGCCCGAGTGCCATGATTTCAGATCTGAACTTATTATGTTTTCATGAATATATGAGAGTTCTTGATCCTATCTTGCAAGTCTATAGTCACCTATTATGTGTTATGATCCGTTAACCCCGAAGTGACAATAATTGGGATACTTACCGGTGATGTCCGTAGTTTGAGGAGTTCATGTATTCACTAAGTGTTAATTATTTGGTCCCGTACTCTATTAAAAGGAGGCCTTAATATCCCTTAGTTTCCAATAGGACCCCGCTACCATGGGAGGGTAGGACAAAAGATGTCATGCAAGTTCTTTTCCATAAGCACATATGACTATATTCGGAATACATGCCTACATTACATTGATGAACTGGAGCTAGTTCTGTGTCACCCTATGTTATAACTATTGCATGAGGAATCGCATCCGACATAATTATCCATCACTGATCCATTGCCTACGAGCTTTTCACATATTGTTCTTCGCTTATTTACTTTTCTGTTGCTACTGTTACAATCACTATAAAACGAAAACTGCTATCGTTACTTTTGCTACCGTTACCACTACTATCATATTACTTTGCTACTAAATACTTTGTTGCAGATATTAAGTTTCTAGGTGTGGTTGAATTGACAACTGAGCTGCTAATACTTGAGAATATTCTTTGGCTCCCCTTGTGTCGAATCAATAAATTTGGGTTGAATACTCTACCCTCGAAAACTGTTGCGATCCCCTATACTTGTGGTTATCAAGACTATTTTTTGGCGTCGTTGCCGGGGAGCATAGCTCTATTCTTTGAGTCACCTGGGATTTATATCTGTTGATCACTATGAAGAACTTGAAAGATAAAAGAACCAAGATTTTTCCCTCAACTACGAGGGGAGGTAAGGAACTGCCGTCTAGCTCTGCACTTGATTCACCTTCTGTTTTGAGTAAACTTGTGACACCTAGTCATGCTATTCATTCTGATATGTCGCATGTTATTGATGATGGCACTTCTGCTTTGCATGATACTTATGATGAAACTACTTCTATGCTTGATAATACCATGCCACTAGGTGAATTTCTTGATGAACAACTTGCTAGGTTAGTGAGAATGAAATTATTGAAACTGATAATATTGATGAAAGTGATGATGAAGATTCTCCCCTAGATATGAATTTCCTGTTGTGCCTGAGGGTTATGTTATTGAAAGTGCGTTAAGTCGACTAGAGGGGGGGGTGAATAGGCGATTTTTATGAATTCTTCACTGAGGAATTTCAGGGTGAGGAAATTCCTAAGAGAAGAACTACTTGCAGCGGAATAAGTACTCAGAAGTAAACGTAACAAAGCATGAGCATGGTCTTCATGATGAAATGAAAACAAGCACAGAGTACAGAAAGCGTAAACACATGATAAGCAAAATGAAGACAATCAGACTGAAGAAGCTTGAGCTGAGGAAATAGAGAACGTCTTCAGTCAAAGTCTTCAAACAGATATCAACAAGCACACAACACGGAAATGAGGAAATGGAAGGGTTGAGGAAATGGAACCAGTTAGCTCGGTGAAGACAATGATTTGGTAGACCAGTTCCAACTGTTGTGACAGTTGTACGTCTGGTTAGGGTGGCTAGGTATTTAAACCCGAGGACACACAGTCCCGGACACCCAGTCCTGAACACGCAGATCAGGACACTTAGTCCTCACCGTATTATCCTTGAGTTAAGGTCACACAGACCTCGCCCAATCACTCGTGGTAAGTCTTCAGGTGACTTCCAAACCTTCACAGACTCGGTCACTCGGCGATCCACAATTTCCTCTTGGATGCTCTAGACCATGACGCCTAACCGTCTGGAAAATGCACCATCTTCAAAGGTAACAAGCATCGGATCCATGCAGGATCAATATCTTCAGTGATGTTCAATCACTTTGGGTTTGTAGGTGTTTGGGTTTGGGTTTTCCTCACTTGATGATTTTCACTCAAAGTCTCCGGAGGATGGGATGCTCTCAAATGACAAGTGTCAGTTTCTCTCAGAGCAACCAACCAGCTAGTGGTTGTAGGGGCGGCTATTTATAGCCTAGGGAGCAGCCCGACATGATAAGACATAAATGCCCTTCAATGATATGACCGTTAGGTGGGTACATATTTTGGGACAGCTGGCGCATAACACAGCAACGGTCGGAATTTTGAGTATCAAATTCCTCAGGGCTATCATGTTCCTAACTGTGTAGGCAATCCGCACTGGCGAATTCCTAACTCCTCAGTCAGTACAAATTCCTCGGAGATCAGAAGAACTTCGTCTCTATCACTAAAGAAATTGACTGAGCTGTATGAGATTTCCAATGGCTTCACTCAAAGGGATTGGTAGGTGTAAAATTTGAGTTGATCATCACTTGGAAAATTTTCCTTAGTATTTCCTCGACCCCCTTTAACAGTACGGTGTTTCCTATGACTCAAGAAAGAGAAAATGAAACTACGAAAACAAAAGTCTTCATGCTTCATGTTCCTTGAATGAATACCAAGTCTTCAGGATCACGCCAATTTCTTCACTTTCAAAGTCTTCAGAAATCCAAAGTCTTCAGTCAAAGAACTTCATTTTTAGGGGTCGACTTTCTCTGTAAATATCAAACTCCTCATAGACTTATAGACCCGTGTACACTCACAAATGCATCAGTCCCTTAACCTATAAGTCTTCAATACACCAAAATCACTAAGGGGCACTAGATGCACTTACAATCTCCCCCTTTTTGGTGATTGATGACAATATAGGTTAAGTTTTCAATGGGGATAAACATATGAAGTGTAAATACTGATATTGAGGAATTTGATTGCAAGATATAGAAGAACTCCCCCTGAAGATGTGCATAGTGAGGAATTTGCTTTTGAAGCAATGCACACTTTGAAGAGTAGAATCATGGAGATCTCCCCCTATATCTTGTAATCCATACACGTATTTAACATATAATAAGAAGAATTTGAAATGCATGAAGAAATATGGTGACTAATGTAATTCATCATGCATGCATTAACATTAATGAGGAATAAACATGCAGAAAAACTTAGCAAAAGTATCAGACCACCATAGAGTTTAAGTTTACAACTCGATTGAATAAAGTCTCAGAAGAACGAGAGTTGTAACTTAAAAAACGCCCATATAAGTAGACCCGCTTGAAGACTAACTCAAATTTCTCCCCCCTTGTCATCAAATGACCAAAAAAGGGACGGAAAATGAGGACTAACGCCCTTGAAGAATATCAAGTTGAAGGAGGAGTGCCATCGTTGTTGGGGCCGTTTGTTGTTGTAGGGCCTGCCGCAGTGTCGTCCAAATCTTCATGCTCATCGGTTTCGCGTGATGAAGAATATGAGCTGGCCACCAAGGAAGGAACTTTAGCCTTCTTCAATTTCTTCGCCGGTGGCGGCTGAGACCATTCAAAGTCCCGCTTGAAACCCATTTGCTTTAGATCATCTTCACCATACATATGTGACAAAACAACCCAGGTGCGACCGAAGACTTCATGGAGGTAGTAATGGTTTTCTTCACTGCATTGTGTGTAGTAGTCATGTTGTGAAGAATAGAACCAAACTGACGCTTAACCCATTTGTGGTTTTGATCCACTTTCTGGTGAAGACTAAGAAGAAGCTCACGGTCAGTCATCACCCGGGGAGCTGTTGCTTGAGGATTTGGCTTTGATGCATTAGCGGCAGAATCATGAGTAGCAGAATCATCATTGGTGGAGTAAGATGCAGCTTTGCGAAACTGACCATCCAATGGACGAATGCCTTCATCAATAATTGCAGTAGCTTTGCCCTTTTCATCAGATGAGGAAAATGTCCGCTTGAGGACTTCTATAGGGGCAGGTAACTGACATGATTATGAAAGTCAGCCTTGTAGTTGAGTGAAGACCTTGTTATGAGGAATCTCATAATCCAGGGTGCGTAAGGCTTCAACTCAAACGGAGAGAGGGCAACATTTGCCAGAGTCCTCATTAAGAAATCATGATAGTTGATAGGAATGCCATGTTTGATATTGAATAGCAGATTCTTCATGATGCCAACTACTTCTTCATCATTTGAATCGTGGCCTTTGATTGGACTCATTGTCTTCGTCAGAATGTGATAGACAGTTCTAGGCATAAACAACAACTCCTTCACGAGGAATTTGGTCCTTGGAGCTTGACCTGGCTTCAGAGACTTCATTAACACTTGCATGTAATGGGCAGTGAGTTCAGGTTCATGATAGATGCAACGAGCGCCTTCAAGGGGAGGACTAACAGGGAGGGCATGAAGTAATTCAGAGGCCGGTGCTTTGAAATGTGTGTTTTATATCATCCAGTCCAAAACCCAAGAGTTCACATCGTCAGCATCGCCTGTGATATGCAGAGTTGCATAGAATTAAAGAATGAGCTCTTCATTCCAATCACAAATATCCGTGCAAAAGTTGAGCAGTCCTGCATCATGAAGCACACTGAGGACTGGGGTGAAGCAAGGCAGTGATTCCATGTCCACGTGAGGAATATGCGCATGGTCGAAGACTTTGTCCTTATTGATGAGCAGTGAAGAATAAAAGTTTGCTTGGTTGGCAGTCCAGAAGCGCTTCCTTCTAAGACGAGCAGAGTCATAAGGGTTATAGTCTATGAAGAACACATGCTCACCGAAGAAGTCATCAGCCTTGAATTTCTGCTTCTTCAAGAAGGGATCCTTTGGCTTGGGCTGAGAGGTATCGGTCAATTGCATCACCACCTCAGGAAATCACAATCTTAGGATCCACTGGCTGAGGAATTTCAGCTTCTTCTTCAGTGACAGCCTGAGTCTTCAATTCTTCATTAACATTTTCTTCAACACTAGTGGCTTGAATCTCTTCATGGACAAACAGTGTGGCATGAGGTTCTTCAGATCCCATTTGAACTTCAGTGGTTACAGGAGACTGAGGAATTTGTTGAAGGGGTGTGAACAGAGGAGAATTAGGGTGCTCACTTTTCCAAAAGTCATCATTCAACACTAGAGTTGTGCATCCAATGTCCACATCTTCTTCTTCATTCTTTTCTTCAATGTCGGCCTCTTCAGCAGTGAACCGAGGCATGGGCGATGAGACTATTGGGGTTGAAGGGATTGCATCCGCTTCAATTTCTTCATCCAACTGCTTTGAAGAAGCAACAGAAGGAATGTCTTCATCAGATCCACTTGGAATCTCATATTCTTCATCAAAAGGAACAAGGTCCTTTGATGGCATGGATGAGACAGGAACAACATCAATTTGATTGTCAAAAGAGCTAGTTAGCGGCTTCATCTTCTTCGGAGTTGAAGAATCTGATGCGGTTGATGCCTTCCTTTTCTTCACAACTGTACGCTCTGCAGCCTTGGTCTTCTTCACATTTGATGCAGATGGAAGGATCAGAGTTGGGGTAGGTGCAGGAGGAGCAGAGGAATTTGGTTCTACAACTTCAGGCACAACTGATGTAGTTGCCCTGACTTCTTCATTTTCTTCAGACGCAATACTAGTGGGTGCCCTGGCAATATCTTCAGCGGCTGGAATCTCTTCATCAGCCCTGGTACTATGAGAATCTTCAGTAGCCTAATTTTCATCAGCAGTGCTAGCATGCTCTTCAGTAGGCTGAGCAGATGCCTCAGCCTGAGGATTTTCTTGTTGCTTTGGGGCTGCAACATGGGAAGTGAACTTCTCAGTTATCTTGACAAATCTAACTTTGGCACCAAGCCAGTCAGCATAATAGCGATCAAATTCATCACTTAGTTGCTTGATCTCAGATTGAAGAGTAACAAGTTCTTCAGGTGAAAGCTTCAGAACGTTTTTCTTTAGAAAGCGCTCTTTCTTGTACTGCGCTCTCTTCACCTTCCTCCCCTGTTCATATTTCCATTTTTCTTCGTCAATGAAGTGAGTCAGCACATGACTTTGACCAGGAGTGAGGTTCATCTCCGGCAAAGGTGTGTTGGGATCCTTGTGCCATAGGTCGATGAAGTCTAGGATCAATTTCGGATCCAGTATCAATGGCACATTGCTGCCTTTGGCTCTAGCGGCCCTGAGCTGCCTGTATCTAATGATTTCGGCAAGTTCCTCATCATCAGCTTCATCATCTTCAGACGGTACTTGAAAGGCAACCTGCTTCTTTTGAGTACTTGGTCGAGAGCCTCGTCCAGCAGTGGCCTTTGTCTTCAGCAGAGAGGGGCCAATTGATGAATTGGGTGCAACTGAAGAACTAGCAGAAGCTCCTGAGGCAATAGAGATGCCTGTTGTCCTTTGGCACATGGCGAGATGCACAGGTGCTGAGGATTTTGACGGAGAAGCTGAGGACTTTGGAGGAGCTGGAGCAGCTTGAGGAATTTGCCATGAGGGCTTTGAAGAATCTGGCCTTGAGGGCATTGGGAGTGAAGCACTTGGCTTATGAGTAGGCTTCTTTGCCATGGCCTTATTTGGCTTGCTTGCAGAGGCCTCAGCAGTGGTAGCAGCAGCAGCAGAGTCTTCATTAAATTTCCTCACTGCTTCCTTAGCTAATTTGGCTACCTTGGCCTGGCGCTTGGCCTATTCATCAGGATAGTCCTCACCACGCTTGAGGCTGGTTGGATCAGCTTCTTGGCCGGGTGCCAATGGAGGTCTTGGGCATGGAGGATTAAGAGCGAATTTCTTCATATACTTGGGAGTAACATATCTGTACTCCCTCCATTCCCGTGCCATCTCCTCTCTATTCTTTGTATGCGCACCTTGCGCTGATTTTTGTCCTCCTTTCCATGTGTGGCCTCACCAGGAGTGCAATAATCCTTGTATATGTCATCAGGAATCTTGAAAGCAGTATTGACCTCAGGCCTCTTTCCTCCCTTTTGTGGCTTCTTACCGTCAGCCATTTTCTTCAGCTGAGGAATTTGAGCAATGGAATTCTCTGAAGAGGTGTGCAACTTTTCTTCAAGGAACGCTGCAAATAAGTTAAGTTGATGAGAACCTAGTGATTCAGCAGCGGACATGTGTACATGTGAATAGAGTATAGTTACGAGGAATTTGGAGAGGTCATATGCGTTCTCAGAAGGTTTTGCACATGTACTAAAAACGCCCATATAGACAGACCCGCTTGAAGACTAACTCAAAATTCTCCCCCTTTGTCATTGAATGACCAAAAGGATCGAAAATGAGGACTAACGCCCCTGAAGAATATCAAGTTGATGAAGGAGCGCCAGCGTTGTTGGGGTCGTTTGTCGTGGAAGGGCTTGCCGCAGTGTCGTCCAAGTCTTCATACTCGTCGGTATCGCGTGATGAAGAATATGAGCTGGACACCAAAGAAGGAACCTTGACCTTCTTGAATTTCTTCGGTGGAGGTGCAGACCAGTCAAAATCTTCCTTGAGACCCATTTTCTTGAGATCTTCTTCACCATATAGATGTGATAGAATAGCCTAGGTGTGACCAAAGACTTCATGGAGGTAGTAATGGTTTTTCTTCACTGCATTGTGTGTGGCAGTCATGTTGTGAAGAAATCAACCAAACTGACGCTTAACCCATTTATGGTTTCGATCCACCTTCTGGTGAAAACTAAGCAGAAGCTCACGGTCAGTCATCACACGAGGAGCAGTGGCTTGAGGAGTAGAATTGGGTGCATTGGCAGTAGAGTCATGTGTGGCAGAGTCATCATTGGTGGAATAAGATTCTGCTTTCCGAAACTAACCATCCAATGGACGAATGCCTTCGTCAATGACTGTAGGAGCTTTGCCCTTTCCATCAGTTGAAGTAAAAGCTTGCTTGAGGACTTCAATCGGGGGCAGATAGCTAAGGTGATTTTGAAAATCAGCCTTATAGTTGAGTGAAGACCTTGTCCTAAGGAATCTCATAATCCAAGGTGCATAAGGCTTCAGCTCAAACGGAGAAAGTGCATCATTTGCCAAAGTCCTCATCAAGAAATCGTGATAGTTGATAGGAATGTTATGAATGATGTTGAATAGAAGATTCTTCATGATGCCAACTATTTCCTCATCAGATGAGTCGTGGCCTTTGATGGGACTCATTGTCCTCGTCAGAATGCGATAAACGGTTCTGGGCACATAGAGTAAATCCTTTACGAGGAATTTGGTCCTTGGGGCTTGACCGAGCTTCAAAGGCTTCATTAACACTTGCATGTAATGGGCTGTGAGTTCTGGTTCATGATACAGGCAGCGAGCTCCTTCACTGGGTGGACTGATGGGCAGGGCGTGAAGCAATTCAGAGGCTGGTGCCTTATAGTGAGTATTTTCGGTCATCCAGTCCAAGACCCAGGTGTTGATATCTTCAGGATCACCTGTGATATGCAATGTAGCGTAGAACTAAAGAATATAAGCTCTTCATTCCAATCAACAATGTCAGAGCAAAAGTTGAGGAGGCCTGCATCATGAAGAACACTGAGGACAGGAGAGAAGCAAGGTAATGATTCCATGTCCATGTGAGGAATATGCTCATGGTAGAAGATTTTGTCTTTGTTGAAAAGCAGTGAAGAATAGAAGTTGGCCTGGTTTGCAGTCCAGAAACGCTTCCTCCTTAGACAAGCAGAGTCATAAGGATTGTAGTTAGTGAAGAACACGTGCTCGCCGAAGAAATCATCAGCCTTGAATTTCTGCTTCTTTGAGAATGGATCCTTTGGCTTGGGGTGAGGAGTGTGAGTCAATTGCATCACCACCTCCGAGATCTCGATCTCAGGTTCCACAGGCCGAGGAATTTCAGGTGCTGCTTCAGTGGCACCCTGGGACTTCAATTTTTCATTTACATGATCTTCAGCACTAGTGGTTGGTATTTCTTCATGGACATACAGTATGGCATGAGGTTCATCAGATCCCATTTGTACAGTAGTTTCTGGGGACTGAGGAATTTGTTGCAACGGTGTGAAGAGTGGAGAGTTGGGGTGCTGACTTTCCCAAAATTCATCACTTAGCACAGGTGTGGTATAGCCAATGTCCACATCTTCATCTTCCATTTCTTCAACTCCGGCCTCTTCAATAGTAAACTGATGCATAGGCGGGGAGACAACTGGAGTTGAAGGGATTGTATCCACTTCAATTTCTTCATCCATCTGCTCTGATGAAGCAGGAGAGGGATTCTCTTCATCGGATTCACTTGGAATCACATATTCTTCATCAAAAGGAACAAGGTCCTTTGATGGCATGGTTGAGATAGGAACAACATCTATGGGGTTTGCAAACGAGCTTGTCAGTGGCTTCATCTTCTTCGGGGATGAAGAATCTGATGAAGTCGATGCCTTCCTTTTCTTCACTCCTGCATGCTCTGCAGCCTTAGTCTTCTTCATATCTGATGCAGATGGAAGTATTGGAGTTGGTGTAGGTGCAGGAGGAGCAGAGGAATTGGGTTGAATTTCTTCAGGTACAACTAATGCAGTCGCCCTGACTTCTTCATTTTCTTCAGGCACACCACTAGTGGATGCCCTGGCAATTTCTTTAGTGGCTGGAATGCAGAGCCCTGGAACTCATATTTTCTTCAGCAACCTGATTTTCATCAGTGGTGCTGGCAAGTTCTTCAGTCGGCTGAGCAGATGCTTCAGCGTGAGGAATTTGTTGCGTTGGGGCTGTACCATTTGAGGTGAAGTTATCAGCAAGTCTCACAAAGTGAACCTTGGCTCCAAGCCAATAAGCGCGGTATGCGTCAAATTCATCACTGAGTTTCTTGATCTCGGTTTGAATAGTGACAAGTTCTTCAATTGTCATAGAGACAGTATTTTTCTTCAGATAGCGCTCCTTCTTGTACTGCGCTTTCTTGATCTGCCTGGCCTTCTCAAACTTCCATTTCTCTTCTTGTATGAAGTGAGTCAACATATGGCTCTGGCCAGGAGTCAGCTTGAAGTCAAGCATGGGAGTGTTGGGGTCCTTGTGCCAAACATCAATATATTCGAGGATCAACTTTGGATCCAAAAGCAGAGGCACACTTGTACCCTTGGCTCTAGCGGCCCTGACTTGCCTGTCTCTGATGATTTCGGCAAGTTCTTCATCATCAGCTTCATCATCATCAGAGGGCACTTGGAAAGCAACTTGTTTCTTGTGAGGACTTGATCGAGGACTTGGTCGAGGACCTCGTCCAGCAGTAGTCTTCTTCTTCAGAAGAGAGGGAGCAGCTGAGGAACTTGCAGAGGCTCCTGAGGCAATAGATATGCCTGTGGTCCTTTGGCACGTGGCGAGATGCACATGTGCTGAGGATTTGTACGGAGCAGCTGAATATTTTGGCGGAGGAGCTGAAGATTTTGGAGGAGCAGGAGCAACGTGAGGAATTGGCCGTGAGGGCTTTGAGGAATCTGGCCGTGAGGGCATAGCTGAGGAACTCGACCATGAGGGCATTGCTGGTGAAGCACTGGCCTTGTGAGCAGGCTTCTTTAGCATGGCCTTCTTCGGCTTTATAGAGGCCTCAACAGCAGCAGTGGCAGCAGAGTCTTCGTTGAATTTCCTCACTGCATCTTTTGCTTGTTTGGCCAACTTGGCCTGGCGCTTGGCCCATTCGTCAGGATAGTCCTCACCGCGCTTGAGGCTAGTGGGATCAGCTATTTGGCCATGTGCCAACGGAGGTCTTGGGCATGGAGGATTTAGTGCAAATTTCTTCATATATTTGGGAGTGACATATCTGTACTCCCTCCACTCTCTTGCCCATCTCCTCTCAATCTTTTGAATGCGCACCTTGCGCTGATTTTTATCTTCCTCAGGGGGTGTGCAGTACCCAGCATAGATGTCCTCAGGGTATTTCAAAGGCAGTGTTGACCTCAAGCCTCTTTCCTCCTTTCTGTGGCTTCTTACCATTAGCCATTTTCTTCAGTTGAGGAATTTGAACAATTGAATTCTCTGAAGAGGTATGCAACTTTTCTTCGAGGAATGCTGCAAATGAGTTAAGTTGATGAGAACCTAGTGATTCAGCAGCTGACATGAGTACCTGTGAACAGAGTATAGTTGCGAGGAATTTGGAGAGGTCATATCCATTCTCATAAGGTTTTTATATAAAGAAAAAGTTTGAGGAATTTGACCAGATGAGTCTTGAAGAATTTCACTAAGCGTTCTTTGTCTTAGGTTTCAGAGATGTATAGATTGAAAATCCACACATCTGAGGAATCTTGAAGAAAAACATAGCTTAGAGAAACGAATCAAGAACAGATGTCATGTGAGGTGTTTTAGTGTGTGAAGATAGGAAGAAGAACACCTTTGAGGATTTTGTAGAAATCATTTGAATCAAAGAGGGCAGTAAAAGTAACTTTTAATTACCCTGGACGAAGAACACGACGAACTGGAATGTGGAGATGTGAAGTTCATCAGTGCAGATCTTCCATGCCCTAACTTGGCGGAGGAAGACAGCTACGGCGATGGCGGAGTGAAGATTTCTGCGGCCGGCGCGAGTACGACGGCGATGAGGTCGAGGCAGTGAAGCTTTTCCTCACCGGTGACGATGATGTAGCAGCGGCGCTAGGGTTTGAGAAGCTCGAGTTGGAGAGTGGTTGAGCAGAGTAAAGGAAGTGAGGAAGGGGAAGGGGTATTTATAGCCACGGTGAAAAACTGTTCGCCCGAAGAATTTGGACGAACGTGCCCCTAACCCTTCTCATTCGCTTGACATGTGTCACCCACGTACTGAGAAGTGGAGATCGTGCGTGATCGTGGGTGAATGGATAAGTATATCGTGGGATGCGGAACGGTTTGAGCGGCAAAGCCGAAAATTTAGATAAGATAGGTTTTAAAGTTTCGTTCGCAATTTCATCAGCTGACAAGGACACAGTGAAGATTTTGAACGAGTTTCAAATAGAACGCACATGAAGAATTTGTGAACAGATTGGGTTGAGTATAGCATAGAGAGGGAAGGGTCCGATCACATTCACTTAGCAGAAAAACCAACTTGAAGAAATAGTCATAAGTGAATGCTGTAGAGGACATCAACTCATATATATATATATATAGCTAATGAAGAAAAATGACGGCAATAGAGAAGACAATGCAAAGTTGAAGAATCTGAACAACTGAGGAATTTTAACCTTTGGTGGTGGCGTGACCCACTGTATAAGAATGATGACTTCAGACACCGCGTACAATTATCGTAGGGTTCTAAGAATCAAATTCTTCATTAATTTCTTCACACTTAGAGTGTTATTCTTCATTGATTGAAGAAAAACATTTCTTCATGTGTTGCACATCTAAGTCATCAATTTTGCATAAGTGTTAGGATGAGTGTCCTTTTCAAAGAACATTCAAAGATTCTAAGATATTTAGATCACACCGCAACTTGCTAAATCTCTTCTCATCCAAGGGCTTTGTGAAGATATCGGCTAGCTGTTCTTCAGTCTTCACATGCTCAATAGAAATGTCACCCTTCAACACGTGATCACGAAGAATATGATGACGAATCTGAATGTGCTTTGTCTTCGAGTGCTGAACTGGCTTATGAGCAATCTTGATGGCACTCTCATTGTCACAGTAGAGTGACACATTCTTCACGTTGACGCCGTAGTCCTTGAGTGTTTGCTTCATCCATAGTAGTTGATCACAGCAAGAACCAGCAGCAATGTACTCAGCTTCAGCAGTAAAAAGTGATATGCATTTCTGTTTCTTCGAGGACCAACAGACCAAAGATCGTCCGAAGAAATGGCATGTGCCAGATGTTGACTTGCGGTCCACATGATCACCAGCATAGTCAGAGTCTGAAAATCCAATGAGATCAAAAGTTGAGCCCTTGGGGTACCATAATCCAAGTGTTGGTGTGTGAGCTAGATATCAAAGAATATGCTTCATAGCCTTATGGTGTGATTCCTTCGGTGTAGCTTGAAATCGGGCACACATGCAAACACTAAGCATAATATCTAGCCTAGATGCACATAAGTACAATAAAGAACCAATCATGGAGCGGTATAACTTTTGATCGAAGTCAATACCATTTTCATCAGTGCATAGATGGTCATTTATGGGCATAGGAATTTTGACGCCTTTGCAATCTTGCATGCCGAATTTCCTCAATACATCCTTGAGGTATTTCTCCTGAGATATGAATATGCCATTGTGTTGTTGACGAATTTGAAGACCTGTGAAGAATTTCAATTCTCCCATCATAGACATTTCATATTCCTCCCTCATCATATAACCAAATTCATCAGTATGACGTTGGTCAGTACAGCCAAAGATAATATCATCAACATATATTTGGCACACAAACAATTCACCATCATAAGATTTAGTGAAAAGAGTAGGGTCGAGTGAACCGGGTTTGAAGCCTTTCTTCATAAGGAATTCCTTCAAAGTATCATACCACGCCCGTGGGGCCTGCTTGAGGACATAGAGGGCCTTATTGAGTCTAAAGACTTTGTCAAGATGCTTTGGATCTTCAAACCTGGGGGTTGAGCAACATATACTTCTTCCTCAAGCTTACCATTGAGGAATGCACTTTTCACATCCATTTGATATAGAGTGATATCATGATGGTTAGCATAAGCAAGTAATATGCGAATAGCCTCAAGTCTAGCAACATGTGCAAAAGTTTCATCAAAATCAATTCCTTCAACCTGTGTGTAGCCTTGAGCTACAAGCCGTGCCTTATTCCTTACCACAAGGCCATTTTCGTCTTGCTTGTTGCGATAGATCCATTTTGTGCCAATGATATTGTGCTTGCGAGGATCTAGATGTTTGACCAGTTCCCAGACGTTGTTGAGCTTGAACTGATGTAATTCTTCTTGCATGGCCTGAATCCACTCAGGCTCCAGAAATGCTTCATCTACCTTAGTGGGCTCTGTGATAGAGACAAAAGTATAGTGCCCACAAAAGTTAGACAAATGTGAAGCTTTTGAGCGTGTGAGAGGACCTGTCACTTTAAAGTCATTGATGATCTTTTCAACTTGCACTTCTTTTGCAACACGATGATGAGCTGGTTGTCGTTGAGGAATTTGATCAGCATTTTCTTCAGCACCATTTTCTTCAGTATTTTCTTCAGGTGCATTAGCTCGACGTTTTTCATGTTCTGGAATAACTTCTTCAACAGATTCTTCAGTAGGAATGACATCCTTAGTAGCCTTGAACTTGATAGTTTCCTCAGGTGCTGGTTCATCTATCACAGAAGGTAGGTGCTCTCTTTGTGAGCCATTAGTTTCATCGAACTGCACATCTACAGTTTCAACAACCTTGTGAAGAATGTTGTTGAAAACTCTGTAGGTGTGCGAGTCCTTTCCGTAACCAAGCATAAAACCTTCATGTGCTTTCAGTGCAAATTTTGAGTTGTGATGAGGATCTCTAATCCAACATTTAGCACCAAAGACTTTGAAATAACTTACTGTAACGCCCTCGATGCGGCTATATCTCCCACGTGTCGAAGCACGACTTAGAGGCATAACCGCATTGAAAGCAATGTCGCAAGTGAGGTAATCTTCACACAACCCATGTAATACACAAGGGAAAGAGATACATAGTTGGCTTACAATCGCCACTTCACACAATTACATGAATAAAGCATTACAACATCCAAATACAATCAAGGTCCGACTACAGAACCAAAATAAAAGAAGAACCCCAAATGCGACAAAGGTCCCCGATCAACCCCAACTGGGCTCCACTACTGATCAGCTAGAACGAAACCATACAAAGGACAAGATCTTCATCGAGCTCCTCCTGAGATTGGTTACGTCACCTGCTCGGTTCAACAGCACCTGCAAACTGGTTTTGGAAGTAACTGTGAGTCATGGGGACTTAGCAATCTCGCACCCTCGCGATCAAGAATATTTAAGCTTATGGGTAAGGTAAAGGTATAAGCTGGAGCTGCAGCAAGCGACTAGCATATATGGTGGCTAACATACGCAAAAGAGAGCGAGAAGAGAAGGCAAAGCACGATCGATAAACTATGATCAAGAAGTGATCCTAGAACAACCTACGTCAAACACAACTCCAACACCGTGTTCACTTCCCGGACTCCGCCGGAAAGAGACCATCACGGTTAAACACGCAGTTGATTCATTTTAATTAAGGTCAAGTTCAGGTTTTCTACAACCGGACATTAACAAATTCCCATCTGCCCATAACCGCGGGCACGGCTTTCGAAAGTTCAAAACCCTGCAGGGGTGTCCCAACTTAGCCCATGACAAGCTCTCATGGTCAACGAAGGAATAGACCTCCTCCCGAGACATTCCGATTAGACTCGGTATCCCGGTTCTTCAAGACACTTCAACAAGTTAAAACAAATCCAGCAACACCGCCCGAATGTGCCGACAAATCCCGATAGGAGCTGCACATATCTCGTTCTCAGGGCACACTCAGATGAGACATCCTACGAGTAAAACCAACCCTCAAGTTGCCCCGAGGTGGCCCCGCAGTCCGTTCAGTCAGACCAACACTCAGAGGAGCACTGGCCCGGGGGGGGGGGGGGGTTAGAATAAAGATGACCCTTGAGTCTGCAAAACCCAAGGGAAGGTGGTAGGTTGTTAGTGCAAATGGTAAAACCAAGGTTGGGCATTGCTGGAGGAGTTTTATTCAAGGCGAACTGTCAAGGGGTTCCCATTATAGCCCAACGGCGTAAGGAACGCAAAATCCGGGAACATAACACTGATATGACGGAAACTAGGGCGGCAAGAGTGGAACAAAACACCAGGCATAAGGCCGAGCCTTCCACCCTTTACCAAGTATATAGATGCATTAATTAAATAAGATATATAGTGATATCCCAACAAGTAAACATGTTCCAACAAGGAACAACATCTCCATGTTCTAACAAGGAACAAACTTCAATCTTCACCTGCAACTAACAACGCTATAAGAGGGGTTGAGCGAAGCGGTAACATAGCCAATCAACGGTTTGCTAGGACAAGGTGGGTTAGAGGCTTGGTTCAACAATATGGGAGGCATGATAAGCAAGTGGTAGGTATCGCAGCATAGGCATAGCAAAAGAGCGAGCATCTAGCAAGCGAAGATAGAAGTGATTTCGAGGGTATGGTCATCTTGCCTGAAATCCCGCAAGGAAGAAGAACGAGTCCATGAAGAAGACAAACGAACGTAGTCGAACGGATCCTCACAAACGCGACGTTATCGGAACCAACCCGAAGAAGCAAACACCGGAAAAGAAGCACACAACATAGTAAACAACCAACACATGAACATGGTATGATATGCGGGATGCGGTATGCGATGCATATGCATGATTTGACAAGGAATGCATGAACCTGGCCTCAACATGGAAATCCAAGTGTGCCATTGGAAATGTGAGATGAAATTCACTTGAAAACGATATAAAGATCGCCGAAATCGGAGTTACGGTTTGGAAATGGCAAGCGATTCAAAAATGACACCGGTCTGCGATTTACAGCAAGTAGCCATCTAAATGCAATGAGATGAACATACTACAACACCCAAACATGACAACAAAATACATGGCAGGGATGCATACAAGATGCTTAACAAAAGTCTAGCACTGAGCTACGGCCAATTCATCCATTAACAGGTTCAAACAAGCATGGCAAAAATGCATATGGTAAACAGATCTCAGACTTGGTGAAATTAACACTTGTCTGGAATTTCAAATCAGGTAGCACTCTTCGGAGCAACAAAACTACATGCTATAGGACCTGAGCATGGCAAAGTAAAGCATGGCATGGAGCTACTCAAAGATCTTAACAAAAGTCCCTTAGTGACCTTGAGCCAAAAGGGATCAGAAAACACAGTTGCAAGCATGTGAACATAGCAAAAACATAATCACTTCACAGACTTAGTGAAAACTGGAGCATGCTGAAAACAAATAGCAAGTAGGCATGTTTACGAGCTCGATGCACTCACCACAGAACAAGTCATGGAAAACTAAGCATACATACATTAAGAACACACAAAATGCAAGCTAGACATGGCAAGAACAATAACATAGCATGCACGGATCAACTACAACATCATCGGCAAAATTGCAAACAAGTTGACAATCTGCCCAGATTCACAAAGTAGCAAAAGTAGAGCTCGATTGACTCAAGCTAGGGTGCTCCATAATTGCAAACAAAGACATGGATGGATAGAGCACTACAATATTAACAAAACATCCTTACTGATCAGCCTCAAAAGAGGCACGAATCACTAGGAAACAACATGAACATATGGCATCATGAGATAAACAGGTCAAGGACTTGGTGGAATTGCTAAGTCCCTGAAAACAGAATTACCGAGTGCACCACTTTGCAAGCTTGCACTAGTCACCACACACATCACAAAAATACATGGGTTGCACCTCTGGAAAGATGACAAAACCCTTAACGAAACATATGTAGAACATCAGGGCATATCATGCACACATTAATCATGGCAAAAATGACAAAAAGCTAAATGGAGCAGCAGATCTGACAAATAACTCAAGTAGCCCTCTTCTAACAGCATTTCGGGCATCAAGATGAACTCAAATGAAAAAGATGCAATGGAATAAAATGATGTACTCTCTGAGATGAACATTTTGATATGCTATATGCATGAATCGGAGCCACGGATGCAAAGTTACGATGCGATGAACAGAGGCACATGGATCTGGGAATTCCGAGGACTTAGAAGAAATTTATACCCTGTGCAAAAAGTCAACGGGACGAGGATATCCCGGGACGGAGGGATCCGGGCGGCGCGAGGTTGTTTGGTTTGGGACCGGGTGGATCTCATCCCACCCGGCTAGATCTGGGACGGGGCGGCGGCCAGATCCGACGAGGTCGCCGGAGGACTCCGGCGAGGGCGGGGCGGCGCCGAGGTGGTGATGGAGCTCGACCAGGGCGGCGGGGGTCGCCGGAGGCGGCGGTTGAGGTTGGAGGAGGCGGCGGCCTGCTTGGGCGGCACGGTGGCGGAGTCCGGCGAGGCGCGGGCTGGCGGCGAGCGGCGGCGGAGGCGCATGGCGGCGAGGCGGCCGGCGGCGATGCCGGTCGCGGGCGGGGCGGCGCCCGCGGTTGAAGGCGGCGGGGCGACCGGGCCGGGCGGCGGAGATCCCGGGCGACGGCGGCCCGATCTGGCCCGGGGCGGGCCCGACGGCAGGGAGGAGAGAGAAGGGCAGGTGGCGCGCGGGGATTGGCCTGGAGCGGCGGCGGGGCGACGTGGCGGCTCCCCATTGGTGGGAGTGAGGTGGCGGCGGGCGGTGGACACGTCCGGCGCGGCGTGGACACGTCCGGCGGCGCGAGAGGAGGAGTTTTTTAGGGTCCATCCGCGAAAATTTCGGGGATGGCCACATATTTATAGGTAGAGGGAGCTAGGAGAGTCCAAATGAGGTGCGGTTTTCGGCCACGCGATCGTGATCGAACGCTCTAGATGATGGAGAAGGCTTAGGTGAGTTTTGGGCCAAATTGGAGGGGTGTTGGGCTGCAACACACACGAGGCCTTTTCGGTCCCTCGGTTAACCGTTGGAGTATCAAACGAAGTCCAAATGGTACGAAACTTGACAGGCGGTCTACCGGTAGTAAACCAAGGACGCTTGGCAAGTCTCGGTCCAATCCGGAAATGTTTAATCCCCACACACGAAGAAAGGTAGAAATGACCACCGGAGGAGAACGAAGCGCCGGAATGCAAAACAGACAACGGGGAAAATGCTCGGATGCATGAGACGAACATGTATGCAAATGAAATGCACATGATGACATGAAAAGATGCAACACGCAAGCAAATGACATGGCAACAACAGCGAATAACTAGAGGACACCTGGCACATCGGTCTCGGGGCGTTACAACACTCCACCACTATGAGAGGATCTCGTCCCGAGATCTAGAATGGCACCGGAGGGACAAACGGAAGAGGAAGAGAAGAGGTAAAACTAAGTTGCTTCTTTGACAAACGAGTGAAACCAAAGAACCTTGAAAAGGTTAAACTATTTCGAGAAAGAATGCAACGAAGATGAACGAAGTTGAAAACACTCCGTTAGAAAAGTGGAACAAGGAAGAACAATTTCTTATAGCACTCTGGTTGAAAAGAGATACAAGACTTGATAGGATGAAATAGATTTGAGCAAAGGGGCACAACGCTCCGGTTAAAAAACAAGATAGAGAGGGAAAGAATGGTACAATTTGGGCAGCACTTCGACTGAAAATGGAAGGAACTAAACATGATCTTGACAAACAAGATGATGGGTTGAAGAGAGCAACAACACAAAGCCTCCGGAACGAAAGAATAGAAGATAGATAATTGAAATAGGAGAATGGAGAAGAAAATGCCAACTTCTGCCACAAAAGAGCTTGAAAAGGCATCTTTAGGAGAAGGGTCGAACGGAGTTGTTGGAAACACAACAATGAAAAGATAAGCTTGACATGGTCTTATGGAATACAGCTCAAATTATGAGGTGACAACCTGCCACTCACTGGAAGCAGAATTGGATTGGTATGAACAAATTGACGAGAAAGTATATCGCACCGGAAAGAATAAATGAAGAAATTGGATCATTTATAAGCACCATAGATATCAACAATCCTTAGGGAAAGCTTTAGGTGAAATATAACCCAAGGTAGCTCCAATGACGAGATTGATGGATTTAAAATACCTCATTCTTAATAACATGTGAATCATGAAACATGAACTCAAATTATCAAGAATGACATAATACCATCTCCAATGATACGGAAGAAAGGATTGCACTCCGGATAGCAAGAAGAAGAATGCTTGAGTTTCTTAGAAAAGAATCTGGATGAACACTTCGAGAAGGAATTAAATCCTTGATGAACCCTCATGTAGAACCTTCATGAAGAACTCCGGTAAACAAAAAGAATGATCAAACGAGAGAAAGAGAAGTTGAAAATACAAGGAGAATCCTTGTAATGATTTAGATGTATCTCCGTGATGATATAATTGCGAGAGCTTGGAACTCCAAAAAAAATATAAGATGAACAATCCGGATCAAGAATTTGGATGAACCTTCGGAATAAGGAATTAACCATATAGGTGAATCAAGAATAAGAATTACATTATGCTAATCCTTCACCAATTAAATTGAGGACAATCAACGGATTTGACATATCACTTATTCTCGTAAAAGATCAAGAGAGATATAACATAAACTTGGAAAGGTCTTCAACGCACCACCGACAGAATTGAAACAATGAATGAATTGATATGATAAACAAGGAAGAGAAATCTTGAACGAACCACCGTAAGAATTGAACAACGAATGAAGTACAAGGATGAATCGCCGTTAAGAATGAGCAAATGAACGAACATACTTGAGACAATCTAGATACATGAGAACGAAGAGATCACGAACTGATTAGAGATCACTTGAACGATGCACCGGTAAGATTTGAGAATGATAACTAAAAGTTGAGAATGAATAATATTTGAAAAGATGGCCTTCGGAGGAAAGAAATGGAAAACAACTCATGAAATGCTCCGGATGGGTGGAAAGAATTCTCACAATCAAAACAATTCTGAGAGGATGGCAACAAGCTAGCACCATGAATCTTGAAGAGAATGGAGCAAGATTAAAGAGAAACTCTTCTCCGGTCTTCAAAATCTGAGAATGACGACGAGAAACACCACCATGAATCGTTGAGACACTCTGGAATGATTAAAAGAGGAGAGGTTGAGCCAAAGATGAAAAGAATTTGAAAGATCTTGGAGAAAAACATATGACAGATGATGAATCATTCTTACGTCAAACTTTAAAAGAATTTGAGGATAGCTCCGGGAAAATAAGAAAAGTCAGGTAAGATCCTGGGAAAAGACCTGTGGGTTAGGGCCCACTCAAAAGAAACACCGTTGAATGATTTAAAAGATAGATTTCACCGGTTGAATTAAATGGCTTAAATGATATAACATCCTCAAAAGAGTTTGAACGAAAGCAGAGTGGTAACAAGAATCTTCGAAATATCTTGAGCACTCCGAAACAAATGAATAGCGAGGAGTAGATGATTTAGAGGTGCACCGGGATGAGAAGGTATTAAAATGAGGGGAAAAATATGATCAGCAAAGCTTGACTTGTAACCACCGGAGAAGATAAAAGAAAGAAGAAAGATGAACTTGAGGTTCCGTTAGAATCTTCATGAGAATCACCGGATACAGACATTGAAGGGAAAGAATGGAGAGCCTTCACATCAATAAGATGGATACTCGATTAAGAAGTCTGAGTCCTTAAAGAAAAACAAGGGAGGGAGGGCGGGAAAACAAAGGCAGCTTGGGACGAATGAAATGAACACCGTTGAGAGGACTTGAGTTGATATTGCGGATGTTGACAAAGATTGGAACCACTTGAAGAGAAACACGCCGGTTGAAAAGGATTGACAGCACAATCTCGATGATCAAGAAGGATTGGTATTCACATCGAAGTATGAGAACACCACTTAGACAAGGGATGGAATCAACATTTGACTTCGAAGCAACTCGAATAACACAACTCAAAACAAAAACAAAGGATTGGGTTGCAGAATAAGCCAGAACAAACATATGATAGAGATTTCGTCCGAAGTTTTCGTGGTGGGGCCTACACGAGCTCGATCGTACATCACCATCATGTACAAGGCAGTGCACATGACATACGAAGCGTCCCCGAGTCGGCATAGCCAAGGACTCATTAAGACACAACGAGACCACTGTAAAACCGACCGTGAATAGGCGGACCACTAGACGTCGAACCCCAATTTCATATCATACATCTATCGGAAATATATCCTAAGAGCTACTTGAATTCCCACCTATGAAACTCCCGAAATTTTCCGGTTATGCAATCAGGTGTTGGGGATACAGGGGAAGCATTATATCTCACCCAAACTAACAAATCCTACATCCAGCTGTATCCATCCTTCAACACATAACCAAGAAACCTTCGGAAATCATCTACCTCAACCTTCGAAAAGCATCCGTTATACAAGTTATGGCAATACTCCCGAACGCCCGCCCCAGTACTGGGTGGCGTCGAGGTTATCCCACCAACGAACTGTATAAAAGAGATTTTCGATGTCGGCGTACTAAACTCAGGTATTCCAGAACTGCAACGATAAAATTGTGACAACAACACCTCGGAGCTCAACTCCCCGGGACACTTCCACAAAACCACTGACAGGAGGCACCAAGACAATGTTCTCATCACAAAACCATCAGAACGATTCCAAGATACCCGCATGATCCTAAAAAAAATTTAGTGAAATTTGAGAAGAGAAGAGTCAAAACTCTACGTCAGGATGCCTTACCAGAGCGATGAGGAGACTGGGAAGTAAAAGAATTCCTAGACTCTCTGATATATAATTCCTAAAGGACTCAAAACATTTTCTAGACTCAACTCGTCCACTAATTCAATCAAGCAGTGGGGCTCCTAAGGTCGGGGAAGGCTCTGATACCAACTTGTAACGCCCTCGATGCGGCTATATCTCCCACGTGTCGAAGCACGACTTAGAGGCATAACCGCATTGAAAGCAATGTCACAAGTGAGGTAATCTTCACACAACCCATGTAATACACAAGGGAAAGAGATACATAGTTGGCTTACAATCGCCACTTCACACAATTACATGAATAAAGCATTACAACATCCAAATACAATCAAGGTCCGACTACGGAACCAAAATAAAAGAAGAACCCCAAATGCGACAAAGGTCCCCGATCAACCCCAACTGGGCTCCACTACTGATCAGCTAGAACGAAACCACACAAAGGACAAGATCTTCATCGAGCTCCTCCTGAGCTTGGTTACATCACCTGCTCGGTTCAACGGCACCTGCAAACTGGTTTTGGAAGTAACTGTGAGTCACGGGGACTCAGCAATCTCGCACCCTCACGATCAAGACTATTTAAGCTTATGGGTAAGGTAAAGGTATGAGGTGGAGCTGCAGCAAGCGACTAGCATATATGGTGGCTAACATACGCAAAAGAGAGCGAGAAGAGAAGGCAAAGCACGATCGATAAACTATGATCAAGAAGTGATCCTAGAACAACCTACGTTAAACACAACTCCAACACCGTGTTCACTTCCCGGACTCCACCGGAAAGAGACCATCACGGTTACACACGCAGTTGATTCATTTTAATTAAGGTCAAGTTCAGGTTTTCTACAACCGGACATTAACAAATTCCCATCTGCCCATAACCACGGGCACGGCTTTTGAAAGTTCAAAACCCTGCAGGGGTGTCCCAACTTAGCCCATGACAAGCTCTCACGGTCAACGAAGGAATAGACCTCCTCCCGAGACATTCCGATCAGACTCGGTATCCCGGTTCTTCAAGACACTTCGACAAGTTAAAACAAATCCAGCAACACCGCCCGAATGTGTCGACAAATCCCGATAGGAGCTGCACATATCTCGTTCTCAGGGCACACTTAGATGAGACATCCTACGAGTAAAACCAACCCTCAAGTTGCCCCGAGGTGGCCCTGCAGTCTGCTCGGTCGGACCAACACTCAGAGGAGCACTGGCCCCGGGGGGGGGGGGTAGAATAAAGATGACCCTTGAGTCTGCAGAACCCAAGGGAAGGTGGTAGGTTGTTAGTGCAAATGGTAAAACCAAGGTTGGGCATTGCTGGAGGAGTTTTATTCAAGGCAAACTGTCAAGGGGTTCCCATTATAGCCCAACCGCGTAAGGAACGCAAAATCCGGGAACATAACACCGATATGAAGGAAACTAGGGCGGCAAGAGTGGAACAAAACACCAGGCATAAGGCCGAGCCTTCCATCCTTTACCAAGTATATAGATGCATTAATTAAATAAGATATATAGTGATATACCAACAAGTAAACATGTTCCAACAAGGAACAACATCTCCATGTTCCAACAAGGAACAAACTTCAATCTTCACCTACAACTAACAATGCTATAAGAGGGGCTAAGCGAAGCGGTAACATAGCCAATCAACGGTTTGCTAGGACAAGGTGGGTTAGAGGCTTGGTTCAACAATATGGGAGGCATGATAAGCAAGTGGTAGGTATCGCAGCATAGGCATAGCAAAAGAGCGAGCATCTAGCAAGCGAAGATAGAAGTGATTTCGAGGGTATGGTCATCTTGCCTGAAATCCCGCAAGGAAGAAGAACGAGTCCATGAAGAAAACAAACGAACATAGTCGAACGGATCCTCACAAACACGACGTTATCGGAACCAACCCGAAGAAGCAAACACCGGAAAAGAAGCACACAACATAGTAAACCACCAACACATGAACATGGTATGATATGCGGGATGCAGTATGCGATGCATATGCATGATTTGACAAGGAATGCATGAACCTGGCCTCAACTTGGAAATCCAAGTGTGCCATTGGAAATGTGAGATGAAATTCGCTTGAAAATGATATAAAGATCGCCGGAATCGGAGTTACGGTTTGGAAATGGCAAGCGATTCAAAAATGACACCGGTCTGCGATTTACAGCAAGTAGCCATCTAAATGCAATGAGATGAACATACTACAGCACCCAAACATGACAACAAAATACATGACAGGGATGCATACAAGATGCTTAACAAAAGTCTAGCACTGAGCTACGGCCAATTCATCCATTAACAGGTTCAAACAAGCATGGCAAAAATGCATATGGTAAACAGATCTCAGACTTGGTGAAATTAACACTTGTCTGGAATTTCAGATCAGGTAGCACTCTTCGGAGCAACAAAACTACATGCTACAGGACCTGAACATGGCAAAGTAAAGCATGGCATGGAGCTACTCAAAGATCTTAACAAAAGTCCCTTAGTGACCTTGAGCCAAAAGGGATCAGAAAACACAGTTGCAAGCATGTGAACATAGCAAAAACATAATCAGTTCACAGACTTAGTGAAAACTGGAGCATGCTGAAAACAGATAGCAAGTAGGCATGTTTACGAGCTCGATGCACTCACCACAGAGCAAGTCATGGCAAACTAAGCATACATCCATTAAGAACACACAAAATGCAAGCTAGACATGGCAAGAACAATAACATAGCGTGCACGGATCAACTACAACATCATCGGCAAAATTGCAAACAAGTTGACAATCTGCCCAGATTCACAAAGTAGCAAAAGTAGAGCTCGATTAACTCAAGCTAGGGTGCTCCATAATTGCAAACAAAGACATGGATGGATAGAGCACTACAATATTAACAAAACATCCTTACTGATCATCCTCAAAATAGGCACAGATCACTAGGAAACAACATGAACATATGGCACCATGAGATAAACAGGTCAAGGACTTAGTGGAATTGCTAAGTCCCTGAAAACAGAATTACCGAGTGCACCACTTTGCAAGCTTGCACTAGTCACCACACACATTACAAAATTACATGGGTTGCACCTCTGGAAAGATGACAAAACCCTTAACGAAACATATGTTGAACATCAGGGCATATCATGCACACATTAATCATGGCAAAAATGACAAAAAGCTAAATGGAGCAGCAGATCTGACAAATAACTCAAGTAGCCCTCTTCTAACAGCATTTCGGGCATCAAGATGAACTCAAATGAAAAAGTTGCAATGGAATGAAATGATGTACTCTCTGGGATGAACATTTTGATATGCTATATGCATGAAGCGGAGCCACGGATGCAAAGTTACGATGCGATGAACAGAGGCACATGGATCTGGGAATTCTGAGGACTTAGAAGAAATTTATACCCTGTGCAAAAAGTCAACGGGACGAGGATATCCCGGGACGGAGGGATCTGGGCGGCGCGAGGTTGTTTGGTTCGGGACCGGGTGGATCTCATCCCACCCGGCCAGATCTGGGACGGGGCGGCGGCCGGGTCCGACGAGGTCGCTGGAGGACTCTGGCGAGGGCGGGGCGGCGCCGAGGTGGTGATGAAGCTCGGCCAGGGCGGTGGGGGGTCGCCGGAGGCGGCGGTTGAGGTCGGAGGAGGCGGCGGCCTGCTTGGGTGGCGCGGTGGTGGAGTCCGGCGAGGCGCGGGCTGGCGGCGAGCGGCGGCGGAGGCGCATGGCGGCGAGGCGGCCGGCGGCGATGCCGGTCGCGGGCGGGGCGGCGCCGCGGTTGAAGGCGGCGGGGCGACCGGCCGGGCGGCGGAGATCCCGAGCGGCGGTGGCCCGGTCTGGCCCGGGGCAGGCCCGATCTGGGCTCCCTCGGGCCGGCGGCGAGGAGAGAGAAGGGCAGGTGGCGCGCGGGATTGGCCTGTAGCGGCAGCGGGGCGACGTGGCGGCTCCCCATTGGTGGGAGTGAGGTGGCGGCGGGCGGTGGACACGTCCGGCGCGGTGTGGACACGTCCGGCGGCGCGAGAGGAGGAGTTTTTTAGGGTTCATCCGCGAAAATTTCGGGGATGGCCACATATTTATAGGTAGAGGGAGCTAGGAGAGTCCAAATGAGGTGCGGTTTTCGGCCACGCGATCGTGATCGAACACTCTAGATGATGGAGAAGGCTTAGGTGGGTTTTGGGCCAAATTGGAGGGGTGTTGGGCTGCAACACACACGAGGCCTTTTCGGTCCCTCGGTTAACCGTTGGAGTATCAAACGAAGTCCAAATGGTACGAAACTTGACAGGCGGTCTACCGGTAGTAAACCAAGGACACTTGGCAAGTCTCGGTCCAATCCGGAAATGTTTAATCCCCACACACGAAGAAAGGTAGAAATGACCACCGGAGGAGAACGAAGCGCCGGAATGCAAAACGGACAACGGGGAAAATGCTCGGATGCATGAGACGAACATGTATGCAAATGAAATGCACATGATGAGATGAAAAGATGCAACACGCAAGCAAATGACATGGCAACAACAGCGAATAACTAGAGGACACCTGGCACATCGGTCTCGGGGCGTTACACTTACATTGGGTTTCTTATCAGTGAGGAGTTCATAGGCAGTCTTCTTGAAGAATTTGTGAAGATATACTCTATTGATGATGTGGCACACAGTATCAATTGCCTCAATCCAGAAATGATGAGGCGTTTTGTATTCATCAAGCATAGTGCGAGCCATCTCAGCAAGAGTCCTGTTCTTGCACTCCATGACGCCATTCTGCCGAGGAGTATAAGGAGCAGATAACTCATGAGTGGTACCAAGTTCATCAAGATAGTCATCAAGACCAGAATTCTTGAACTCAGTTCCATTGTCACTTCTGATGTGCTTAATCTTCACACCAAAGTTGGTTGAAGCCCTCGAGGAAAATCGTTTGAAGACTTCCTACACTTCATGTTTGTAAGTGACAATGTGTACCCATGTGTAACGAGAGTAATCATCAACAATAACAAAGCCATATAGAGATGCATCTTTTGTAACAGCAGAATAATGATTAGGGCCAAAGAGATCCATATGAAGCAATTCGAATGGTCGAGTGGTAGTCATGATTGTCTTCGCTGGATGCTTGGCCTTGGTCATCTTTCCAGCTTCACAGGCTCCCCATAAGTGATCCTTGAGGATTTTGACATTCTCAATGCTAATGACATGCTTCTTCTTCGCAAGCGTGTGCAAATTCCTCATGCCTGCATGACCAAGTCGTCGATGCCAGAGCCAGCCTTCTGAAGCTTTTGCAAGTAGGCACACTGCTGGTTGTGGTCCTGTAGAGAAATCAACAATATACAAGTCTCCTCTCCTAAAGCCTTCGAATACTTTGGAATTGTCAACTTCCATGATCACAACACAATGATACTTGCCAAAGACAACTACCATATCAAGATCGCAAAGCATTGAGACAGATATGAGGTTGTATCCTAAGGACTCGACAAGCATGACTTTGTCCATGTGTCGATCCTTTGAAATCACAACCTTACCTAGACCCAATACCTGACTTTTGCCTTTGTCAGCGAAGATGATATGCTTCAGATGCGATGGTGATAAGGGAGCATCCATCAATAGATTCTTGTCACCAGTCATGTGATTTGTACATCCACTATCGAGGACCCACTCAGTGGCTTTGGGTTGATCATCGTGGAGATGAATTAGTGCAACTTACGAACTCATATACTTCACCAGTGAAGAATATGGCATAAATTCATCAGATCAATTTCATCAAGCAAGAGAACAGATAAAACATTATGAGGACGTGAGAAATGAAAGTTCATTTCTTCATGATTAGCCTGCGTCCTTTCAGGCACACTCAGGTCTCCAGCAAATTCTTCAGACGATTACGTACGTCTGGAGACCTGACCCTGCAGAAAAGATTAGTTCTTTTTCTTCACCACCCACATCTGAAGGGGTGGCAACGAGTTCATCACTCTGCGAGCTCCATACGAGAAAGGTGGCATAGAGGCCAGTCCATTTCGTTTCACATAAGAGGAGTTAGGATAAGCATATGAATAAGCAAAGAAATTCTCCAAGGACTTATGAACATAATGATTAGAAGAAGAATGCCTATATTCATAGCCCTTAGCTCTTCCCTACGAAACAGAGTTGTTAGCACGATGATATTCATATGAGGACTTTGATCCTTTTGAGGAATTTGGTCCATATGAAGAATTTGATCTAGGGTTCCTATTCTTCACAGGTGGTGTCCGGAGGACATTCACCTGAAGACTTTCAAGGCACCTTTTGGGAACCCAGATTTTCTTCATAGGAGGACCGTTCCTGCAGTTAGTGCCAACATATCTAGCAAATACTTCACCATTCTGATTTTTGAACAGTTCATAGTTGGAGTCAAATGACTCATCATCAGAACGAGGAGATTCACATGCAAAGCTAGATAAGTTAGATTGATCAACTGGAGGTCCCTTTGCAGCAACCCATGAGGTTTTGGGGTACTGCTCAGGCTTCCAATATGTACCATCAGCATTGAGTTTCCTCTCAAAGGCAATACCCTCTTTCCTAGGATTCCTGTTGAGGATCTGCTTTCTAAGCACATCACAAAGAGTCTGATGCCCTTTGAGGCTTTTGTACATGCCTGTCATGTACAATTCCTTCAGCCCTGCATCTTCAGTGATACTAGCAATGTCCTCAGATGAGGGATTAGTGATAGCAGAGGCAAGCGAAGAATTTGAAACATTAGCAACATTTGAACATTCAGGTGAAGAATTAGTAGATTCACGTTCAATGCACTTCAAGCATGGAGGAACAAATTCTTCCTGAGATGCGCTGATTTGTTGAGCAAGTAATGAATCACGCTCCTTCTGAAGATCTTCATAACTCACTGTTAGCTTTTCAAGATCTTGCTTTCTTTGAAGAAATTCATAAGAAAGCTTCTCATGATCAGATAAGAGAGTGTTATGTTGATCTTGAAGGGAGTCATACTTAGTATGAAGTCTTTGAAGACTTTCAGCCAAAGCTTTTGACTGATCCATTTCTTCACCCAACATATCATCACTCCTATTTAGCATGTATTGAACTTTTTCCAAAGCTCTTTGTTGTTTAGTGGAAAGGGAAGCAAGTTTGACATAGCTGGGTCCAAATTCATCACCAGATTCATCATCACTAGATTCAGATAGATAGCATTCAGTTACCTTAGCGTCTTTTGCCATAAGGCATGATGCAGAAGATGATGATTCTGGTTCGAATGTCATCGCTTTGAGAGATTCCTTAAAGTCCTCAAACCAAGGATCATGACGAGTTTGATGACCTTCATAGACCTCAGAGAGACGGTCCCAAATAAGCTTCGCATGATCGAGATGCATGATATTCCTAAACTAATTTTGAGACAAACAGGAGCAGATGACATCCTTCGCCATGAGGTTGAGAAGAGTGTACTTGCGAATGTCATCAGCTTCCGCCATCTTGCACAGATCTGTCAGACCAATCTCAGTGACGGTCCGCAGCTCGCTGTTCATCGCCATGAGGCGCTTCTTCATCATGGCCTTCCACTTGGGATACTCGTGACCGTCAAAGATGGGGCATGACACAGTCTTCATTCCCGTGGTCGACATAACTAAAACTCTAGGCGGTTAAACCAAAATCACACAGAACAAGGGAGTACCTTGCTCTAATCTAATATGCCCATTGGTGTTCCAAAAGTACCTTACCGGATTCCCGGAGATGAAGAAGCGACTTGGGTTGACTTATACAATGTTATGTATCGAGAAAGGACACTTTTTTTTAGTTCACTGCCCTATACATAGAAAGAAGTGCTTTTCCACCGGTATCAACATTACCAATTGAAAGTGCGTTATATCGACTAGAGAGGGGGGGGGGTGAATAGGCGATTTTTATGAATTCTTCACTGAGGAATTTGTAGGTGACTAAATTCCTTAACGAAGAACTACTAGCAGCGGAATAAGTACTCAAAAGTAAACATAACAGAACACAAGCATAGTCATCATGATGAAATGAAGACAAGCACTGAGTACATAAAGCATAAACACAGGATGAAGACAAATAGACTGAAGAAATTGAGAAAGTCTTCAGTCAAAGTCTTCAAACACAGATACGAACAAGCACTCAACACAGTTATGAGGAAATGAAAGAGTTGAGGAAATAGAACTAGTAAGCTTGGTGAAGACAATGATTTGGCACACCAGTTCCAGCTGCTGTCTCAGTTGTACATCTAGTTGGAGCGGCTAGGTATTTAAACCTGAGGACACACAGTCCCGGACACACAGTCCTCACCGTATTCTCCTTGAGCTAAGGTCACACAGACCTCACCCAATCACTCGTGGTAAGTCTTTAGGTGACTTCCGAACCTTCACAAACTTGGTCACTCGGCGATCCACAATTCCTCTTGGATGCTCTAGACCTTGACGCCTAACCATCTGGAAGAAGCACAATCTTCAAAGGTAACAAGTGTCGGATCCACGCAGGATCAATCTGTTCAGTGATGCTCAATCACTTGGGGTTTGTAGGTGTTTGGGTTTGGGTTTGGGTTTTCCTCACATGATGATTTTCGCTCAAAGTCCTCGGAGGATGGGATGCTCTCAAATGACAAGTGTCAGTTTCTCTCAGAGCAGCCGACCAGCTAGTGGTTGTAGGGGGTGGCTATTTATAGCCTAGGGAGTAGCCTGACATGATAAGACATAAATGCCCTTCAATGACATGACCGTTAGGTGGATAGATATTTTGGGACAGCTGGCACAAAGCACAGCAACGGTCGGAAATTTGAGTATCAAATTCCTCAGGGCTATCATGTTCCTCACTGTGTAGGCAATCCGCACTGGCGAATTCCTAACTCCTTAGTCAGAACAAATTCCTCAGAGACCAGAAGAACTTCGTCTCTATCACTGAAGAATATGACTGAACTGTACGAGATTTCCAATGGCTTCACTCGAAGGGATTGGTAGGTGTAGGATATTGAGTTGAGCATCACATGGAAATTTTTCCTTAGTATTTCCTCGACCCCCTTTAACAGCACGGTGTTTCCTATGACTCAAGAAAGAGAAAATGAAACTACGAAAACAAAAGTCTTCACGCTTCATGTTCCTCGAATGAATACCAAGTCTTCAGGATTGCACCAATTTCTTCACTTTCGAAGTCTTCAGAAAGTCTTCAGAAATCCGAAGTCTTCAGTCGAAGAACTTCATTTTTAGGGGCCGACTTTCTCTGTAAATATCAAACTCCTCATAGACTTATAGACCTGTGTACCCTCAAAAACACATTAGTCCCTTAACCTATAAGTCTTCAATACACCAAAATCACGAAGGGGCACTAGATGCACTTACAGATATTGATGTAATTCCTCTTGCATAGCTTGAGTCCACTCAGGCTCCAGAAATGCTTCATCTACCTTAGTGGGCTCTGTGATAGAGACGAAAGCAAAGTGCCCACAAAAGTTAGATAAATGTGAAGCTCTTGAGCGTGTGAGAGGACCTGGAATGTTGATGTCGTTGATGATTTTCTCAATTTGCACTTTATTTGCAACGTGAGGATGAGCGGGTTGTCGTTGAGGAATTTGATCTGCATTTTCTTCAGCACCATTTTCCTCAGGTGCATCAGCATGACGTTCTTCATGTTCTAGAATGACTTCTTCAGCAGATTCTTCGGTAGGAATGACATCCTCATTAGCTTTGAACTTAATAGATTCCTCGAGAGGTATTTCATCTGTCACAGGAGGTAGGTGCTCTCTTTGCGAGCCATTAGTTTCATCAAACCGCACATCTACAGTTTCAAGGTGTTGAAGACTCCGTAGGTGTGTGAGTCCTTACCTTGTGGCTTTGGGTTGATCATCCTGCAGATGAATTAGTGCAACTTACGAACTCATATACTTCATCAGTGAAGAATATGATATCAATTTCATAAGATCAATTTCATCAAGCAATAGAACATATAAAGCAGTATGAGGACATGAGAAATGAAAATTCATTTCGTCATGATGATCTTGTGTCCTTTCAAGCACATTCAGGTCTCCAGCAAATTCCTCAAACGATTAAGTTCGTCTAGAGACCTGACCCTGCATAAGAGATTAGTTCTTGTTCTTCACCACCCACATCTGAAGGGGTGGCAAAGAGTTCATCATTCTGCGAGCTCCATAAGAGAAAGGTGGCATAGATGCCAATCCACTTCGTTTCACATAACAAGGATTAGGGTAAGCATAGGAGTAAGCAGAGAAATTCTTCAAGGATTTATGAACATAATGATTTGAAGAATAATGCACATATCCATAATCCTTAGATCTTCCCTGCGAAACAGACGGGTTAGGATGATGATGCTTATATGAGGACTTTGATCCTTTTGAGGAATTTGGTCCGTATGAGGAATTGGATCCATATGAAGAATTTGATTCATATGAAGAATTTGATCTGGGGTTCCTATTATTCACAGGTGGGGTCATGATGACATTCACGTGAAGATTTTCAAGGCACCTTTTGGGAACCCAGATTTTCTTCATAGGAGGACCGTTCATGTAGTTAGTGCCAACATATCTAGCAAATACTTCACCATTCTGATTTTTGAACAGTTTATAATTGGAGTCAGATGACTCATCAGAAGAATATGAAGATTCACATGTAAAGCCAGATAAAGTAGATGGATCCACTGAAGGTCCCTTTGCAGCAACACATGAGGTTTTGGGATACTGCTCGGGTTTCCAGTAGGTCCCATCAGCATTGAGTTTCCTCTCAAAGGTAATACCCTATTTCCTAGGGTTCCTGTTGAGGATCTGCTTTTTAAGCACGTCACAAAGAGCCTGATGCCATTTGAGGCTTTTGTACATGCCTGTCATATACAATTCCTTCAGCCCTGCATCATTAGTGATACTTGCAATGTCCTCAGACGAGGAATTAGTGATAGCAGAGGTAGTTGAAGAATTTGCAGCAATGGAAGTATTTGAGCATTCTGGTGAAGAATTAGCAGTTTCACATTCAATGCACTTCAAACATGGAGAAACAAATTCATCCTGAGTAGCGCTGATATGTTGAGCAAGTAATGAATCACGCTCCTTCTGAAGATCTTCATAACTCACTCTTAACTGCTCAAGATCTTGCAATGACGACCTTTGTAAGTGCATCTAGTGCCCCTTAGTGATTTTGGTGCATTAAAGACTTATAGGTTAAGGGACCAATGCGTTTGTGAGTGTACACATGTCTATAAGTCTATGAGGAGTTTGATATTTACAGAGAAAGTCGACCCCTAAAAATAAAGTTCTTTGACTGAAGACTTTGTATTTCTGAAGACTTTCTGAAGACTTTGAAAGTGAAGAAATTGGTGTAATCCTGAAGACTTGGTATTCGTTCAAGGAACATGAAGCATGAAGACTTTTGTTTCCGTAGTTTCATTTTCTCTTTCTTGAGTCATAGGAAACACCGTACTGTTAAAGGGGGTCGAGGAAATACTAAGGAAAAAATTTCCAAGTGATGCTCAACTCAAATCTTACACCTACCAATCCCTTCGAGTGAAGCCATTGGAAATCTCACACAGTTCAGTCAATTTCTTCAGTGATAGAAACGAAGTTCTTCTGGTCTCTAAGGAATTTGTTCTGACTGAGGAGTTAGGAATTCGCCAGTGCGGATTTCCTACACAGTGAGGAACATGATAGCCCTGAGGAATTTGATACTCAAAATTCCGACCGTTGTTATGCTATGCGCTAGCTGTCCCAAAATATCTACCCACCTAACGGTCATATCATTGAAGGGCATTTATATCTTATCATGTTGGGCTGCTCCCTAGGCTATAAATAGCCGCCCCCTACAACCACTAGCTGGTTGGCTGCTCCAAGAGAAACTGACACTTGTCATTTGAGAGCATCCCATCCTCCGAGGACTTTGAGTGAAAATCATCAAGTGAGGAAAACCCAAACCCAAACACCTACAAACCCCAAGTGATTGAGCATCACTGAAGAGATCGATCCTGCATGGATCAGATGCTTGTTACCTTTGAAGAGTGTGCATCTTCCAGGCAGTTAGGCGTCATGGTCTAGAGCATCCAAGAGGAAATTGTGGATCACCGAGTGACCGAGTTTGTGAAGGTTTGGAAGTCACCTGAAGACTTACCACGAGTGATTGGGCGAGGTCTGTGTGACCTTAGCTCAAGGGGAATACGATGAGGACTGAGTGTTCTGGAACGCGTGTTCAGAACTGGGTGTCTGGGACTGTGTGTCCTCAGTTTTAAATACCTAGCCGCCCTAACCAGACATACAACTGTCACAACAGTTGGAACTGGTCTACCAAATCATTGTCTTCACCAAGCTACCTGGTTCCATTTCCTCAACCCTTTCATTTCCTCATTTATGTGTTGTGAGCTTGTTCATATCTGTTTGAAGACTTTGACTGAAGAATTTCTCAATTTCCTTAGTTCAATTTCTTCAGTATGTTTGTCTTCATCCTGTGTTATCCTGTGTTTACGCTTTCTGTACTCTGTGCTTGTTTTTCATTTCATCATGAAGACCATGCTCATGTTCTGTTATGTTTACTTCTGAGTACTTATTCCACTGCAAGTAGTTCTTCACTCAGGAATTTCCTCACCCTGAAATTCCTCACTGAAGATTTCATAAAAATCGCCTATTCACCCCCTCTAGTCGATATAACGCACTTTCAATTGGTATCAGAGCAAGGTACTCCCTTGTTCTGTGTGATTTTGGTTTAACTGCCTGGAGTTTTAGTTATGTCGACTGCAGGAATGATCAAGGTTTCTGTTGGGTGTCCTACCTTCGATGGGACATACTACCCCTACTGGAAGAATAAGATGCGCATGCATCTTGAGGCAATTGATAACAATCTTTGGTACGTTGTGGAGAATGGTGTTCCCTCTGTCACTCCCACCATCAACGTTGATGATGTGAAGAGATTCAAGTAACTCGACTCTCAAGCAAAGAATATCATATGTGGCCATCTGAGCAAAGGGCAGTATGGCAGAGTGAGTGCTTTGGAGACAGCTAAGCTTATCTGGGACAGGCTGTCCAAGGTCAATGAGGGAGTCTCAACACAGCATGACTCTCGAGTTGACGTTCTTCGGAATCTCTTCAACCACTTCAAAAGACTCGACAATGAAAATGTTCAACAGACCTTCGATCGCCTCAATGACATCTCAAATGAGCTTCAAGCACTTGGTGCCTCTGATATCACCGACCATGAGGTGGTGAAGAAATTGCTGAGATCGCTTGATTCCTCATTTGATACCTTGGCGTTGATGATACAAGAATGTGGAGACTACAAGTCACCTGATCCCGCCGATATCCTCGAGAGACTAAACACTCATGAGTTCCAGCTTGCTGAGAAGAGAGATCTCTATGGACCAAGCTATGGTAGATCACGGGATCTGAAGGCCAAGGCAGTGTCTGAATCTGATGGTGAAGATTCTGACAGCAGCCTTGGTGACCCTAAAGAACTGAGCCAGGAGCTAGCTATGCCCGTTAGGAAGTTCCAAAAGTTCTCAAGACGTGGTCGCTTTGGTATATCCTCAAGAAGTGGTGACTTGATAACATATTCCTCATCCCATGATTACAAGAAGAGACTCTGCCACAAATGTAAGAAGCCTGGACACTACATTCAAGGTTGTCCTCAGTGGGAAAAGGGATCAAAGAAGAAGAAGTACAAGGATTACAGTTCTGATGATTCAAAGAAGAAGAAGAAATCTTCAAAGTCCTCTTCATCAAAACCTTCAAGGTCCTCATCTCACAAGAAGAGCAGCTCCAAGAAGGCTCGGGCGTTAATTGGCAAGGAAATGGACTCTGAGGCTGAATCTGAGGAAAATGAGGAAGAGGAGGAATCTGAGGAGTCAGACTCTGGTGTGGCGAGCCTAGCCCTCGCTACCGCATTCGTCAGCAAGTCCATCTTCAACTATGAAGAAAAGGACCTCCCCAACACTACTAATGACGGCGATGAGGACTACGCTCCCACCTATTGCTTCATGGCAAAAGGCTTAAAGGTACTCAAATATCCCTCCTCTGAATCTAGTGAGGATGAATCTGATGAAAACCTCAAACCCAGCTATTCTAAACTTGCTAAGATTGTTGTGAAACTACGAAAGGCTCTTGAAAAGGTTCAAAACATGCTAGATAAAAGCGATGATATGTTGGGCGAGGAAATGGATCGCACTAAAATTTTGACTGAAAATCTTCAGAGACTTCAGTCCAAGTTTGACAATCTTCAAGGTCATCATAACACTCTCCTATCTGATGATGAGAAGCTTTCTTATGAATTTCTTCAAAGAAAGCAAGATCTTGAGCAGTTAAGAGTGAGTTATGAAGATTTTCAGAAGGAGCGTGATTCATTACTTGCTCAACAGATCAGCGCTACTCAGGATGAATTTGTTCCTCCATGTTTGAAGTGCATTGAACGTGAAACTGCTAATTCTTCACCTGAATGCTCAAATACTTCCATTGCTACAAATTCTTCAACTACCTTTGCTATCACTAATTCCTCATCTGAGGACATTGCTAGTATCACTGATGATGCATGGCTGAAGGAATTGTATATGACAGGCATGTACAAAAGCCTCAAAGGGCATCAGGCTCTTTGTGACGTGCTTAAAAAGTAGATCCTCAACAAGAACCCTAGGAAAGAGGGTATTGCCTTTGAGAGGAAACTCAATGCTGATGGGACCTACTAGAAACCTGAGCAGTATCCCAAAACCTCATGGGTTGCTGCAAAGGGACCTTCAGTGGATCCATCTACTTTATCTGGCTTTACATGTGAATCTTCATATTCTTCTAATGAGTCATTTGACTCCAATTATAAACTATTCAAAACACAGAATGGTGAAGTATTTGCTACATATGTTGGCACTAACTGCATGAACGGTCCTCCTATGAAGAAAATCTGGGTTCCCAAAAGGTGCCTTGAAAATCTTCAGGTGAATGTCATCATGACACCACCTGTGAAGAGTAGGAACCCTAGATTAAATTCTTCATATGGACCAAATTCTTCATATGGATCCATGTCCTCATACGGACCAAACTTCTCACATGGATCAAATTCCTCAAAAGGATCAAAGTCCTCATATGAACATCATTGTGCTAATCCGTCTGTTTCATAGGGAAGATCTAAGGATTATGGATATGTGCATTATTCTTCAAATCATTATGTTCATAAGTCCTCGAAGAATTTCTCTGCTTACTCTTATGCTTACCCTAACCCCTCTTATGTGAAACAAAGTGGATTGGCATCTATGCCACCTTTCTCTTATGGAGCCCGCAGAATGATGAACTCTTTGTCACCCCTTCAGATGTGGGTGGTGAAGAAAAAGAACTAACCTCTTATGCAGGATCCGGTCTCCAAACGAACTTAATCGTCTGAAGAATTTGCTGGAGACCTGAATGTGCTTGAAAGGACGCAAGCTAATCAAGAAGAAATGAATTTTCATTTCTCACGTCCTCATACTGCTTTATCTGTTCTATTCCTTGATGAAATTGATCTGATGAAATTGATACCATATTCTTCACTGCTGAAGTATATGAGTTCGTAAGTTGCACTAATTCATCTGCAGGATGATCAACCCAAAGCCATTGAGTGGGTCCTCGATAGTGGATGTACAAATCACATGATTGGTGACATGAGCTTATTGATGGAGTTTGCTTTATCTCCATCACATCTGAAGCATATCACCTATGCTGACAAAGGCAAAAGCAAGGTATTGGGTCTAGGTAAGGTTGCAATCTCAAAGGATCGACACATGGACAAAGTCATGCTTGTCGAGTCCTTAGGGTTCAACCTCATGTCCATCTCAATGCTTTGTGATCTTGATATGGTTGTTGTCTTTGGCAAGTATCGTTGTGTTGTGATCATGGAAGCTGACAATTCCAAAGTCTTTGAAGGCTTTAGGAGAAGAGATTTGTATATTGTTGATTTCTCTATAGGACCACAACCTGCTACATGTCTACCTGCAAAAGCTTCAGAAGGCTGGCTATGGCATCGTCAACTTGGTCATGCTGGCATGAGGAATTTGCACACGCTCGCAAAGAAGAAGCATGTCATTGGCATTGAAAATGTCAAATTCCTCAAGGATCACTTGTGTGGAGCCTGTGAAGCTGGAAAGATGACCAAGGCCAAGCATCCAGCGAAGACTATCATGATTACTTATCGAGCATTTGAATTACTTCACATGGATCTCTTTGGCCCTACTCACTATGCCACATTTACTAATGCTGCATCCTTATATGGCTTTGTTATTGTTGATGATTATTCTCGATATACATGGGTCAATATCATCACTTACAAAACTGAAGTGCAGGAAGTTTTCAAATGATTTTCATTGAGGGCTTCAACCAACTTTGGTGTGAAGATCAAGCACATCAGAAGTGATAATGGAATTGAGTTCAAGAACACTGGTCTTGATGACTATCTTGATGAACTCGGTATTACTCATGAGTTATCTGCTCCTTATACTCCTCAGCAAAATGGCATCATGGAGCACAAGAACATGACTCTTGTTGAGATGGCCTGCACTATGCTTGATGAGTACAAGACGCCTCCTCGCTTTTGGCCTGAGGCAATCGATACTGCGTGCCACATCATCAACAGGGTATATCTTCACAAATTCTTCAAGAAGACTGCATATGAACTCCTTACTGACAAGAAACCCAATGTGAGTTATTTCAAAGTCTTCGGTGCTAAATGTTGGATTAGAGATCCTCATCACAGTTCTAAATTTGCACCGAAAGCACATGGAGGTTTTATGCTCGGTTATGGTAAGGACTCGCACACCTACAGAGTCTTCAACATCTATCACCACAAGGTTGTTGAAACTGTAGATGTGCGGTTCGATGAAACTAATGGCTCACAAAGAGAGCACCTACCTCCCGTGACAGATGAAATACCTCCTGAGGAATCTATTAAGTTCGAGGCTACCGAGGATGTCATTCCTACTGAAGAATCTGCTGAAGAAGTCATTCCATAACATGAAGAACGTCATGCTGATGCACCTGAGGAAAATGGTGCTGAAGAAAATGCTGATCAAATTCCTCAACGTCAACCTGCTCATCCTCGCATTGCAAATGAAGTGCAAATTGAGAAAATCATCAGCGACATCAACATCCAGGTCCTCTCACACGCTCAAGAGCTTCACATTTATCTAACTTTTGTGGGCACTTTGCTTTCGTCTCCATCACAAAGCCCACTAAGGTAGATGAAGCATTTCTAGAACCTAAGTGGATTCAAGCTATGCAAGAGGAATTACATCAATTCAAGCTCAACAACGTCTGGGAACTAGTCAAACGTCCAGATCCTCGCAAGCACAATATCATCGGCACAAAATGGATCTACCGCAACAAGCAAGATGAAAATCACCTTGTGGTGAGGAATAAGGCATGGCTTGTAGCTCAAGGCTACACACAGGTTGAAGGAATTGATTTCGATGAAACTTTTACACCTGTTGCTAGACTTGAAGCTATTCACATATTACTTGCTTATGCTAACCATCATGATATCACTTTATATCAAACGGATGTGAAAAGTGCATTCCTCAATGGTAAGCTTGAGGAAGAAGTATATGTTGCTCAACCCCCAGGTTTTGAATATCCAAAGCATCCTGACAAAGTCTTCAGACTCAATAAGGCCCTCTATGGCCTCAAGCAGGCCCCGCGGGCGTGGTATGATACTTTGAAGGAATTCCTTATGAAGAAAGGCTTCAAACCCGGTTCACTTGATCCAACTCTTTTCAATAAATCTTATGATGGTGAACTATTTGTGTGCCAAATTTATGTTGATGATATCATTTTCGGCTGTACTAACCAACATTACGGTGATGAATTTGCCTATATGATGAGTGAAGAATATCAAATGTCTATGATGGGAGAATTGAAATTCTTCTTAGGTCTTCAGATTCGTCAACAGCGCAATGGCATATTCATATCTCAGGAGAAATACCTCAAGGACGTACTGAGGAAATTCGACATGCAAGATTGCAAAGGAGTCAAAATCAATATGCCCACAAATGGTCATCTATGCACTGATGAAAATGGTATTGACTTCGATCAAAAGGTATACCGCTCCATGATTGGTTCTTTATTGTACTTATGTGCATCTAGGCCAGATATTATGCTTAGTGTTTGCATGTGTGCCCGATTTCAAGCTACACCGAAGGAATCACACCATAAGGCTGTGAAGCATATTCTTCGATATCAAGCTCACATACCAACACTTGGATTATGGTACCCCAAGGGCTCAACTTTTGATCTCATTGGATTTTCAGACTCTGACTATGCTGGTGATCGTGTGGACCGCAAGTCAACATCTGGCACATGCCATTTCTTCGGACGATCTTTGGTCTGTTGGTCCTCGAAGAAATAGAAATGCATATCACTTTTTACTGCTGAAGCTGAGTACATTGCTGCTGGTTCTTGCTGTGATCAACTACTATGGATGAAGCAAACACTCGAGGACTACGGCGTCAACGTGAAGAATGTGCCACTCTACTGTGACAATGAGAGTGCCATCAAGATTGCTCATAACCCAGTTCAGCACTCGAAGACAAAGCACATTCAGATTCGTCATCATTTTCTTCGCGATCATGTGTTGAAGGGCGACATCTCTATTGAGCATGTGAAGACTGAAGAACAACTAGCCGATATTTTTACTAAGCCCTTGGATGAGAAGAGATTTAGCAAGTTGCGGTGTGAGCTAAATATCCTAGAATCTTCGAATGTTCTTTGAAAATGGCACTCATCCTAACACTTATGCAAAATTGATGACTTAGATGTGCAACACATGAAGAAATGTTTTTCTTTAATCAATGAAGAATAACACTCTAAGTGTGAAGAAATTAACGAAGAATTTGATTCTCAAAACCCTACGACAATTGTACGCGGTGTATGAAATCATCATTCTTATACGGTGGGTCATGCCACCACAAAATGTTGAAAATCTTCAATTGAGTTTTTCCTCAGTTCTTTGAAATTCCTCAGTTGTTTTTCAACTTGCATTGTCTTTACCATTTCCATCATTTTTCTTCATTGGCTATATATGTGAGTTTATGTCATCTACATCATTCACTTATTGCTATTTCTTCAAGTTGCTTGTTCTGCTAAGTGAATGTGATCGGACCCTTCCCCCTCTATGCTAAACTCAACCCAGTCTATTCACAAATTCTTTATGTGCGTTCTATTTGAATCTCGTTCAAAATCTTCACTGTGTTCTTGTCAGCTAAAGAAATCGTGAACGGTACTTTAAAACCTATCTTATCTAAATTTTCGGCTTTGCCGCTCAAACCGTTCCGCATTCTATGCGATGTTTATCTATTCACCCACGATCGCACATGATCGTCACCTCTCTATACGTGGGTGACACATATATGTCAAGGGAATGAGAAAGGTTAAGGGCATGTTCGTCCTATTTCCTCAGGCGAGCGGTTTTTTCACTTCGGCTATAAATACCCCTCTCCCTTCCTCACTTCACTTTTACTCCGCTCGATCTCACTCCCTCGCTTGAGCTACCCAACCCTAGCGCCGCCGCTACCTCCATCATCGCCGGTGAGGAAGAGCTTCACTGCCTCGACCTCGTCACCGCCGTACTCACGTCGGAGGCGGATTTCTTCACTCCGCCGCCACCGTAGCTGTCTTCCTCGCCCAAGTTAGGGCGTGGAAGATCTGAACCGACAAGCTTCAAATCTACACTTTCTAGTTCGTCGTGTTCTTCGTCAAGGGTAATTAAAAGTTACTTTTACTGCCCTTGTTGATTCTGATGTTTTCTTCAAATCTTCAAAAGGTGTTTATTCCTCAACTCTTCACACACTAAACACCTCACATATCATGTGTTCTTGATCTGTTTCTCTAAGCAACATTTTTCTTCAAGATTCCTCAATTGTGTGGATTTTCAAATCTGTACAACTCTGGAACCTAATTGAAAGTGCTAGTTATCGACTAGAGGGGGGGGGGGTGGATAGGCAATTTTTATGAAAGTCTTCAAAACATGGATGTTTCGAAGACAAACGATAGAAATGAACCTATAAACATGCAGCGGAAGGTAGACTACACTAGGCAAGCCATAGTCAAGTATACAATGAAACGAAAGCACGAAGACTAATAGCAACTAGGCAGTATGGATCAGGATGGAAGATAGTATGACGCCAATCAGAACAAGCAGTAACACAGTGAAGATAAACAGATAATGCAAACAGACAATGACTTCACAAGTACCAACTGTAAATAAAGAGAAGGGATGGATAGAACCAGTTGCTTGTTGAAGACAATGATTTGTTGGACCAGTTCCAGTTGCTGTGACAACTGTACGTCTCGTTAGGGAGGCTGAGATTTAACTCAGAAGATCGTGTCTTTGCTACCTCGTGAGCACTGCGTTGGTTTTCCCCGAAGAGGAAGGGATGATGCAGCAAGTAGCGTAAGTATTTCCCTCAGTTTTTGAGAACCAAGGTATCAATCCAGTAGGAGGCTGCGCGCGAAGTCCCTAGTACCTGCACAAGACAAATAACTCCTCGCAACCAACGCGATAAGGGGTTGTCAATCCCTTCACGGTCACTTACGAGAGTGAGATCTGATAGATATGATAAGATAATATTTTTGGTATTTTTTTGATAAAGATGCAAAGTAAAATAAAAAGCAAAGTAAAAAAACAAAGGAAATAACTAAGTATTGGAAGATTAAGATGATGAAGATAGACCCGGGGGCCATAGGTTTCACTAGTGGCTTCTCTCAAGAGCATAAGTATTTTACGGTGGGTGAACGAATTACTGTTGAGCAATTGACAGAATTGAGCATAGTTATGAGAGTATCTAGGTATGATCATGTATATAGGCATCACGTCCGAGACAAGTAGACCGACTCCTGCCTGCATCTACTACTATTACTCCACTCATCGACCGCTATCCAGCATGCATCTAGAGTATTAAGTTCATGAAAACAGAGTAACGCCTTAAGCAAGATGACATGATGTAGAGGGATAAATTCATGCAATATGATAAAAAAACCCATCTTGTTATCCTCGATGGCAACAATACAATACGTGCCTTGCTGCCCCTGCTGTCACTGGGAAAGGACACCGCAAGATTGAACCCAAAGCTAAGCACTTCTCTCATTGCAAGAAAGATCAGTCTAGTATGCCAAACCAAACTGATAATTCGAAGAGACTTGCAAAGATAACCAATCATACATAAAAGAAATCAGAGAAGATTCAAATATTATTCATAGATAGTCTTGATCATAAACCCACAATTCATCGGTCTCAACAAACACACCGCAAAAAGAAGATTACATCGAATAGATCTCCACAAGAGAGGGGGAGAACATTGTATTGAGATCCAAAAAGAGAGAAGAAGCCATCTAGCTAATAACTATGGACCCGAAGGTCTGAGGTAAACTACTCACACTTCATCGGAGGGGCTATGGTGTTGATGTAGAAGCCCTCCGTGATGGATGCCCCCTCCGGCGGAGCTCCGGAACAGGCCCCAAGATGGGATATCGTGGATACAGAAAGTTACGTCGGTGGAATTAGGGTATTGGCTCCGTATCTGATCGTTTGGGGGTACGTAGGTATATATAGGAGGAAGGAGTACGTCGGTGGAGCAATAGGGGACCCACGAGGGTGGAGGGCGCGCCTAGGGGGGGGGGGTAGGCGCGCCCCCTACCTCGTGGCCTCCTCTTTTGTTTCTTGATGTAGGGTCTAAGTCTCCTGGGTCTTGTTCGTTGATAAAATCATGATCCCGAAAGGTTTCATTCCGTTTGGACTCCGTTTGATATTCCTTTTCTTCGAAACCCTAAAATAGGCAAAAACAACAATTCTGGGCTGGGCCTCCGGTTAGTAGGTTAGTCCCAAAAATAATATAAAACTGGATAATAAAGCCCAATAATGTCCAAAACAGTAGATAATATAGCATGGAGCAATAAAAAAATTATAGATACGTTGGAGACGTATCAGTCTTCACCTTATTCCCCTTGAGCTAAGGACACACAGTCCTCGCCCAATCACTCAGGTAAGTCTTCAAGGTAGACTTCCAAACCTTCACAGAATTCGTTCACCGGCGATCCACAATGACTCTTGGATGCTCAGAACGCGACGCCTAACCGGCTGGAGGATTCACAGTCCTCAAGTGTAACAAGTCTTCAGATCACACAGACAGGAAGACTTCAGTGATGCCTAACACTCTTTGGCTCTGGGTGTTTAGGTCTTTGTCCTCGCAAGGATTTCTCTCTTAAAGGCTTCGGAGGTGGGTTGCTCTCAAACGACAAAAGCCGTGCACTAACTCTGAGCAGACACCAATTTATAGTGTAGGGGGTGGGCTATTTATAGCCACTAGGCAACCCGACCTGATTTGTCCGAAATGACCCTGGGTCACTAAGGAACTGACACGTTTTCCAACGGTCAGATTTCAAACACACGTGACAGCTTAACTTGGGCTACACGTAAAGCTGAGTTATCCAACTCTGGATAAGATTTGCTCTCATTGTCTTCGCTCGAAGACTTAGGATTTGGTTGAGCATCACTTTTGTCATTCTGACTATGTTCACTTGGACCCCACTTAACAGTACGGTGGTTCCTATGACTCAACAAAGAAGAATATGAAACTACGAAACAATTATGTCTTCGTGCTCCAAAGTCTTCATGCGATGTCTTCTCATGTCATAGTCTTCAATGTGAATATCTTCACATACCACCATTGTCTTAAATGTATTCACACATTTTTAGGGGTCATCTCCGGTAGGTAAACCGAATCAATGAGGGACTACTACCTGTGTTATCCTGCAATTCTCACAAACACATTAGTCCCTCAACCAGGTTTGTCATCAATAATCCAAAACCAACTAGGGGTGGCACTAGATGCACTTACAATCTCCCCCTTTTTGGTGATTGATGACAAACTGGTTGAAGTTTTCAACGGGGATAAAAGAATGTGAAATTGTGAAGGATTGAGGTATTGTCTTCATAGGTAGTAGAAAGGCTCCCCCTGAAGATGTGCATATAAGTATTTTGCTTTTGAATACAAATGCACATGGCAGGTTGTACTTGCGGAGCTCCTCTTCTACTTATGAAGACAATTCATCATGCATGAAGGGATATAACAAAGATAGTGATATGCATAATGAAAAATGGACGTCTGCAAAATGACTTTGTGCAGAATTTATCGTCGCACATGCGGAATTTATCATCGCATCACATAGTTGTCGAAAAGGTAGCAGACGACCATCAAGTTTAAGTGTTACAACTCAAAAGAACCAAATGTATCAAAAGCAAGAGTTGTAAGCACTTGGCAAATGTAGCAAAAGTATAGCAACCACCCATATGGACCCGCTTGAAGACTATCAACTCATATGTTTCTCCCCCTTTTGTTAGTAATGACCAAAAAGGTTTGAAGACATAGAGCTTGCTACTCGTTCCCATGAGGAGTAGGCGAAGCAGCAGGGTCGTCATTGAGGTTTGGTGGTGCAGACGAACTTGGTGCAGTGTCGATACGTGTTGAAGTTGGAGGTGGTGAGGTAGCATCATCTTGGTCATCAATGACTCTAGCATTAACAGTTGCAGCTGACGAAGAATAGTCAGAGTCTTCGAGTGAGGGAGTCCGACGCAAGTGAGCATTTCGGGGAGGAGTTGAATCAAACTTAAATCTCTCAGCGAAGCCATCCTGGTGAAGATCATCTTCAGAGCTCAGCAGAGTCAGACTCTTCCATGATCGGCGAAAGGTTTCATGTGTAACAAAGGCATTCTTGGTGGCAAGGTTGCGAATGCGATTGACATCCACCAAAAGGCTTTGCATTTGACGCTTAAGCCAGTCATGATGCTTATCTTGTTTCTGATGTAGAGCGACGAGAAGCTCTCGGTCATTGAGAACACGAGATCGCTTCCGAGGCCTTTGGGCAATGGTGCTTTCAGTGGCTTCAGTTTGGGTGCGAGGGGCACGTGTATTGCCAGCCAAGGGATAAACACGAGAAACTACCTAAACTCCTTCAATGGGCTGTGAGAAGCTTTGGTGATCAGCATTGTGAAGAGTAACAGGCTCTTTGGCAGGCTCTGGGTAGATGGCTTCAACAGACAGATCAACCTCTGGCAAGAATATGAGATGATTGCGTGCAGAAGGCTGATAGTTGATTGCAGAGTGAAGCTTTATAAGGCGCATTACCCATGGAGCTAGAATTCCAGACCAATGATGTCGGAGCCAGATGCAGCCAACTGCCTGATGAAAAAGTCTTGAGCATTGAAGCTGATGCCATTGAAGATATAGAAAACCAAAGTCTTCATTGCTCCTTCAAACTTCGCTGTAGAGGAATGTCCTTTGACAGGCCATAGAGTTCGCCTGATGATGTGATAAATGGTGCAGGGCAGATACTCTAGGTCTTCAACAAAGAATTCCGTTGGGTTTTCAGCGTTGCATGGCAGAGGCTTCATCATGCTCAGCATTTGGCACAAATTAGGCTCTGGCTTCTGGAATATGCTCTCCAAAGCATTCTGGTGTAGTTGACAACCTGGTTCATAATGTTCGCCAGGAGTGGGCAGGGCTGTAAGCTCAATGATGTCTTGGGCTTTAGCTTCATGATGTACATCGCCCGTCATCCACTCAAGGATCCATGTCTTCGGTGTTGGGGAACGTAGTAATTTCAAAATTTTCCTACGCACACGCAAGATCATGGTGATGCACAGCAATGAGAGGGGAGAGTGTTCTTTATGTACCCTCGTAGACCATTCGCGGAAGCGTTATATCAACGCGGTTGATGTAGTCGTACGTCTTCACGTCCGACCGATCCAAGTACCGAAAGCACGACACCTCCGAGTTATGCACACGTTCAGCTCGGTGACATCCTCGCCTTCTCGATCCAGCAAGAGGGGCGAAGTAGTAGATGAGTTCTGGCAGCACGACGGCGTGGTGACGATGTTGGTGAAGAACAATCTCCGCAGGGCTTCGCCTAAGCACTATGAAAACTATGATGGAGGATAAACTAGAGGGGACGGGGTTGCCGGAACACGGCTTGGTGTTTCTTGATGTGTCTTTGGTGCTAGCCCAACCCCTCTATTTATATGTTGAGCCTTGGAGTCGAAACTTGGAGTAAAAGCCTCCTCAAAGTCGGTTTCACCCGAAAGGCAAGAGTCCTTCTCGGACTCTAGGGCTAGATGCCAGGGTTCCCGGCGTCTACCCCCTAGACGCCAGGGTTCCTGGCGTCTAGCCTCTGGTCTCCACAAAACTTCCTTTTGCACTTTCCAAAAGCCTCGTGGGCTTTCCCCTTTGGCCTAGATAAAGTGTTCTCGTGCCCAAACATTTCGGGAAACATCCGGAACCCCTTCTGGTGAATTCCGGAACCCTTTCCGGAGATCAAACACTACTATCCTATATATCAAACTTTATCTCCAGACCATTCCAGAGTTCCTCGTCATGTCCGTGATCTAATCTCGGACTCCGAATAACATTCGGTCATCAACATACATAACTCATATAGTACTATATCGTCAACGAATGTTAAGCGTGCGGACCCTACGGGTTCGAGAACTATGTAGACATGACTGAGACACCTCTCTGGTCAATAACCAATAGCGGGACCTGGATGCCCATATTGGCTCCTACATATTCTACGAAGATCTTTATCGGTCAGACCGCATAACAACATACGTTTTTCCCTTTGTCATCGGTATGTTACTTGCCCGAGATTCGATCGTCGGTATCTCAATACCTAGTTCAATATCAGTACCGGCAAGTCTCTTTACTCGTTCCATAATACATCATCCCGCAACTAACTCATTAGTTGCAATGCTTGCAAGGCTTATAGTGATGTGCATTACCGAGTGGGCCCAGAGATACCTCTCTGACAATCGGAGTGACAAATCCTAATCTCGGAATACGCCAACCCAACAAGTACCTTCGGAGACACCTGTAGAGCACCTTTATAATCACCCAATTACGTTGTGACGTTTGGTGGCACACAAAGTGTTCCTCCGGTAAACGGGAGTTGCATAATCTCATAGTCATAGGAACATGTATAAGTCATGAAGAAAGCAATAGCAACAAACTAAACGATCGTGTTCTAAGCTAATGGAATGGGTCAAGTCAATCACATCATTCTAGTAATGATGTGATCCCGTTAATCAAATGACAACTCATGTCTATGGTTAGGAAACATAACCATCTTTGATCAATGAGCTAGTCAAGTAGAGGCATACTAGTGACACTCTATTTGTCTATGTATTCACACATGTATTATGTTTCCGGTTAATACAATTCTAGCATGAATAATAAACATTTATCATGATATAAGGAAATAAATAATAACTTTATTATTGCCTCTAGGGCATATTTCCTTCAGTCTCCCAGTTGCACTAGAGTCAATAATCTAGTTCACATCGCCATGTGATTTAATACCAATAGTTCACATCACCATGTGATTAACACCCATAGGGTTTACTAGAGTCAATAATCTAGTTCACATCGCTATGTGATTAACACCCAAAGAGTACTAAGGTGTGATCATGTTTTGTTTGTGAGATAAGTTTAGTCAACGGTTCTGCCACATTCAGATCCGTAAGTATTTTGCAAATTTCTATGTCAACAATGCTCTGCACGGAGCTACTCTAGCTAATTGCTCCCACTTTCAATATGTATCCAGATTGAGATTTAGAGTCATCTGGATCAGTGTCAAAATCCGCATCAATGTAACCCTTTACGACGATCCTTTTTGTCACCTCCATAATCGAGAAACATATCCTTATTCCACTAAGGATAATTTTGACCAATGTCCAATGATCTACTCCTAGATCACTATTGTACTCCCTTGCCAAACTCAAGGCAGGCTATACAATAGGTCTGGTACACAACATGGCATACTTTATAGAACCTATGGCTGAGGCATAGGGAATGACTTTCATTCTCTCTCTATCTTCTGCCGAGGTCGGGTTTTGAGTCTTACTCAACTTCATACCTTGTAACACATGCAAGAACTCCTTTTTGATTGTTCCATTTTGTACTACTTCAAAATCTTGTCAAGGTATGTACTCATTGAAAAAACTTATCAAGCGTCTTGATCTATCTTTATAGATCTTGATGCTCAATATGTAAGCAGCTTCACCGAGGTCTTTCTTTGAAAAACTCCTTTCAAATATTCCTTTATGCTTTGTAGAATAATTCTACATTATCTCCGATCAACAATATGTCATTCACATATACTTATCAGAAATGATGTAGTGCTCCCACTCACTTTCTTGTAAATACAGGATTCACCGCAAGTCTGTATAAAACTATATGCTTTGATCAACTTATCAAAGCGTATATTCCAACTCCGAGATGTTTGCACCAGTCCATAGATGGATCGCTGGAGCTTGCATATTTTGTTAGTACCTTTAGGATTGACAAAACCTTCTGGTTGCATCATATACAACTCTTCTTTAATAAGTCCATTAAGTAATGCAGTTTTGTTTATCCATTTGCCAGATTTCATAAAATACGGTAATTGCTAACATGATTCGGACAGACTTAAGCATAGATACGAGTGAGAAACTCTCATCGTAGTCAACACCTTGAACTTGTCGAAAACCTTTTTGCGACAATTCTAGCTTTGTAGATAGTAACACTACTATCAGCGTCCGTCTTCCTCTTGAAGATCCATTTAATCTCAATGGCTCACCAATCAATGGGCAAGTCAATCAAAGTCCATACTTAGTTCTTATACATGGATCCCATCTCGGATTTCATGGCCTCAAGACATTTCGCGGAATCTAGGCTCATCATCGCTTCCTCATAGTTCGTAGGTTCGTCATGGTCAAGTAACATGACCTCCGGAACAGGATTACCGTACCACTCTGGTGCGGATCTCACTTTATTTTACCTACGAGGTTTGGTAGTAACTTGATCTGAAGTTACATGATCATCATCATTAGCTTCCTCACTAATTGGTGTAGTAGTCATAGGAACAGATTTCTGTGACGAACTACTTTCCAATAAGGGAGCAGGTACAGTTACCTCATCAAGTTCTACTTTCCTCCCACTCACTTCTTTTGAGAGAAACTCCTTCTCTAGAAAGGATCCATTCTCAGCAATGAATAACTTGCCTTCGGATCTGTGATAGAAGGTGTACCCAACAGTTTCCTTTGGGTATCCTATGAAGATTTACTTCTTCGATTTGGGTTCGAGCTTATCATGTTGAAACTTTTTCACATAAGCATCGTAGTCCCAAACTTTAAGAAACAACAGCTTAGGTTTCTCGCCAAACCATAGTTCATACGGTGTCATCTCGATGGATTTAGATGGTGCCCTATTTAACGTGAATGTAGCTGTCTCTAATGCATAACCCCAAAACGATAGTGGTAGATCGGTAGGAGACATCATAGATCGTACTATATCTAATAAAGTATGGTTATGACATTCGGACACACCATTACACTGTGGTGTTCCAGGTGGCATGAGTATTGAAACTATTTCACATTGTTTTAACTGAAGGCCAAACTCGTAAATCAAATATTTTACTTTTGCGATCATATCGTAGAAACTTTTAGTTTTTGTTACGATGATTCTCCACTTCACTCTGAAATTCTTTGAACTTTTCAAATGTTTCAGACTTGTGTTTCATCAAGTAGATATACTCATATCTGCTCAAATCAACTATGAAGATCAGAAAATAATGATACCTGCCGCGAGCCTCAGTATTCATCGGACCACATACATCAGTATGTATGATTTCCAACAAATCTTTTGCTCGCTCCATTGTTCCGGAGAACAGAGTCTTAGTCATCTTGCCCATGAGGCATGGTTCGCAAGCATCAACTGATTCATAATCAAGTGATTCCAAAAGCCCATCAGCATGGATTTTCTTCATGCGCTTTACACCAATATGACCTAAACGGCAGTGCCATAAATAAGTTGCACTATCATTATTAACTTTGCATCTTTTGGCTTCAATATTATGAAAATGTGTATCACTACGATCGAGATCCAACAAACCATTTTCATTGGGTGTATGACCATAGAAGGTTTTATTCATGTAAACAGAACAACAATTATTCTCTAACTTACATGAATAACCGTATTGCAATAAACATGATCCAATCATATTTATGCTCAACGCAAACACTAAATAACATTTATATTAGGTTTAACACTAATACCGAAAGTATAGGGAGTGTGCGATGATGATCATATCAATCTTGGAACCATTTCCAATACACATCGTCACTTCACCCTTAACTAGTCTCTGTTCATCCTACAACTCCCGTTTCGAGTTACTATTCTTAGCAACTGAACCAGTATCAAATATCGAGGGGTTGCTATGAACACTATTAAAGTACACATCAATAATCTGTATATCAAATATACCATTGTTCACTTTGCCATCCTTCTTATCCGCCAACTACTTGGGGTAGTTCCGCTTCCAGTGACCAGTCCCTTTGTAGTAGAAGCACTTAGTCTCATGCTTAGGACAAGACTTGGGCTTCTTCACTTGAGCAGCAACTTTCTTGCCGTTCTTCTTGAAGTTCCCTTTCTTTCCCTTTGCCCTTTTCTTGAAACTAGTGGTCTTGTTAATCATCAACACTTGATGCTCTTTCTTGATTTCTACCTTCATCGATTTCATCATCATGAAAAGCTCGGGAATCGTTTTCATCATCCCTTGCATATCATAGTTCATCACGAAGTTCTACTAACTTGGTGATGGTGACTAGAGAATTCTGTCAATCACTATTTTATCTGGAAGATTAACTCCCACTTGATTCAAGCGATTGTAGTACCCAGACAATCTGAACACATGCTCACTGCTTGAGCTATTCTCCTCCATCTTTTAGCTATAGAACTTGTTGGAGACTTCATATCTCTCAACTCGGGTATTTGCTTGAAATATTAACTTCAACTCCTGGAACATCCATATGATCCATGACGTTCAAAACGTCTTTGAAGTCCCGATTCTAAGCTGTTAAGCATGGTGCATTAAACTATCAAGTAGTCATCATATTGATCTAGCCAAACATTCATGACGTCTGCATCTGCTCATGCAATAGGTCTGTCACCTAGCGGTGCATTAAGGACATAATTCTTCTGTGCAGCAATGAGGATAAACCTCAGATCACGGATCCAATCCGCATCATTGCTACTAACATCTTTCAACTTAGTTTTCTCCAGGAACATATCAAAAATAAAACACGGGAGCTAAACGCGAGCTATTGATCTACAACATAGATATGCTAATACTACCAGAACTAAGTTCATGATAAATTTAAGTTCAATTAATCATATTACTTAAGAACTCCCACTTAGAAAGACATCCCTCTAATCTTCTAAGTGATCACGTGATCCAAATCAACTAAACCATAACTGATCATCACGTGATGGAGTAGCTTTCAATGGTGAACATCAATATGTTGATCATATCTACTATATGATTCACGCTCGACCTTTCGGTCTTAGTGTTCCGAGGCCATATCTGCATATGCTAGGCTCGTCAAGTTTAAATTGAGTATTCTGCGTGTGCAAAACTGGCTTGCACCCGTTGTAGATGGACGTAGAGCTTATCACACCCGATCATCATGTGGTGTCTGGGCATGACGAACTTTGGCAACGGTGCATACTCAGGGAGAACACTTTTTTCTTGAAATTTAGTGAGAGATCATCTTATAATGCTACCGTCAATCAAAGCAAGATAAGATGCATAAAAGATAAACATCACATGCAATCAATATAAGTGATATGATATGGCCATCATCATCTTGTGCTTGTGATCTCCATCTCCGAAGCACCGTCATGATCACCATCGTCACCGGCTCGACACCTTGATCACCATCGTAGCATCGTTGTCATCTCGTCAATCTTATGCTTCCACGACTATCGCTACCGCTTAGTGATAAAGTAAAGCATTACAGCGCAATTGCATTGCATACAATAAAGCGACAACCATATGGCTCCTGCCAGTTGCCGATAACTCGGTTACAAAACATGATCAACTCATACAATAAAATTTAGCATCATGTCTTGACCATATCACATCAGAACATGCACTGCAAAAACAAGTTAGACGTCCTCTACTTTATTGTTGCAAGTTTTACGTGGCTGCTACGGGCTTAGCAAGAACCGTTCTTACCTACGCATCAAAACCACAACGATAGTTTGTCAAGTTGGTGCTGTTTTAACCTTCGCAAGGATCGGGCGTAGCCACACTTGGTTCAACTAAAGTTGGAGAAACTGACACTCGCCAGCCACCTGTGTGCAAAGCACGTCGATAGAACCAGTCTCGCGTAAGCGTACGCATAATGTCGGTCCAGGCGGCTTCATCCAACAATACCGTCGAACCAAAGTATGACATGCTGGTAAGCACTATGACTTATATCGCCCACAACTCACTTGTGTTCTACTCGTGCACAACATCAGTGCATAAACCTAGGCTCGGATGGCACTGTTGGGGAATGTAGTAATTTCAAAATTTTCCTACGCACACGCAAGATCATGGTGATGCATAGCAAGATCATGGCTCTTGCTAAGCCCGTAGGAGCCACGTAAAACTTGCAACAACAAAGTAGAGGACGTCTAACTTATTTTTGCAGGGCATGTTGCGATGTGATATGGTCAAGACATGATGCTAAATTTTATTGTATGAGATGATCATGTTTTGTAACCGAGTTATCGGCAACTGGCAGGAGCCATATGGTTGTCACTTTATTGTATGCAATGCAATCGCGCTGTAATGCTTTACTTTATCACTAAGCGGTAACGATAGTCGTGGAAGCATAAGATTGGCGAGACGACAACGATGCTACGATGGAGATCAAGGTGTCGCGCCGGTGACGATGGTGATCATGACGGTACTTCAAAGATGGAGATCACAAGTACAAGATGATGATGGCCATATCATATCACTTATATTGATTACATGTGATGTTTATCGTTTATGCATCTTATCTTGCTTTGATTGACCGTAGCATTATAAGATGATCCCTCACTAAATTATCAAAGTATAAGTGTTCTCCCTGAGCATGCACCGTTGCGAAAGTTCTTCGTGCTGAGACACCACGTGATGATCGGGTGTGATAGGCTCTATGTTCAAATACAACGGGTGCAAAACAGTTGCACACGCGGAATACTCAGGTTAAACTTGACGAACCTAGCATATAACAGATATGGCCTCGGAACACGGAGGCTGAAAGGTCGAGCGTGAATCATATAGTAGATATGATCAACATAGTGATGTTCACCATTGATACTACTCCATCTCACGTGATGACCGAACATGGTTTAGTTGATTTGGATCACGTGATCACTTGGAGGATTAGAGGGATATCTTTCTAAGTGGGAGTTCTTAAGTAATATGATTAATTGAATTTAAATTTATCATGAACTTTGTACCTGATAGTATCTTGCTTGTCTATGTTTGATTGTAGATAGATGGCTCATGATGTTGTTCCATTGAATTTTAATGTGTTCCTTGAGAAAGCAAAGTTGAAAGATGATGGTAGCAATTACACGGACTGGGTCCGTAACTTGAGGATTATCCTCATTGCTGCAGAAAAGAATTACGTCCTGGAAGCACCGCTAAGTGCCAAGCCTGCTGCAGGAGCAACACCAGATGTTATGAACGTCTGGCAGAGCAAAGCTGATGACTACTCGATAGTTCAGTGTGCCATGCTTTACGGCTTAGAACCGGGTCTTCAACGATGTTTTGAACATCATGGAGCATATGAGATGTTCCAGGAGTTGAAGTTAATATTTCAAGCAAATGCCCGGATTGAGAGATATGAAGTCTCCAATAAGTTCTATAGCTGCAAGATGGAGGAGAATAGTTCTGTCAGTGAACATATACTCAAAATGTCTGGGTATCATAATCACTTGACTCAACTGGGGGTTAATCTTCCTGTTGATAGTGTCATTGACAGAGTTCTTCAATCACTGCCACCAAGCTACAAAAGCTTCATGATGAACTATAATATGCAAGGGATGAATAAGACTATTTCTGAGCTCTTCGCGATGCTAAAAGCCGCGGAGGTAGAAATCAAGAAGGAGCATCAAGTGTTGATAGTCAATAAGACCACCAGTTTCAAGAAAAAGGGCAAAGGGAAGAAGAAAGGGAACTTCAAAAGAAGAACAGCAAACAAGTTGCTGCTCAGGAGAAGAAACCCAAGTCTGAACCTAAGCCTAAGACTGAGTGCTTCTACTGCAAGCAGACTGGTCACTGGAAGCGGAACTTCCCCAAGTATTTGGCAGATAAGAAGGATGGCAAAGTGAACAAAGGTATATGTGATATACATGTTATTGATGTGTACCTTACTAATGCTCACAATAGCACCTGGGTATTTGATACAGGTTCTGTTGCTAACATTTGCAACTCAAAATAGGGGCTACGGATTAAGCAAAGATTGGCTAAGGACGAGGTGACGATGCGCGTGGGAAATGGTTCCAAAGTCGATGTGATCGCGGTCGGCACGCTACCTCTACATCTACCTTCGGGATTAGTATTAGACCTAAATAATTGTTATTTGGTGCTAGCGTTGAGCATGAACATTATATCTGGATCTTGTTTGATGCGAGACGGTTATTCATTTAAATCAGAGAATAATGGTTGTTCTGTTTATATGAGTAATATCTTTTATGGTCATGCACCCTTGAAGAGTGGTCTATTTTTGATGAATCTCGATAGTAGTGATACACATGTTCATAATGTTGAAATCAAAAGATGCAGAGTTGATAATGATAGTGCAACTTATTTGTGGCACTGCCGTTTAGGTCATATCGGTGTAAAGCGCATGAAGAAACTCCATACTGATGGACTTTTGGAACCACTTGATTATGAATCACCTCGTACTTGCGAACCGTGCCTCATGGGTAAGATGACTAAAAGGCCGTTCTTCGGTACTATGGAGAGAGCAACAGATTTGTTGGAAATCATACATACAGATGTATGTGGTCTAATGAATGTTGAGGCTCATGGCGGATATCGTTATTTTCTCACCTTCATAGATGATTTAAGCATATATGGGTATATCTACTTAATGAAACATAAATCTGAAACATTTGAAAAGTTTAAAGAATTTCAGAGTGAAGTTGAAAATCATCGTAACAAGAAAATAAAGTTTCTATGATCTGATCGTGGAGGAGAATATTTGAGTTATGAGTTTGGTCTACATTTGAAACAATGTGGAATAGTTTCACAACTCACACCACCCGGAACACCACAGCGTAATGGTGTGTCCGAACGTCGTAATCGTACTTTATTAGATATGGTGCGATCTATGATGTCTCTTATTGATTTACCGCTATTGTTTTGGGTTTATGCTTTAGAGACGGCTGCATTCACGTTAAATAGGACACCATCGAAATCCGTTGAGACGACGCCTTATGAACTGTGGTTTGGCAAGAAACCAAAGTTGTCATTTCTGAAAGTTTGGGGCTGCGATGCTTATGTGAAAAAGCTTCAACCTGATAAGATCGAACCCAAATCGGAGAAATGTGTCTTCACAGGATACCCAAAGGAGACTCTTGGGTACACCTTCTACACAGATCCGAAGGCAAGACTTTTGTTGCTAAATTCAGAGTTTTTCTAGAGAAGGAGTTTCTCTCGAAAGAAGTGAGTGGGAGAAAAGTAGAACTTGATGAGGTATCTATACCTGCTCCCTTATTGGAAAGTAGTACATCACAGAAACCGGTTTCTGTGACACCTACACCAATTAGTGAGGAAGCTAATGATAATGATCATGAAACTTCAGATCAAGTTACTACCGAACCTCATAGATCAACCAGAGTAAGATCCGCACCAGAGTGGTACGATAATCCTGTTCTGGATGTCATGCTACTAGATCATGATGAACCTACGAACTATGAAGAAGCGATGGTGAGCCCACATTCCGCAAAATGGCTAGAAGCCATGAAATCTGAGATGGGATCCATGTATGAGAACAAAGTGTGGACTTTGGTTGACTTGCCCGTTGATCGGCAAGCAATTGAGTATAAATGGATCTTCAAGAAGAAGACTGACACTGATGGTAATGTTACTGTCTATAAAGCTCGACTTGTTGCGAAAGATTCTCGACAAGTTCAAGGGATTGACTACGATGAGACCTTCTCACCCGTAGCGATGCTTAAGTCTATCCAAATCATGTTAGCAATTGCCGCATTTTATGATTATGAAATTTGGCAAATGGATGTCAAAACTGCATTCTTGAATGGATTTCTGGAAGAAGAGTTGTATATGATGCAACCAGAAGGTTTTGTCAATCCAAAGGGAGCTAACAAAGTGTGCAAGCTCTAGCGATCCATTTATGGACTGGTGCAAGCCTCTCGGAGTTGGAATAAACACTTTGATAGTGTGATCAAAGCATTTGGTCTTATACAGACTTTTGGAGAAGCCTGTATTTACAAGAAAGTGAGTGGGAGCTCTGTAGCATTTCTGATATTATATGTGGATGACATATTATTGATTGGAAATAATATAGAATTTCTGGATAGCATAAAGGGATACTTGAATAAGAGTTTTTCAATGAAAGACCTCGGTGAAGCTGCTTACATATTGGGCATTAAGATCTATAGAGATAGATCAGGACGCTTAATTGGACTTTCACAAAGCACATACCTTGACAAAGTTTTGAAGAAGTTCAAAATGGATCAAGCAAAGAAAGGGTTCTTGCCTGTGTTACAAGGTGCGAAGTTGAGTAAGACTCAATGTCCGACCACTGCAGAAGATAGAGAGAAAATGAAAGATGTTCCCTATGCTTCAGCCATAGGCTCTATCATGTATGCAATGATGTGTACCATACCTGATGTGTGCCTTGTTATAAGTCTAGCAGGGAGGTACCAAAGTAATCCAGGAGTGGATCACTGGACAGTGGTCAAGAACATCCTGAAGTACCTGAAAAGAACTAAGGATATGTTTCTCGTATATGGAGGTGACAAAGAGCTCATCGTAAATGGTTATGTTGATGCAAGCTTTGACACTGATCCGGATGATTCTAAATCACAAACCGGATACGTATTTACATTAAACAGTGGAGCTGTCAGTTGGTGCAGTTCTAAACAAAGCGTCGTGGCGGGATCTACATGTGAAGCGGAGTACATAGCTGCTTCGGAAGCAGCAAATGAAGGAGTCCGGATGAAGGAGTTCATATCCGATCTAGGTGTCATACCTAGTGCATCGGGTCCAATGAAAATCTTTTGTGACAATACTGGTGCAATTGCCTTGGCAAAGGAATCCAGATTTCACAAGAGAACCAAGCACATCAAGAGACGCTTCAATTCCATTCGGGATTTAGTCCAAGTGGGAGACATATAAATTTGCAAGATACATACGGATCTGAATGTTGCAGACCCGCTGACTAAGCCTCTTCCACGAGCAAAACATGATCAGCACCAAGACTCCATGGGTGTTAGAATCATTACTGTATAATCTAGATTATTGACTCTAGTGCAAGTGGTTGACTGAAGGAAATATGCCCTAGAGGCAATAATAAAGTTATTATTTATTTCCTTGTATCATGATAAATGTTTATTATTCATGCTAGAATTGTATTAACCGGAAACATAATACATGTGTGAATACATAGACAAACAGAGTGTCACTAGTATGCCTCTACTTGACTAGCTCGTTGATCAAAGATGGTTATGTTTCCTAACCATAGACATGAGTTGTCATTTGATTAACGGGATCACATCATTAGGAGAATGATGTGATTGACTTGACCCATTCCGTTAGCATAGCACTTGATCGTTTAGTTTGTTGCTATTGCTTTCTTCATGACTTATACATGTTCCTATGACTATGAGATTATGCAACTCCCGTTTACCGGAGGAACACTTTGTGTGATACCAAACTTCACAATGTAACTGGGTGATTATAAAGGTGCTCTGCAGGTGTCTCCGAAGGTACTTGTTGGGTTGGCGTATTTCGAGATTAGGATTTGTCACTCCGATTGTCGGAGAGGTATCTCTGGGCCCTCTCGGTAATGCACATCACTTAAAGCCTTGCAAGCATTGCAGCTAATGAGTTATTTGCGGGATGATGTATTACATAACGAGTAAAGAGACTTGCTGGTAACGATATTGAACTAGGAATTAAGATACCGACGATCGAATCTCGGGCAAGTAACATACCGATGACAAAGGGAACAACGTATGTTGTTATGCGGTCTGACCGATAAAGATCTTCGTAGAATATGTAAGAGCCAATTTGAGCATCCAGGTTCCACTATTGGTTATTGAACGGAGACGTGTCTCGGTCATGTCTACATTGTTCTCGAACCCATAGGGTCCGCATGCTTAACGTTACGATGACAGTTTCATTATGAGTTTATATGTTTTGATGTACCGAATGTTGTTCAGAGCCCCGTATGTGATCACGGACATGACGAGGATTCTCAAAATGGTCGAGACATAAAGATTGATATATTGGAAGCCTATGTTTGGACATCGGAAGTGTTCCGGGTGAAATCGGCATTTTACCGGAGTACCGGGAGGTTACTGGAACCCCCCGGTAACCTAATGGGCCTTAATGGGCCTGGTGGAGGAAGTAGAGAGGAGGCCAAGGGGCAGCCGTGCACTCCTCCCCCCAAGTCCTAATTGGACAAGGAGGGGGGCGGCACCCCCCTTTTCCTTTCCCCTCTTTCTCTCCTTCCCCCCAAGTCCTGGTCCAACATGGAAACGGAGGGAGTCCTACTCCCAGTGGGAGTAGGACTCCTCCTAGCGCGCCCCTTGCCTGGCCGCACCTCCTCCCCCTTTCTCCTTTATATACGGGGGCAGGGGGGCACCCCATAGACACAACAATTGATCATTGATCTCTTAGCCGTGTGCGGTGCCCCCCTCCACCATAATCCTCGATAATATTGTAGCGGTGCTTAGGCGAAGCCCTGCGACGGTAGAACATCAAGATCGTCACCACACCGTTGTGTTGACGGAACTCTTCCCCAATATTCTTCTGGATCGGAGTCCGGGGATCGTCATCGAGCTGAACGTGTGCTAGAACTCGGAGGTGCCGTAGTTTCGGTGCTTGATCGGTCGGGCCGTGAAGACGTACGACTACATCAACCACGTTGTGCTAATGCTTCCGCTTTCGGTCTACGAGGGTACGTAGACAACACTCTCCTCTCTTGTTGCTATGCATCACCATGATCTTGCATGTGCGTAGGAATTTTTTTGAAATTACTATGTTCCCCAACAGTAGCAACACGTTCTTCTTTAGCTCTTGGCTCTTCTTGTTCATCGGCTGATGCAGCCGGAATGTCTTCAGCAACTTTGGCTTTAGACTCATGGATGTTCGCAGTAGGAGAGGCTTCAGGAAATACTTCGCGTGATACCGAGTGGTGTTATTCTCCTTCTGGAACGCTTGACAGAGGGATTTGTGGCCTTGGTCCTTTGCGAAGCCTGCAGAGTGCGGGCAACGCCTTTGGAGAGGGAGTTGGCTGGGCCACAAAGTCATCGTCTTCAAGCACCGAAGTGGTGACTTGATGTGGGGGAGTACTTGGTGATTCTTCTTGGCAGGGGGAGTCTTGAGGGTGATCATCCCATGAATCATCCTAAGCAATTGGCGTCAAAGGACGACCAATGCTGATGAGTTTGCTGTTCGTCAGAACAGCCGATGATACCATATTGTGCTCGATCTGAGGAAGGACGTCATCCTCTTCAACACTGTCGTGGTGACCAATGTCTTCAGCTGCGGTGGGGTCAACAACTGGATCTTATTTAGCTTCACTAGCCTCTTTGGTAGCAGGCTCATGAACTATCAACTGATGCTCATGCTGTTCAGACACAGGACAAGCCAGTGAGATCGGCTCGACGACAAGGGGCTCTGTGGGAGTAGCCCGATCTTTCTTCTTGGTTTTTCTCTTCTTCGTGAGTGGAGCGTCGTCAGTGGTGTGCTTGGTCTTGCGCTTGCTGGCTTCGGCTTCAGCTGCCCTTGTTTTCTTGAGCTCCGAAGCCACTGCAGGGACCTTAGGATTTGAGCCTGTCATACTGGCAGGGAAGACAATGCGAGGTTCCTCCTGCCTGGATGCTTCAGCTTGGGCCACAACAGGCTTCTTCTTCTTCTTGGCAGCCATTCTGGGGTCAATGCCAGGTCGCCCCAGAGCCTTGCGCTTTTCAGCTTCATTGTAGCCTTGAATACATTTGGCAGCCAGATATTTCATGCACTCTCGAGAACCTTTAGCTTCTTCACGTTTCTTGTGAAATGCCTCCTTGAGCTCATGCATCATTTGCTTGAAGTTTTGGACGTCTGTTACGCTGAGTTGGGCCATGTGCTTCTTGAACTGAGCCTTTTCATAGTCAATCTTGTGCTTCAGCTCAACAATTCTCTGTGTAAGAGCCAGCTCAGGAGCAATGGCTCCATGGAAGGAGACGCTGAGGCCAATTGGGAGTTGAAGATCATCAAAACTGAGGTCTGGGCTGTCGAACCACTCATCAATTAACTTGTACAGGATCTCCACATCAAAGAGGGGAAGATCATTGAAGATTTCCGCCTCTTGCTTGCTCTTTATAAGCAGATCAAGAGCATCATCGCCAAGATCGTCGTTGCTAGACAGATCAATGGCTTCGTTCTCATTCCTCAGAACAGCAGCAGGGGTCAATGCTTGACCAGTAGGTTGCATGGGCTTCTTTATCTTGTCAGACTTGATGATGCGAGAGAGATCTTCAGACTGCACACTGGCTTCAGGAGTTGCAGTGGCCAGAGGCTTCGCACGCGAAAATTTTGGTGCAGAGGAGGGCTTTGAAGCCTTTGGTTTGTTCTGCTTCACAGGCTTCGGTGGTGCAGGCGCTTCGTCAGAATCAGCGTCATCTGCAGAGTGATCCACGGCTGCCCCTTGAACCTGAATGTGAGTGATGAGACCTTCAAGGTTGTAGAAGGGCCCAACAATATTGGGTTCAGCATCGCGTGTGCCGTCGGCATGAGGAGCAGAGGGACCGGGGTTGAAGTCTAACCCAAGTGACTTCTTGTTCTCTTTGGCAGAAGTTTTGGCAAACTGGAAGTTGCGCTTAAAGAGATTGTCTTCACGACACCATAACAGAGAGGATGGGTCGGCATTAGTAGGCTGAGGTCCACGGATCATGCACGGGTAGAAGCCTTGAGCAATGTCTTCAGACTTCGACTTGGGCTGAAGAACTTTGTATGTAATATCTCCCCAGGGGCCCTTGATGGCATTCTGTAACACCCACGATGCGGCTATATCTCCCACGTGTCGGAACACGACTTAGAGGCATAACCGCATTGTAGGCATGTCGCAGGAGGGGTAATCTTTACACATCCCATGTACTGAATAAGAAAAAGGTAAAGACTTGGCTTACAATCGCCACTTCACACAATACATAAGTATAGCATTACATAATCCAGAATACAATCAAGGTCCGACTACAGAACCAAAATAATAGAAGACTACCCCTAATTCTATAGATCCCCGATTGCCCCAACTGGGCTCCACTACTGATCAACTGGAAATGGAACAACATAACGAACACGATCTTCATTGCGCTCCTCCTTGAGCTCGGTTGCGTCACCTGCATGGTATCATCGGCACCTGCAATCTAGTTTTGGAAGTAATCTGTGAGTCACGGGGACTCAGCAATCTCACACCCTCGCGATCAAGACTATTTAAGCTTGTGGGTAGGGAAAAGGTAGGTGAGGTGGAGCTGCAACAAGCACTAGCATATATGGTGCTAACTTACGCTAAAGAGAGCGAGAAGAGAAGCAAAGCACATTCGTGAACTAGAAGTGATCAAGAAGTGATCCTAAAACTACTTACGTTCAAGCATAACTCCAACACCGTGTTCACTTCCCGGACTCCGCCGAGAAGAGACCATCACGGCTACACACGCGGTTGATGCATTTTAATTAAGTTTAGTGTCAAGTTTTCTACAACCGGACATTAACAAATTCCCATCTGCCCATAACCGCGGGCACGGTTTTCGGAAGTTCAAATCCCTGCAGGGGTGTTCCAACTTAGCCCATAACAAGCTCTCACGGTCAATGAAGGATATTCCTTCTCCCAGGAAGATCCGATCAGACTCGGAATCCCGGTTACAAGACATTTCGACAATGGAAAAACAAGACCAGCAAAGCCACCCAGATGTGCCGACAAATCCCGATAGGAGCTGCACATATCTGATTCTCAGGGCACACCGGATGAGCAAGACGTCGGTTTGGCATAAACCCTGGTTGCCCAGGGGGCACCGGACATCGCTCAGTCTGGACCAACTCTTAGAGAAGCTCCGACCCCCGGGGGGGTTAAAATAAAGATGACCCTTGGGTTGGCCAACCCAAGGGAAAAAGGCTAGGTGGCAAATGGTAAAACCAAGGCTGGGCCTTGCTGGAGGAGTTTGATTCAAGGCGAACTGTCAAGGGGTTCCCATTATAACCCAACCGCATAAGGAACGCAAAATCAAGGAACATAACACCGGTATGACGGAAACTAGGGTGGCAAGAGTGGAACAAAACACCAGGCATAAGGCCGAGCCTTCCACCCTTTACCAAGTATATAGATGCATTAATATAATAAAAGATATTGTGATATCCCAACAAATATCCATGTTCCAACATGGAACAAACTCCATCTTCACCTGCAACTAACAACGCTATAAGAGGGGCTGAGCAAAGCGGTAACATAGCCAAACAACGGTTTGCTAGACAAGGTGGGTTAGAGGTTTGACATGGCAATATGGGAGGCATGATATAGCAAGTGGTAGGTATCACTGTTGGGGAACGTAGTAATTTCAAAAAATTTCCTACGCACACGCAAGATCATGGTGATGCATAGCAACGAGAGGGGAGAGTGTTGTCTATGTACCCTCATAGACCGGCAACGGAAGCGTTGACACAACGTAGAGGAAGTAGTCGTACGTCTTCCCGATCCGACCGATCCAAGTACCGAACGTACGGCACCTCCGAGTTCTGCACACGTTCAACTCGGTGACGTCCCTCGAGCTCCGATCCAGCAAAACGTCGAGGGAGAGTTTCGTCAGCACGATGGCGTGATGACGGTGATGATGTTCTACCGATGCAGGGCTTCGCCTAAGCACCGCTATGATATGACCGAGGTGGAATATGGTGGAAGGGGGTACCGCACACGGCTAAGGAACGATCACAAAGATCAACTTGTGTGTCATGGGGTGCCCCCTTGCCCCCGTATATAAAGGAGGGAGAGGGGGAGGTGCAGCCGGCCCTAGGGGTGCGCCTGGAGGAGTCCTACTCCCACCGGGAGTAGGACTCCCCCCTCTTGCCTTGTTGGAAAAGGAAGGGGGAAGGGAGAAAGAGGAAAGGGGGGCGCCGCCCCCCCTTCCTTATCCTATTCGGACTAGGGGGGAGGGGGCGCGTGGCCTGCCCTGGCCGGCCCTCCTCTTCTCCCTTATGGCCCATGTAGGCCCAATAACCCCCGGGGGGTTCCGGTAACCCCCCGATACTCCGGTAAAATCCTGATTTCACCCGGAACGTTTCCGATATCCAAATATAGGCTTCCAATATATCAATCTTTATGTCTCGACCATTTCGAGACTCCTCGTCATGTCCATGATCACATACGGGACTCCGAACAACCTTCGGTACATCAAAACACAAAAACCCTAATTACGATCGTCACCGAACTTTAAGCGTGCGGACCCTAGAGTCAATAATCTAGTTCACATCGCCATGTGATTTAATACCAATAGTTCACATCACCATCTGATTAACACCCATAGTTCACATCGACATGTGACCAACACCCAAAGGGTTTACTAGAATCAATAATCTAGTTCACATTGCTATGTGATTAACACCCAAAGAGTACTAAGGTGTGATCATGTTTTGCTTATGAGAGAAGTTCAGTCACCGGGTCTGCCACATTCAGATCCGTAAGTATTTTGCAAATTTCTTTGTCAACAATGCTCTGCATGGAGCTACTCTAGCTAATTGCTCCCACTTTCAATATGTATCCAGATTGAGATTTAGATCATCTGGATCAGTGTCAAAATTTGCATCGACGTAACCCTTTACGACGAACCTTTTTGTCACCTCCATAATCGAGAAACATATCCTTATTCCACTAAGGATAATTTTGACCAATGTCCAGTGATCTACTCCTAGATCATTGTAGTCCCTTGCCAAAAACAGTGTAGGGTATACAATAGATCTGGTACACATCATGGCATATTTTATATAACCTATGGCCAAGGCATCGGGAATGACTTTCATTCTCTTTCTATCTTCTACCGTGGTCGGGCTTTGAGTCTTACTCAGTTTCACACCTTGTAACACAGGCAATAACTCTTTCTTTGACTGTTCCATTTTGAACTACTTCAAAATCATGTCAAGGTATGTACTCATTGAAAAACTTATCGAGCATCTTGATCTATCTCTATAGATCTTGATGCTCAATATGTAAGCAGCTTCACCGAGGTCTTTCTTTGAAAAACTCCTTTCAAACACTCCTTTATGCTTCGCAGAATAATCCTACATTATCTTCGATCAACAATATGTCATTCACATATACTTATCAGAAATGATGTAGTGCTCCCACTCACTTTCTTGCAAATACAGGCTTCACCGCAAGTCTGTATAAAACTATATGCTTTGATCAACTTATCAAAGCGTATATTCCAACTTCGAGATGCTTGCACCAGTCCATAGATGGATCGCTGGAGCTTGCATATTTTGTTAGTACCTTTAGGATTGACAAAACCTTCTGGTTGCATCATATGCAACTCTTCTTTAATAAATCTAATAAGGAATGCAATTTTGTTTATCCATTTGCCAGATTTCATAAAATGCGGCAATTGCTAACATGATTCGGACAGACTTAAGCATAGATACGAGTGAGAAACTCTCATCGTAGTCAACACCTTGAACTTGTCGAAAACCTTTTTGCGACAATTCTAGCTTTGTGGATAGTAACACTACTATCAGTGTCCATCTTCCTCTTGAAGATCCATTTAATCTCAATGGCTCGCCGATCGTTGGTCAAGTCAATCAAAGTCCATACTTTGTTCTCATACATGGATCTCATCTCAGATTTCATGGCCTCAAGCCATTTCGCGGAATCTGGGCTCATCATCGCTTCCTCATAGTTCGTAGGCTCATTATGGTCAAGTAACATGACCTCCAGAACAGGATTACCGTACCACTCTCGTGCGAATCTCACTCTGGTTTACCTACGAGGTTTCGATAGTAACTTGATCTGAAGTTACATGATCTTCATCATTAGCTTCCTCACTAATTGGTGTAGTAGTCACAGGAACAGATTTCTGTGGTGAACTCCTTTCCAATAAGGGAGCAGGCACAGTTACCTCATCAAGTTCTACTTTCCTCCCACTCACTTCTTTCGAGAGAAACTCCTTCTCTAGAAAGACTCCGAATTTAGCAACAAAAGCCTTGCCTTTGGATCTGTGATAGAAGGTGTACCCAATAGTCTCCTTTGGGTATCCTATGAAGACACATTTCTCCGATTTGGGTTTGAGCTTATCAGGATGAAACTTTTTCATATAAGCATCGCAGCCCCAAACTTTAAGAAATGACAGCTTAGGTTTCTTGCCAAACCATAGTGCATACAGTGTCATCTCAACGGATTTAGATGGTGCCCTATTTAACGTGAATGCAGTTGTCTCTAATGCATAACCCCGAAACGATAGTGGTAGATCGGTAAGAGACATCATAGATCGTACCATATCTAATAAAGTATGGTTATGACGTTCGGACACATCATTACACTGTGGTGTTCCAGGTGGCGTGAGTAGTGAAACTATTTCACATTGTTTTAACTGAAGGCCAAACTCGTTAACTCAAATATTTTACTTCTGCGATCATATCGTAGAAACTTTTATTTTCTTGTTACGATGATTCTCCACTTTACTCTGAAATACTTTGAACTTTTCAAATGTTTTAGACTTGTGTTTCATCAAGTAGATATACCCATATCTGCTCAAATCATCTGTGAAGGTTAGAAAATAATGATATCCGCCGCGAGCCTCAACACTCATCGGACCGCATACATCAGTATGTATTATTTCCAATAAGTCAATTGCTCGCTCCATTGTTCTGGAGAACGGAGTATTAGTCATCTTGCCCATGAGGCATGGTTCGCAAGCATCAAGTGATTCATAACCAAGTGATTCCAAAAGTCCATCGGCATAGAGTTTCTTCATGCGCTTTACACCAATATGACCTAAACGGCAGTGCCACAAATAAGTTGCACTATCATTATTAAATTTGCATCTTTTGGTTTCAATATTATGAATATGTGTATCACTACGATCGAGATCCAACGAACCATTTTCATTGGGTGTGTAACCATATAAGGTTTTATTCATGTAAACAGAACAACAATTTATTCTCTTACTTAAATGAATAACCGTATTACAATAAACATGATCAAATCATATTCATGCTCAACGCAAACACCAAATAACACTTATTTAGGTTTGCCGGTGTCAAAACCGGTGGATCTCGGGTAGGGGGTCCCGATCTGTGCGTCTAGGCCGGATGGTAACAGGAGACAAGGGACACGAAGTTTTACCCAGGTTCGGGCCCTCTCGATGGAGGTAAAACCCTACGTCCTGCTTGATTAATACTGATGATATGGGTAGTACAAGAGTAGATCTACCACGAGATCGAGGAGGCTACACCCTAGAAGCTAGCTTATGGTATGATTGTTGATGTGTCTGTTGTCCTACGGACTAAAACCCCCCGGTTTATATAGACACCGGATAGGGTTAGGGTTACATAGAGTCGGTTACAATGGTAGGAGATCTGCATATCCGTATGGCCAAGCTTGCCTTCCACGCCAAGGAAAAGTCCCTTCCAGACACGGGACAAAGTCTTCAATCTTGTATCTTCATAGTCCGGGAGTCCGGCTGAAGGTATAGTCCAGCTATCCGAACACCCCCTAATCCAGGACTCCCTTAGTAGCCCCTGAACCAGGCTTCAATGACAACGAGTCCGCCGCGCAGATTGTCTTCGGCATTGCAAGGCAGGTTCCTCCTGCAAGTACCTCATAGAAGATTTTGAACACAAAGATAGTGTCCAACTCTGCAAAATAAGTTTCCACATATTGCCATAGAGAGAATAATATTTACACAAATCTAATCTGCTGACGTATTCCGTAGTGTGACATCACACCACGGCCAAGCTTTTATTCGAACCGTTTTACTGTCCCATCTGAGCGCGTTATGCGAGGCAGTTTCCTTGGCATGTCTTGTTAAAGCAGAGGTCGTCTCCCCTTATTCTGGGATTCTCATCAATACGGGCGTGCGTAACCCAACCGCTTCTACGACTCCTAGATTATAGGCAAGTCCAAGCGGACACGGAGAGGACGCTTGATATTCACCCTCTTTATAAAGGGGACAAGGCTTTTATTTTTCCCTCCTGTGCTCAATCGAATCCTTCCCCCACCTCAAGCTCAAATGCCCGAAGTTCAGGTCAGGTGCTCCGAACCTCCAGTCATGTCCGGATCTAGCCTTCAAGGCCGATGGATGCCTTCCTCCGTCACGGAAGTGGACATCAAGAAGTTGAGGGAGGCCAGATATCTGACCGCCGAGATTTTGCATCGGCTGCCTCCTTGAGGGCAGGCCGTGCCCACCCCCGAACCCAACGAGAACGTCGTGTTCGTTCCCCACTTCCTCCGAGGTCTAGGTCTTGCCCTGGATCCTTTCGTCAGGGGTTTGATGTTTTACTATGGGCTAGATTTTCATGATCTAGATCCGGGCTCCTTTCTTCATATCACGACATTTATTATCGTGTGCGAGGCCTTCCTCCGGGTTACCCCTCACTTTGGCCTATGGCTCAAGACCTTTGAAGTGAAGCCGAAGCTGGTCGAGGGGGAGCATGCAGTGTGTGGAGGTGCCTTAATACGCAAGATGATGGGAGCTCCGTGGCCCAAAGGTTCCATCCCAGAGGTGTCTGAATTGTGGCAACAGGAGTGGTTCTACATCACGGCTCCTAGAAGTGCCAAGTGGGCGGCCCCCCTGTTTTCCGCTCGGGCCCCCCACCACAAATGATGTCATGGATCAGCAGAGGTCTGAGCTGGGGGCTAGCTAAGGACGTGCCTATACTGCAAGGCTGCATTCAAGATCTCTTCAATGGAGATTTCAGTTTGGTTGCGGTGATACAGGTTATGCTGGTTCGTCAAGTCCAGCCTTGCAAACGCCAGCGTCTTCGCCTGTGGGAGTTCAATCTTGAGGGACCGCGTGCCATTCAAAATTTTCTCGGCCTGACGCACGAGGAGACGTACAAGTCATTCTTCGGACCTCAGACGGAGTGTCCGGAAATCACCGAGGATGTGGGCCTGAGTAGCAACCACACCGCCGAACAGGTAAGGCATCTTCCGGCCGAACATACTTTCTCTACTTTGTTACGAAGTTATCTCTGAGAGTTTGCTTTTTGACCAGGACTGGCTAACAAAGGCGAAGTTGATTCGGTGTTCGGCCCCCCTCCCTAAGGGTTTGGAAAATCCGGTATTGGAAAAGATGCTCCAGACCGCACCTTGCCCGGAGCCTTCGAAGGAAGATACTGTGGAGGATATTGCGGGCGGACACGGGCCCCCAATGCTGCCCACTCTAACCGAGGGAGCGAGCGTCTCCATGAAGGAAGGCGACCAGAAGAGGAAAAGGACTGCACCCGGGGATTCAGAAGCCGAAGCTTCCAAACGGGAGAAGAAGTCTCCCACGGAGGGTCCTACCTCGGGGGACGCTATTGCCGCACAAAGTCCGCATGGGGATCAATTCTCCCACGAGTCGTAAGTGACCCGAAATACCTTTAATAGTATAGATATGCCATTTTTCGTCTGAGAAAATAACCACCGCATATATTTTGCAGTTCGGGCCTTAGCCCCTCTCAAATGAGCTCATGTTTGGGGGATCTTCTTCCAGAGATGATGGAGAGCGAGATGCCTCCTCCGGACTCCTCCGCTCCAGAAGCGGGCGACCCTGAAGTGTCGTCGCGTAGGGCCTCTCCGAGCCTGGTGAGGCCAGAAGATAATCCCATTGACCCCCGAAGCTCCCAATGTCCGGCTCCCGAAGAGAGCAGACAAAAGAGTCCGGTACCGTCTAGTGTGCGATCGGATGTTCCGAGGGAGTTGGTGGGGCGAGCGGCCATCTCAGATGAACACCATGTGCTGATGAACACGATGATGGAGAGAATATCGTCCGCCGAAAGCGGATTGCATGAAGCTTTTATGAGTCTACTGACAGGCTTTGAGGTACGTAAAAGAATGTATGATAAACCTGCACATGTTAGGTGTGCCCTGTGTAGATAGTAGCCCCTGAGACTCTGGTTGTCGTCGGAAACGACGACAAACAGAGGATCATATTCCCAGGAAATAACCATACTGCCTTTATGTGCAGGTGATGGAAGCTCCGGTGGCTAGCCGGACTAGCGAGTTTGCCCATTTAGAACGGCAGTTGGATGCTGTCGGTGTTCTGGGAACGGGGGTCCCCAGACTTGCCTGCATGCGGCCTGCGGCGTGGCTCGAGGAGGGGCCCAACACGGCCCATCTTCATCAACACAAACCCAAGACCCTCGCGAGGGGTCAAGCCTCGTGGGGCGGACGACATAGATCTTCCTCAGGCACGGCCTCATCAGGCTGGCTTGCAAGGAAGCGGAGAGATCAAGGCGGGGTACCTCATGATGTGCCCGTGACGCAAGCCATGACGACCAAGGGTGCCAGGCGGGCGTCAGCCCGTGCAGTGTCCTCCTTTCCTCTTTCGTGGAAAGGGAGCAAGCGCAGGCGAGAGCATCAAGCAAAGGCACCCGTTTCGGTGCAATGAGACCAAGACCAGCCCAACGGCAGGGAGGAAGTCATTGTGGAGCCCAAGCCATCGTCACCACCAGAGCCTTTGGCAGGCGAGGACCAACTTTAGTCAGGATAAGTGTACCAGATGTCCCCCTTCAAAATGGCCAATTGTTGGCGCCCTTCCCGCTCAATATTTGGGAAGAGGCCCAGGGCCTTTGCCTATAAATAGGACTAGCCACCCCCAGGGTAGGAGGGGAAAAATGGGAGAGAGAATCGAGAAGAGAGAGAGAGATAGAAGGGTGACTGAACTCCTCCTAGCAGTTCGTCGCCCCAGCCAAGAACAGACCCTCGCGAGGCTGTTCTTCCTTGTATTGCTCATCATCATTAGCCCAAGAGGCAATCCACCACACTACACACTGGAGTAGGGTATTACACCACAACGGTGGCCCGAACCAGTATAAACCCTATGTCTCTTGTGCTGTTCTTTCCATAGCTTAGATCTTAGCGAGGCGGAGGGGTGCAGGTAAGTAGAAGGCGAAATCTCCGCGTGCACCCCAGTGTTCGAACCTCAAGGGTCTGCCAGAACCCGAAATCCGACATTTGGCGTGCCAGGTAGGGGTGCACCGGAGTTTTCCCTTCCGCCACCGCCACGACCTGCCTTGCGATGAGTAGCGCGTCACCCGCTCCGGCCGCCGGCGCCAGCACGGGGGCCAGGGGGCTCCGAGCCCTGGCCCCAGCCCTGCAACGGGTACAGTGGCCGGACAAGTTCAAGCCAACGATGCCGCCGTGCTACAGCGGCGCGACTGATCCGCTGGCCTTCTTGCTGGTGTACGAGGAGGCCATCCTCAAAGCGGGAGGTGACGATAGGGTCATGGCCAACTAGCTCCCCACGACCCTCACCGGCGCTCCGCGCGCATGGCTGCTTCACCTGCCGGCAGCCTCCGTGGCCTCTTGGGAAGAGCTCCGCAGCCTCTTCCCCGCCCACCATGCTACACCAACACCCCCGGTCGTCGCGGCCCTCCTGGGCGGCTCGCAGGCGCCGCCTACAAGTCACCATGTCAAGCCGTTCATCCGCCGGGTTAGCGCCGCTTCCACGCGGCAGGGGGCTCTCCCGGACCGGGCGGCGCCCAAGGCCGGCCTAACCTTCAGCTCGGAGGACCACCCCTCCAACTCGGCCTGCTCGGGTGCGCTCCCCATGCTGTGCACCCCCACCATCTGCCAGGTAGCCGTCACCAGAACTATCATCGATGGCGGTGCGGGCCTCAGCGTGCTCTCGGTTGAGGCCTTCAACCTCCTCTGCATACCCCTGGAACGGCTGCAACCCAGCCGGCCCTTCTCAGGCGTTGGGGGCGGATCATCCAGCTCCTTGGGACAGATCCGGCTCCCAGTAACCTTCGGCACATACAACAACTTCCGCACGGAACTGGTCGACTTTGACATCGCCCCCATCGGCCTCCCCTACAACACCATCCTCGGCTACCCAGCGCTGGCCCAGTTCATGGTCGCGACGCACCCGGCGTACAACCTCATGAAGATAGCCGGGAGCAGCGGTGTCCTCACCGTGCACGGGGACACCAGAGACGCGATGCGAGTGCTCAAGCTCGCCTTCAAGACGGCGGCATCGGCACAGCCCGCCGACTCAGAGACCCCCGAGCCCAAGGGGGCCGCACCCGCCAAGAAGAAACAGTTGTTCACCCAAGACAAGGCAGAAACCAAGCAGATACCCGTCGATGAGGACGGGTCCACCCATGCCACTTTCACCATAGGCGCCAACCTTGAGCCCGGGCAGGAGGAGGCCCTGGTCAGGTTCCTGCGCGCAAACAAGAGGGTATTCGCTTGGGAGCTTGACCAGTTAGCGGGGATCCCAAGGAGTGTAATCGAGCATCACCTCAACGTGTGCCCCAACGTGCGCCCTGTGAAGCAGAAGGCAAGGCGACAGTCCACAGAAAAGCAGGCCTTCATCATCCAAGAGACCCGCAAACTAGAAGCCGCTGGGGTCATTCGCGAGGTCCGATACCCGGATTGGTTGGCCAACCCTGTCGTCGTGCCAAAGAAGGGAGGGAAGGAGCGCATGTGTGTCGACTTCATCAACCTCAACAAGGCATGCCCGCAAGATCCGTTCCCGCTCCCCCGCATCGACCAGATCGTTGATTCCACCGCAGAATGCGACCTGCTATGCTTCTTGGATGCCTTCTCTGGGTATCACCAGATCAAGATGGCGGTAGAAGATGTCGAAAAGACAACCTTCCTAACCCCGTGTGGGGTGTACTGCTACACGTGCATGCATTCGGGCTGCGTAACGCAGGGGCGACCTTTCAGCGGCTGATGCACATCACCTTGGGCCCGCAGCTCGGGAAGAATGTTGAGGCTTACATCGATGACATTGTGGTGAAGTCTCGGGAGGCCAGGACCCTGATACAAGACCTGGAGGAAACCTTCGCGAGCCTCAACGCAGTGAACCTGCGGCTCAACCCAGAGAAGTGTGTGTTCGGAGTCCCCTCGGGCAAGCTCTTGGGTTTCCTCGTGTCCCACCGAGGCGTCGAGGCTAACCCGGAAAATGTCAAGGCGGTCGAGGACATGAGCCCGCCAAAGACCCTCAGAGAAATGCAGAAGCTCACTGGGCGTGTGACCGCGCTGGGGCGCTTCATCTCCAAGTTGGGGGAGCGAGCGCTGCCTTTCTTCCAGCTAATGAAGAAAAAGGGGCCCTTTGAATGGACTGAAGAGGCCGACAAGGCGTTCCAGGATCTCAAGAGATACCTGACCAGCCCTCTGGTCATGGTGGCCCCGCGCCCTCAAGAGCCCCTGGTGCTTTACCTCGCCGCCACTCCCTACTCCGCCAGCGTAGCCCTGGTGGCGGTTAGGGAGGATCGTCGAATCAAAACCACAGCAGCAGCCCGGGACAAGGCAAAATAGGAACAAGGAAGGCCCACAGAAACCGTCACCACGGCTGAGGAGGATTAGCCGCCGCAGAGGAGTGCACCGGAGGCGGAAGAGGCCCCTCTCCCAGATGGCCAGCCTCAGGAGGCCTCATCGCCTCAGGAGGCTCCATGGTCTCCGGAGGGCGCCACCAGCACTGACGCACCCAACCTCGTTGAGCACCCAGTGTACTTCGTCAGCACGGTGTTGCGGGACGCGAGGGAACGGTACCCCATGCCTCAGAAGCTCCTCCTCGCGCTACTTGTGGCCTCGCGCAAGCTGCGGTGCTATTTTCAGGGTCACCCCATCAAGGTCGTCTCGTCATGCCCCCTGAAGAGAGTGCTCAGGATCCCTAACTCAGCAGGAAGGGTCGCTGAGTGGAACATAGAACTGCAAGCGTTTCAGCTCGAATTCAGCATGACCAGAGTCATCAAGGGAGCAGCATTAGTGGATTTTGTGGCAGAATGGACGGAGGCACCAGGCCTCAAGGCCGACGAGGATCGGTCCCTCTCCTCGGGAAGCGAGGTGCTAGAAGGCTGGGTCATGTACTTCGATGGGGCATTCTCCAGGCATGGCGCTGGGGCTGGGGCGGTGCTTATATCGCCCACTCAGGACAAGCTCTACTATGCTGTACAGCTCTGCTTCCAGCAAGGTGAAAAGGTCTCCAACAACATAGCGGAGTATGAAGGTTTAATAGCGGGCTTGAAGGCCGCAGCTGCCCTGGGGGTGAAACGCCTCACCATCAAGGGCGATTCGCAGCTCCTTGTCAATTTCTCCAACAAGGTGTACGAGCCGAAAGATGAGCACATGGAAGCCTACCTTGCGGAGATCCGCAGGATGGAGAAGCAGTTCTGGGGGTTGGAGTTGCAGCATGTGCCCCGTGGCACCAATCAGGAGGCCGACGACATCGCCAAACGGGCGTCCAGGCGGCTACCTCAGGAGCCTGGCATCTTCGAGGAGCAGCTCTTCAAGCCCTCAACCCTGCCGCCATTGTCAAACACGGCTCAGACTCGGGAGGAGCTCCCCCAGCCACCTGCCTCAGGAGCCTTGGTTTGTGGCCCGGCCTCAGGAGCACGCCTGCTCCTAACAATGGAACCTCAGGAGGGGTGCTGGATCATGGAGCTCCGGAGTTACTTAACACAAGGGACCCTGCCGGAGAAGGAGGAGGAAGCGGAGCGTGTGGCATGGCAGGCCACGACATACTGCATCAAGGATGGAGAGCTCTACCGGAAGCGACCAAACGATGTATCCCTGCGCTGCATCTCCAGGGAGCAAGGAAAGGAACTACTAGAAGATATACACGGCGGAGACCGTGGACATCATTCATCATCACGGACCCTCGTCGGCAAGGCGTTCCGCAGTGGTTTTTATTGGCCCACCGCACTCAATGACGCCGTCGAACTGGTGAATGCTTGTGAGGTCTGCCAGTTCCACGCCAAGCAAATCCATCAGCCGGCAGGAGGCCTGCAGACTATACCCCTTTCGTGGCAATTCGCAGTCTGGGGGCTGAACATCCTGGGCCTGTTTCCTCGGGCGCCAGGGGGCTACCGCTACCTCTACGTCGCCGTGGACAAGTTCACCAAGTGGGCTGAAGTAGAGGCCGTCCGCACCATCCCCGCGTGTTCCGCGGTCAAGTTCATCAGGGGCATCGTGAGCCGGTTCGGGGTGCCAAACCGCATCATCACAGACAACGGTTCGCAGTTCACCAGTAACCTCTTCAAAACATACTGTGCTAACCTTGGAACGCAGATATGCTACGCTTCGGTGGCGCACCCCCGAAGCAATGGCCAGGCCGAGCGAGCCAACGCAGAGGTCCCGAGGGGCCTCAAGACCAGGACGTTCAAGAAGAAGCTGGAGGCCTGTGGCAGAGGTTGGTACGACGAGCTTCAGTCCGTGTTGTGGTCCATCCGCATAACCGCGACCAAGCCGACTGGAGAGACCCCGTTCTTCCTGGTCTACGGAGCCAAAGCAGTCCTCCCTCACGAGGTCAGACGTTGCTCCGCGCGGGTCCTGGCGTTCGACGAGGCGCAGCAGGATGCCATGCGGGGGATGGACCTCGTGCTGGGGGAGGAACGTCGCCGAGAAGCCGCGCTGTGAGCAGCGAGGTACCAACAAGCACTGCGACGATATCACTGCCGCAACATCCGCCCCAGAACTCTCGAGGTAGGAGACCTCGTGTTCAGGCAGGTTCTCTCCAGGGAGGGACTACACAAGCTCTCTCCCATGTGGGAGGGCCCGTTCAAGGTTGTTCATGTTTCCAGGCCCGGCTCCGCGCGCTTGGAGACTCAGGAGGGGGTGCCGGTCCATAACGCATGGAACATCCAGCACCTCCGGAGGTTCTACCCCTAAAAAGGCCTAGAGCCTGTGAAGAAGGCGAATGCCTGTGAAGCTGTCGCGTTTTGGAAAAGGCCCAGAGCCTGTGAAGAAGGCGAATGCCTATGAAGCTGTCGCGTTTTGGAAAAGGCCCAGAGCCTGTGAAGAAGGCGAATGCCTGTGAAGTTGTCGCATTTTGGAAAAGGCCCAGAGCCTGTGAAGAAGGCGAATGCCTGTGAAGCTATCGCGTTTTGGAAAAGGCCCAGAGCCTGTGAAGAAGGCGAATTCCTGTGAAGCTGTCGCGTTTTGGAAAAGGCCCGGAGCCTGTGAAAAAGGCGAATGCCTGTGAAGCTGTCGCGTTTTGGCAAAGGCCCAGAGCCTGTGAAGAAGGCGAATGCCTGTGAAGCTGTCGCGTTTTGGAAAAGGCCCAGAGCCTGTGAAGAGGGCAAATGCCCGTGAAGCTTGCTTCCCCCAAGAAAGGCCCGGAGCCTGTGAAGAAGGCCAACGCCTGTGAAGCTCGCCGCCCGTGACACTCTCACGTAATAATGAGTTGGGGCTGTACACGCCCTGGAGTCTCAGGAGCGCCGGCCTCAGGCCCTGGGGCTCCCTCCCACGCCCAGTGGTAGCACTTAGCTCCGCGCTGGTGAGAAGACATCGAAGACTAGATTAGGTGCCGGACGCGCCTTTTTCATTTGCTTTCCGCAGTTGGCTTGTTCATTCTCATTCGAAGTTTTATTGAAGCTGTTGCCGTCTTTGGCTTGTGGTTCTTCGACTTTTCATTCTCCTGCCTCGATTTATCTTATGCAAGGCCTCGCAAGGGGGGCAGCAGAGCGCCCTCGCGAGTGTTGCTGTCCTAGTCGTTCAAAGGTTTCGCGACCTGGGTCCATTACAGGAGCATCCCTCCAGTCCGTGCCCCACGGGCACCGCGACACGAACACAAGGCCTGGGCCGGTCGCCCCCCACGGGTGGGGCCGGAAACTATCCACGCTTGGGCACGTAGCCGGAAGGCACGATAACGGAAGCAAAGCGATGATTAACAGCAATAACCCAAACACGCCCCCGCGGGGCTCCACGCTACTGTCTTTTTACGCAGGAAAAAGGAAAAGAAAGAACAAATCAGGCGCAGCTCGCGTCACACCGGCCCGCAGGGAAGGCTCGAGCTGCCTCCGGGGCTCAAGCGGACTCCCTCTCGCGCTTCACCGAAGCGCGACGGCGGGCAGACACGCTACCACCCCCCAAGCAGGTACGACGGCGTGGAGGCTGACCGCGGCCATCGCTAGAAGAGTCGCCGCCTGAAGAAGAACCGGTGGAGCTTGGGGAACCCTGAGCGCCTGTCGGATTTCGGGTTCCGGCAGACCCTTGAGGTTCGAACACTGGGGTGCGCGCGGAGATTTTTGCCTCCTACCTACCTGCACCCCTCCGCCTTGCTAGGATCTGAACTAAGGAAATAACAATGCAAGACACAGGGTTTATACTGGTTCGGGCCACCGTTGTGGTGTAATACCCTACTCCAGTGTGTGGTGTGGTGGATTGCCTCTTGGGCTGATGATGATGAACAATACAAGGAAGAACAACATTGCGAGGGTCTGCTCTTGGCTGGGGTGATGAACTACTAGGAGGAGCTCAGTCACCTTTCTCTCTCTCTCTCTCTCTCTTTTTGATCTTCTCTCTCTTCCCTCTCCTTTTCTCTCTCCCTCTGCCCCCTTTGCTCTGTGGGTGGCTGGTCCTATTTATAGAGGCCCTGGTCCTCTTCCCAAATATTGAGCGGGAAGGGAGCCAACAATGGCGGGCTAATTTGAAGGGGGACAACTAGTATCAACTATCCTGACAAAAGTAGTCTTCGCCTGCGCAAAGCTCTGGTGATGACACCGTCTTGGGCTCCATGATGACCTCCGTCTCGTAGTCCTCCTGGTCTTTGTCTCGTTGCACTGAAATGGCAACCTTTGCCTGATGCCTTGGTACTCCGCGGCTGCGCTTGCCCCCTTTGCACCAAAGAGGAAGGGAGGACGCTACGCGGGCTGGCACCCGCCTGGCGCCCCCGGTCGTCATGGCTTGCATCACGGGCACCTCGTGAGGTACCCCGCCTTTATCTCTCCGCCTCCTCATGAGCCAGCCTGATGAGGCCGCGCTTGAGGAAGCTCCGCGTCGTCCGCCCCGCGAGGCTTGGCCCCTCACGAGGGTCTTGGGTTTGTGTTGGTGAAGATGGGCCGCGCTGGGCCCCCCTTTGAGCCACGCCGCAAGCCGCAGGCAGGCAAGTCTGGGGACCCCCGTTCCCAGAACGCGGATAGTAGCCCCCGGGCCCAAGGCGCGCCCGGACTTGGCCATGCAGGGAGGCGGAAGGGCAAGAGCGAAGTGCCGCGGGCCCTAACAGCCTATGGCCTTAGGCGCCGCGTGGCGGTTGATTGGTCGTGGGCGCCTTAGCAACCGCGCGAGTTGATAAGGGAGCAGCATCCACCTAGGCTTTGCTTCTTGCTTTCCCCGGTTGCTGCTCAGATCCCCTTTCTTGCGCCTCTCCTTCCTTCCTCCAAAATTTCCGGATCCACTCCGACCGTGTGACCTAGGAAGCCATGGCGCCCCGTCAGCCCCGGCCGTAGCTTGGTACTCGTCTGCCCTGGATCCGCCGAACGTGTCGAAGGCGAGCCTCGCCCGGTTGCGCCGGATGGCGACGGCGCGGGGCATCAACGGGGCGAAGGTGTTTAAAGCCAGCTCTGCCACCCTTGAGGGTCAAGGGAGCACCTTCTATCCGCTCTTCGTAAGTGCCATTGCTGCTGGCTTGGTGCCTCCCTTCTCCGAGTTCTTCTTCTCTGTCCTCCGCCACTATAAGCTACAAGCCCTGCATCTCCACCCCAACTTCGTCCTTCTCCTGGCAATCTTCGCCTATTACTGCGAGGCTCACGTAGGGGTGCAGCCCTCAGTGGCCTTGCTGCGCCACTACTTCTACCTCCGGACCTCTCGTGGTACTTCTTCCGCGTGCGCGAGCTTCGTCGCGTACGCTGGTGCCATTGCCATTTTGAACCCCGGGAAAAGGATTGAGGGCTTCAGGAGCAAGTGGGTCTTGGTGGATGCTGGGCGCATCCACCCTCGGTAGATCTTGCCCATGGAGCAGCCCACGAGCTCCAGCGATTGGGGTCGAGCGGAGCTCGCGGACCCCCGCGTGAAGCTGATGTTGGAGAATATGGACGCGGATCTAAGGCCGGCCAACATGGCGGCAGCGAAGCTGACTGGCGCGTTGCTGCTGAGGGAATTCCTGGAGCACCAGCTGGCTCCGCTTCGGCAGTACTCACTTCCAATGTGGAGGCCCCGTCCGAGCCCCGCGGCCTTAGCCGACGGAGATCTGACTGCGGTCCTCCAATCTCTGGTCGGGGGCGATGTGGTGAGGTTGGCGGGCGCTCCTACGCCCTTGTTCCTCTACGACGACTGGGAGAAGGTAGTGGAGTCCATGCCCGTCTTCAACGGGGATGGGCCCGTGCCCATGGACACTCCCGAGGAACCGGTGGACGTGCCCTCCGACGACTCCAGCGAAGAGGTGGAAGGAGGGGAGCGGGGAAAAGGGCCTGACTCCGAGGCGACTGACAGAGAGTCGAGGGCTCCCCTCCCCCGGCGCCGGTCCCGCGTTCTCCACCTCCCTCCGAGCGATGGCGACGAGGATGACGACGAAGACGACGATGAGGATAACGAGGAGCAGGACGGCAGGAGCTCACCCCCGATCCCTAAGAAGGACAGGACCGGGCTGATCTCCCGCGGGTCTGCCCCGGCCCCAGGGCGGACCGCAGATGCGCCTTGCGCCTCCAAGCTTCCCAAGGTTGACCCTTCTAGTCGGCTTTCAGGCTTCAAATTTGGCCGGAGGCCGCTTGAGCTCACTAGCGACGACCCGTAAGCGTTCAATTCTTGTCTTTATCTCTTGCTCTGCTTCTGAAGCTTGACGTCCGCATCTCTTGGATAGGCTGGCGCCCGACGCAAAGAAGCCGAAGGGGGCTCCCGAGGTTCCATCTGTGGCAGCACTTCTGCCTGCGAAGGAGGGTGACCGCGACGCACAGGCTTCTCCCGCCCGGTCGTCCTTGCGAGGCCTGGCTGAGCCGGCTGGGGCTAGCTCAGCCCCCATGGCCCAAGTGGCTCCCGAGGTGCTCTTGCCTGCCGCCGCCACTTCGGCTGTCGGGGTGCGGCAGACTCCGCCTCAGGATGCTGTGGCCGCGCTGCCGTCTTCTCCCCCTACTCCACCGACTGCTATCTCTCCGACTCCTTCTGCCGTTTTGGATCGTGCTGTTGCTGAGCTGGACCGACTGCGTCAGGATCTTCTTGGCGCCGACCCCCGCTTGGTGGCCGGGCGCTTGGAGCTGGCTTCAGGATGGGTTCGCTCCGATGCTTCGATTCGGGCGGCGCTGGTCCAGGCCTCGACGACATGCGACGAGGAGAAGCAGGCCGTCCTTGAGGCGAAGGCTGCTCGTGATGTAGCCCTAGGGGAGGTGGTTGACGTCCATGGTCGTTGCAAGGCGCTGGAGGGCTTGCTGCAAGGTCTGCGGGACCAGCTTGCGAACGAGGTCCGCCTTCGCCAAGAGCAGGAAGAAGGCGTAAAGGCTCCCGAGGCGGCTCTCAAGGAGAGGGAGGTCAAGCTCAAGAAACGCCGCGACCGCCTAGGCGCGCTAGAGCAGGAGTTGGGGGTGAGGAAGGCCAAGCTGGACGACGAGGCCCTGGTTCTTGCCGAGGACCGCATGGCCTTCGCGGAGATGGAGGCGAGGGCTCGCTCCTCACTGAGGACGCTTTACGACAGCGGCCTGGAGAGCCCACTGGCTGGCACAGAGGACGGCCCCGCCAAGCTGTTTCCCTTCCTGGTTCACGCTCTTGAAGATGTCACCCTTGGCCTTGGCCCCGCGGCCGAGGCCGAGGCGTGTGTCCTGTCTTCTGCAGCAATGACGCGGGTCCTCACCCACATCTACCTTCGCGATCCCAGTGTCGACCTCGACAGCCTGCTGGAGCCAGTGAGCGGCAAGCGTGCCGCTGCCGCTGCCGAGGCCGTGAAGGGTCGTGCAGAGGCCCTGCTGGGGAAGTTCTGGGCCTTCAGCACCAAGCCGAAGCAAGGCATTGCCGACCCCACCGCTCCATGAGGCGTACCCAATCCGCGCTGCTCCATCGCCGGCAAGTGACTCCGTCGCGGCTCCTGTCCTGCCTTTAATTCCTGCACATGTATCATGCCTCAAGGAGGCGTTTAAACTTGCGTTTGGCATTGAGATAACAGTGTGGACTGTAATATTTGCTTTTGAATTCCTTGAAATTTGTGCCTTTCCTTCCTACTTGCTTATGTTCTACACCGGCAGAGCCCGGCCCCGCGCATACCTCACCCAGCATTGGTCCCGACCGAAAACCAGGACGGGGCCAAGGAGTGAGGGGCCACGTGACAAGTTAGGCTCCTGAGTCGCGATGCTCAGGAGTCCTCCTTGGCGCACGAACAGCAAGTAGGGAGGTGTGATGCGGGTGGATCTATCGTTCTACGTCCACAGAGCCCGGCCGCGCGCGTACCTCACCCAGCGTTGGTCCCGACCGGAAACCAGGACGGGGCCACAGAGTGAGGGCTACGTGACCAGTTAGGCTCCTGAGTCGCGATGCTCAGGAGTCCCCCTTGATGCATGAACAACAAGTAAGGAGGCGTGATGCGGGTGGATCTACCGTTCTACGTCTGCAGAGCCCGGCCGCGCGCGTACCTCACCCAGCGTTGGTCCCGACCGGAAACCAGGACGGGGCCACGGAGTGAGGGGCTACGTGACCAGTTAGGCTCCTGAGTCGCGATGCTCAGGAGTCCCCCTTGACGCTCAAATGGCATTCGTACCTTGGCTTCGCTCGGGGAGAGACGCGTGACGAACCAAGCCCGGGGGGACCTGGCTGAGCGGCGTGCGTCTGGGTGTGACCCAGGTGCAGCCCCCGTGCCCAGCCCCCTCGCGCAGCACTCCCAACGGGAGGCGCTATGATGAGTCTAGACACTGAGCTCTGGGCTCCCTGAGGTTGGTGCGGCCCGGGGGCCACCCTCAGTTGTTTATCACCAGCGCGGAGCATAGCGCTACCGTATGTGTACGGGCATAGCCGCTCCTCGGCAGTGTCGTCAGCCAGCGCGGAGCATGGTGCTTCCACTGGTACGTGGGAGGGGCCCCCCCTCCGGGAGGAGCCCCCGGGGCGTGTACAGCCCCGCCCTGACACGTGGCTGGCACGGTAGGGCCTGGTGAGGTGTATCGAGGCACCCGTGAGCCAGCGCGGGACTCACAGGGCCCTACCTCTAGGCGGGTTGCGCCTGGCACTGGGCCTTATCTTGTGATGTGTCCCTGCAAATTTGGTTATATGTCGGCACTCTATGTCCTCGGGTCCCGGCCCTCGAGCTGGTCTCAGCCGTCGCTGGTATGCCAGGTCGCGATGCCATGGACAAGGCCAGAGGGTGAGGGCTGGAAAGCCAGTAAGAGCCCTGAGTCGCGATGCTCAGGTACCCCCCTTTAACGTGCAAGTGGTCGACATGGAGAAGAAGAGGTGCCGTGGACCGGCATCAAATAATCAAGCATGGTGGGTCTAACACATGATCGGAAATAAACGCAAATGGGATACATGCTGCTGGGCCTGGCCCGAGCGGCTTGGGGATCATGCAGCCCGAGGGGCGCCCCCAACAGGGTAAGCTAACAACATGGAATAAAAAGGGATACACGCCGCAGGGACGGACCCACGCGGCCTGGGAATAATGCAGCCCTGGGGGGCGCTCCCAGCTGGAAATAAAACTTGAAAGATGTCACCTGATGATGTTGAGGACGAAGGAGCGTTGGTGTAGCAGGCTCGGTGGGCTGCGGGAGCCGATCCTCACGAGCCCCCAGGCCCAGGGGCCTCGGGGGGCTCCGGAGGCGCTGGCGGCTCCTCACGGGCTATCTCCATCCCTGCCAGGGCTGCGGAGCGCCCTGCCTCTCGTGCCTCCGTGGTGCCCCTCATGAGGCGCTGGTATGTGTCAGCCGCGTTCGGCAAGCCGTAAGGCATGCGAACGTAGCTATGGGGTGGGCCTCCACAGCGCCCCACTCGCGAGGGCCAGAGGCGCTCCAGAGAGGCGACTCGGTTGAGCCCTGGTATGTCGATGCAAACGCGCAGCCCACCATCCTCGCCTGGATGGGGAGCCACTGCTGGTAGGCGGCGGCCACCTTTCATGACTCTTGACTCCTGTAGCTCCTGAATGGCCTTGCCGACAAACTCCTGAGGGTCTGGATCTCCTTGCCTTGCTCCTTCTTGAGGGAAACGTGCTTCAAAACACGCCTCCATGTGGTGCCCAAGCGCCTCCCTCGTGACCCTGGTTAGGTCGGTGGCCCTCCAGGGGAGAGCCCCCGAGCCCTGCCTGAGGAGGGCACCGGGCGCGCTTTCCTATGCGATGGAAGGAGGTTCCCCCTGGGCAGGCGCAGGCCTAGAGGGGCCTGCCTCCTGAGTGGTCGGGCCGGATGATGTCTTCTTCTTCTTAGGGGCGGTCTCGGGAGGCCTCCTGCTTCCATGATCCGGGTCTTCCAGTGACGCGGCCTGAAAGGCTCGTTCCAGGGAACACACCGCGTCCTTCTCTTCACATGGCACCGTGATGACTCCGCCGCTTCCTGGCATCTTGAGGACGTTGTAGCCGTGGTGAGTTACGGCCATGAACTTGGCCAGCGCTTGGTACCCAAGGATGGCGTTGTACGGCAGGCGAATGTGAGCGACGTCGAAGTCGATAAGCTCGGTGCGGTAGTTGTCGCGTGCCCCGAAGGTGACAGGGAGGCGGACCTGCCCAATCGGGACCGTGGAGCCGTCGGTGATACCGGAGAAAGGCTTGGTTGGCTGAAGTTAGCTGTAGGGCACTTGGAGGTTGTTGAATGTTTCCACGGACAGGAGGTTGAGCCCTGCCCCGCCATCGATGAGGGTCTTGGTGACCACCACGTTGCTGATGATTGGGGAACCAAGCATCGGGAGGACTCTGGCTAGAGCCGCACAGTTGAGCTGATCTGCTGAGCTGAACGTGATGGTGCATGCCGCCGACCTGAGAGGGCGCGTGGCTTCGAGCCTGGGGAGGACTGCGTTCACTTCGCGGGCGAACTGCTTGAAGATGCACTGAGAGGCTGGGGCTTGTGCCCCGCCCAGGATGTAGGCGATCGCGCGCGGCTCCTGGAAGCCCCCAGCCCCCTCGTCCTGGTGGCGGTCTTCGTTTCTCCTTGGGTGCGGTGGCAGCGGTGGGAGGCCTGCGTTGCCTTGCGGGCGATCCTCGCGAGGCGGGTCTTGCCAGCGATCCTTGCGAGGTTGATCACGCCACCCTTGGCGCGGGCCACGATCTTCCCAGCGTCCTGCGTTCCTTCCTCCTCCTCGGCCGTAGCCCCGGTCATTGCGGTTAGGGCGACGGCCGATCCTTCCTTCTCGCATGGCTTGGAGCTCTTGACATTCGTTGGTGTTGTGGGTGTGGAGGTCGTGGTACACACAGTACCGGCTGCCCTTGGGAGGTTCGGGCTGATCTCTGCCCCGCTTGGTGTCTGGTTCTGCCACGAGCACAGCAGCCCCCTTGCGCTTCACATCCTTGGCCTTGGGCTTCTTCTCTTCTGGGTCTGCGGCAGGCAGCTCGAGGAGGGAGAGACGCCCCTCCTCGGCCCTGGCGCACTTGGTTGCCAGGTTGAATAGTTCCAAGGAAGTGCACAGGTCTTCATGCATCGCCAGCTCCTCCTTCATCTTGACGTCGCGCATGCCGTCGGAGAAGGCTGAGATGATGGCCTCCTCAGTCACCTTGGGAATCTTGAGGCGCGCATTGTTGAAGCGCTGGATGTACTTCTGCAGGGTCTCCCCGGGCTGTTGCTTGATGCGGTGCATGTCGCTCACGACGGATGGCCGGTCGCGAGTGCCTTGGAAGTTGGTGATGAAGCGGGTGCGCATCTCGTCCCAGGAGGAGATTGTGCCTGGAGCCAGGTTCAGGAGCCAGGTGCGGGCCCCGTCCTTGAGTGCCATGGGGAACCATTTCGCCATGACCTTCTCGTCTCCGTTGGCAGCTTCGATGCCCAGCTCGTAGAGCTGGAGGAACTCCGCAGGGTCAGCCGTGCCGTTGTAGCGAGGAGGCAGGTCTGGGTTGAACTTGCCGGGCCACGCGACGTTGCGTAGCTCAGCGGTGAAGGCACAACAATCTGTTGTGGCCACGGGAGGCCTTGGATGATGGGGAACTTGGTCTTGCATGTCCCCACGCGCTGCAGCTGGGAGCAGCACGGGGTCTTGACACGCGGGAGCAGGAGCATGGTCGCGACGTGCTGGAGCAGCGAGCGCCTGGGCAGCTTCCTGCGGGCGAGGGACTTCCTGACAGCTCTACTCTTGCTGCGCTGGCGCCTGACGGAGCGGGTTCCGCCCAGGGGCCACGCGCCTTGGAGCCATGGCGCCTTCCTGAGGAGGAGGTGGCCGGGGCGCCGCCGGGGCTTCACTGCCCGCGCGGGGCGGGGTGCGATGCAGCGGAACGGACGGCGCAGGAGAGCCCCCTACAATGCGGAAGAGCTCGGCGACGCGGTCGAGCCATTCTTCATAGACGTCGTCGACGGGACGGTAGCGCAGGAGCTCGTTCGCCGCAAGGAGTGCAGCCCAAGCCTCCACGGGCGCGGGGAGCGCGCGGGACGAAGAAGCAGCTGGGGTGAGCGAGGGAGTTGCGGTGCGGCCGTCTTGCCGCACGGACGGATGCTGGGACGATGCTTGATGCTCGTCCCCCGCCGGGCCGGTGGTGGCGTTGAGGGCAGGTTATGGGGAACGGCGAGGACGCCCGCCGACAGGGGCCGTCTGGGCGACGCGGGAAGCGAGCGCGGCCCGGCGCTCGGCGCGGGCCCGACGAGCATCAGACATGGGCATGATGGTCGGAGGAGAATGGGGTGGTGGAAGACGAATCCTGGCGCACCCCTACCTGGCGCGCCAAATGTCGGATTTTGGGTTCCGGCAGACCCTTGAGGTTCGAACACTAGGGTGCGCGCGGAGATTTTCGCCTCCTACCTACCTGCACCCCTCCGCCTTGCTAGGATCTGAACTAAGGAAAGAACAACGCAAGAGACACAGGGTTTATACTAGTTCGGGCCACCGTTGTGGTGTAATACCCTACTCCAGTGTGTGGTGTGGTGGATTGCCTCTTGGGCTGATGATGATGAACAATACAAGGAAGAACAACCTCGTGAGGGTCTGCTCTTGGCTGGGGTGATGAACTGCTGGGAGGAGCTCAGTCACCTTTCTCTCTCTCTTTCCGATCTTCTCTCTCTGACCTCTCCTTTTCTCTCTCCCTCTGCCCCCTTTGCTCTGTGGGTGGCTGGTCCTATTTATAGAGGCCCTGGTCCTCTTCCCAAATATCGAGCGGGAAGGGAGCCAACAATGGAGGGCTAATTTGAGGGGGGACAACTAGTATCAACTATCCTGACAAAAGTAGTCTTCGCCTGCGCAAAGCTCTGGTGATGACGCCGTCTTGGACTCCACGGTGACCTCCATCTCGTAGTCCTCCTGGTCTTGGCCTCGTTGCACCGAAATGGCAACCTTTGCCTGATGCCTCGGTACTCCGCGGCTGCGCTTGCCCCCTTTGCACGAAAGAGGAAGGGAGGATGTTGCGCGGGCTGGCACCCGCCTGGCGCCCCCGGTCGTCATGGCTTGCGTCACGGGCACCTCGTGAGGTACCCCGCCTTGATCTCTCCGCCTCCTCGTGAGCCAGCCTGACGAGGCCGCGCCTGAGGAAGCTCCGCGTCGTCCGCCCCGCGAGGCTTGGCCCCTCGCGAGGGTCTTGGGTTTGTGTTGGTGAAGATGGGCCGCGCTGGGCCCCCCTTTGAGCCACGCCGCATGCCGCAGTCAGGCAAGTCCGGGGACCCCCGTTCCCAGAACGCTGATAGCGCCGCCAATCACGTGAGCGCTGTCCTCTCCATCAACGCCGGGGCTGCATTCCTGGCCGCGGTCGTCGTCCTCAGGGCAGCACCCTGCGCGGTGACCATCTTCCCCAAACACCCTCACGTAGAGGGTGGCATCGCCGTCAAACTTGAAGTGCAGGGTGCACCGACGGCTCAGGCCACGCGCGCGGGCAAACGTCTGCCAACCGCGGGTCAAGGCCAGGCTCCCGGCTGCGGAGACTTCCAGCGAAGCCCATGAGGCCCGGCTGCAGTAGCCGTCTGCCTGAAGCCAGAGGCCGCCCAGGGCGCCGACCGGGAGCTCGCCGAGGAGGAAGCGAGGAAGTTGAAGCCGGGTGCTAGTAGGCTCCGCCGACCACACAACGAACTTCGGCAGCACCTCTGCATCGCGAAAGCGCGGCCTAGGGGGACGCGCAACCGAAGTGCGCCCCCCGGCCGCAGCAGTCCGCCCGTCACCGTGCTGGAAATCGTCTCCATGGCCGCGGGGAGCTGCCCTGGTGGCCACAGGATGTTTGCGAGGGCGCCCTCGGCCGCGCTTGGGCGGGGGAGAGGCAGGCTCAACCTGGCAAGCCTTCCCCTTCTCCGCAGCAGAGAACCTCCTCGACAGGGCCATGAAGAAGAAGGAGAAGCAAGGGGGAATGAACTGGAAGGGCACGCGCCGATCCATACTTATAACCGGCGAGGGCCAACCGTCGCCCCCCACGATCGCAGGTAATCATGACCCGCTTTGCATGCAGGGACTTGACCAATCCGTGCAGTTGCCGAGGCGCCATGGGGAAGTGGAGACGCCCACGTCCAATCAACCGCCACGCGGAGCGCAAGGCTGCAGGCTGTTAGGGCCCGCGGCGCTTCGCACTTGCCCTTTCGCCTCCCTGCACGGCCAAGTCCGGGCGCGCCTTGGGCCCGGGGGCTACTGTCGGCGTTTTGGGAACGAGGGTCCCCAGACTTGCCTGCCTGCGGCCTGTGGCGTGGCTCGAGGAGGGGCCCAGCATGGCCCATGTTCATCAACACAGACCCAAGACCCTCGCGAGGGGTCAAGCCTCACGGGTCGGACGACACAGAGCTTCCTCAGGCACGACCTCATCAGGCTGGCTCGCAAGGAGGCGGAGAGATCAAGGCGAGGTACCTCACGATGTGCCCGTGACGCAAGCCATGACGACCAAGGGTGCCAGGCGGGCGTCAGCCTGCGCAGTGTCCGCCTTTCCTCTTTGGTGCAAAGGGAGAAAGCGTAGGCGAGAGCATCAAGCAAAGGCACCCATTTCGGTGCAACGAGACCAAGACCAGCCCAACGGCAGGGAGGAACTCATCGTGGAGCCCAAGCCATCGTCACCACCAGAGCCTTTGGCAGGCGAGGACCAACTTTAGTCAGGATAAGTTTACCAGATGTCCCCCTTCAAAATGGCCAATTGTTGGCGCCCTTACCGCTCAATATTTGGGAAGAGGCCCAGGGCCTTTGCCTATAAATAGGACTAGCCACCCCCAGGGTAGGAGGGGGGAAAATGGGAGAGAGAATCGAGAAGAGAGAGAGAGAGAGAGAGAGAAGGGTGACTGAACTCCTCCTAGCAGTTCGTCGCCCCAGCCAAGAACAGACCCTCGCGAGGTTGTTCTTCCTTGTATTGCTCATCATCATTAGCCCAAGAGGAAATCTGCCACACTACACACTGGAGTAGGGTATTACACCACAACGGTGGCCCGAACTAGTATAAACCCTGTGTCTCTTGTGCTGTTCTTTCCATAGCTTAGATCTTAGCGAGGCGGAGGGGTGCAGGTAGGTAGAAGGCAAAATCTTTGCGTGCACCCCAGTGTTCGAACCTCAAGGGTCTGCCGAAACCCAAAATCCGACAGATGCGGCAGACGCCGACATTGAGCTTGTTAACAAAAGGCTTGATGAGGCACAGGGTAAGTACCAATATCTGGTAAACGCCACATAGGAAGAGCAGCATGATGGAGCTGCCACTGTTGAAGCCTTGCGGGCAGAACTTGCCCGAGCCAAGGAACAAGCGAGGTTAGGTAATGCGGCTGGTGTGAAGGCGGCCGAAGAGTTGCAAGCCGAGAAGGCCGTGCATGGCGAGACCCGAGACAAGATGGCCAAGATGGCTGTGCAATTAAAAGCCGCCGTCAACCAGTGCCGGGTTCTTGAAGAGGAAAACCAAGCGAAGGCATCGGACCTTGAGAAGGCTGCTGCGACGAAAAAGGATCTCCGCTCTGCTATGAGGGCAAAGAAGGAGGAGCTGCAGGAAGCCGGGGATATTGTAGATGGGAAATCCTTTATGTTGCGAAGGAAATTCGGAGATCCACGGTATGCTCCTCTGGATCGGCTGTGGAGTTCGGAGGATGTGTATATGGATTTGGCGGCGAGCGCTGCCGATGCGGCCAAGTACTTCCAGGGTCAGACAGACCATGGAGTAGACCAGCTGTTTTGGAGACAATTCCATTCTCCCGAGCGTCCACTTTCATTGACTGACCAATTAGCCGAATGGGCCGAACTAAACAGGTTGTCCGGACACTCTATGAGGTCTATTGTGGATCAGCTGTGGCCGGGAAGGTCAAAACCGAACAGCTATTTCAGCTTGGTGCAGCAGGTCCTTGATGTGGTGCCACGCATTAATGTGATGAGGAGGTCGGCGTGCATAGAGGGCGCACGGATGGCATTTGCCCGTGTTAAAGCATACTGGGCGAAGATGGATGCTACCACTGTTGCAGCGCAGGATTCGGCCATAGGTCGAAGGGCTGCTGAGCACTACTTTGAAGAAGTTCTTGAGGGTACCCGTTTGATAGAGACCCAGTGCTCAAAAAATATTATGTTTGAGTGATATGTAATCTCATTGTAAGCGAAATGCTTTTATAAATTTTTATAAGGCTATTTTTATACTTTTGCCTGAAAGTAATATGATGCCTCCTGGGCGGCCGTTTATGTATACATGTGTATAACCTGAAAGATTGCAGTCGTTGGCTTCAGCCCCCACGCATATAATGCGGAGGTGCTCGCAAAGACACACATTCACACTTAAACCAATGTCTTGGTCCTATTAAGGAGGTGATAGCGGAGCGAGCGAGGCAACCGGACTATAATGCTTTAGCACTTTCACTTAGCCATAGGAGTTTGACAGTGGGGCTACTAGATAGCCCCTGGTGGCTCCGCACTCTCCCGGTTCTGGGGTGCGTACATGCCTGGCCGGAAAACGGCCCTTCGTTAAGGCGGAGGAATTCTAACATTCCCACAGGTCATCGAGTGGTTGACCAGTCTCACGCTATATCATGACAGTCAGTTTTCGGCTTTCTCTACTGAGGTGCTCGTCCGGATGAACCAGGGCACAATCGCAGTAGTTCTCCTGGTGCTACCTTAGCTGGTAAAGCGGAACATAAGGCACCAAAACACAGGAGCCGGGCAAACCCAACATTTGACCAAAGACAATGATTCGGAGCTGATGCATATAGGGCCAAACTCGCGATGCCGAACACTCCCTAAGGTATTTGGTCTTTGTGGTATAAACCGGGCCTAAATAATGGCCTTTGTAAGAAGCCCCTTGTGTCCAGTTACGTGCATTGTTCTGGCGTGGCCACATGCCAAGACGTCAGCATCCTTCTCAACGGTGGATATGTATCAACAAGAGACAGTAAAAAAGGCTTACGCAGGGTCTTAATCTAAAAAGAATCCTTAGAGTGGGTCCCTGCTGCATGTCTGCGCCTGTGTCTCCGTTGTGCCGTATCCTGGACGGGTGTAGCACGATGATCGTCTGTAAAAGAGAGGAAGTTTAAGTGAAAAAGTTGTCGTGCAAAAAAGATAGTTTTTAAAGAAACCATGTGTAATTCAAGATGATAAGAAATTGCCACTTGTCTGCGCGCGTTGAGCCCCTTGTATTGACAAATAGGGGTGTGACCACTTACTTCCGTATAAATAGCAGCGCCGGACTTGATTAGTTGTATCTGAGGTCTTGACGACCTATTGGATGCTTTCGTTTGTCCGGGCGCCTTTAGTGTGCGGCGGCCAAGGCAGCCTCACTCTTTTCGGGGCGCAGAGATCGCTTGATATTTCCGTGCACTGTAATGATGCCATGTGGACCGGGCATCTTGAGTGTGAGGGAGGCGTAGTGCGGTATTGAATTAAAGCGAGCGAAAGCTTCACGTCCGAGCAGTGCTTGATAGCCACTTTGAAATGGAGCGATGTGGAAAATTAAATGCTCACGACGGACGTTATCGGGGGAGCCGAATATAACTTGTAGTAAGAGGGAGCCCGTACAATGAGCCCCTGGGCCTGGTGTTACTCCTTTAAAGGTAGTATTGCTATGGAGAATTTGTGTTGGGTCTAACCCCATCCTGCGGATTGTATCCTGATATATTAGGTTTAAGCTACTGCCGCCGTCCATCAAGACCCTTGTGAAGTGATATCCGCCAATTATTGGGTCTAATACTAGGGCAGCCCATCCTGCGTGTCGGATACTTGCTGAGTAATCGCGATGGTCGAAAGTGATCGGTTGAGATGACCAGTGGCAGGACTTCATAGTGATAGGCACTTGGGTATACTTCCCTGGGAGTGCCATATTGTTTTTTCCCTTGATTATGTGTAACATGTTTACTGTTTTGACTTCTGGTGGAAATTTATTTTGTTCCGTCGTGTCTTGCTTGGGAGGCTCGTCCTCGTCTTCACTTGGTTTATCCTCCCCCTTATGTACGGCGTTGAGCTTGCCGGACTGCTTGAAGACCCAACATTCTCTGTGGGTATGATTAGCAGGTTTACCAGGGGTACTATGGATCTGACATATTTGGTCCAGAATTTTGTTGAGGCTGGACAGTTCATCCCTGGTGCCTTTAGGCAGCTTTTGACCTGGCCGAGAGCTTTTGAATCCGGCGTTTACTGCCGCGCCCTCCATGCCGTCTTCTTTATTCCGGCATTTGTTATTGCTGTTGCGCCGTGATTTCCTATTTCCATCTCTAACTTCAGATGTACTGGGGTCGCTGGTGCTGCATCTGGCTAGCTAGCTGTCCTCCCCCGCGCAAAAGTGGTTCATGAGGTTTGTTAATGCGGCCATCGTTCTCGGCTTATTTTGGCCGAGGTGTCTGGCGAGCCATTCGTCACAGACGCTATGCTTGAAAGTTGCTAAGGCTTCGGCGTCTAGACAGTCGACAATCTGGTTCTTTTTAGTAAGAAACCTGTTCCAAAGCTTTTGGGCTGACTCTCCGGGCTGTTGAGTTATATGACTCAAATCATCCGCATCCGGAGGTCGGACATAAGTCCCTTGAAAATTTGCCCGAAAGGCGTCTTCGAGCTCTTCCCAACTTCTGATGGAGCTTTCGGGGAGGCCTTTGAGCCAGTGACGAGCTGGCCCTTTGAGCTTGAGGGGTAGGTACTTGATGGCGTGGAGATCATCTCCTCGAGCCATATGGATATGAAGGATGTAGTCCTCAATCCAGACCCCAGGGTCTGTTGTTTCGTCGTATGCCTCTATGTTTACGGGCTTGAATCCTTCTGGAAATTCGTGGTCCAGCACCTCATCGGTGAAACATAGGGGGTGTGAGGCACCCCTGTAGCTGGGTGTACTACATTGTTCGGATGTTTGTTGTATTGCATTGTATGCTGGGGAGTGCTTGCGTGGTCCATAGATGGATCTTGTTACACCGTCCTTTGGGTGCGAGCCCTTGCATTGGTTGCGTGTTGTATGGTGAGCGGTGTCGTATGCTGCTCTGTATTGGTAGAGGGGTCGTCTATCCGACCAGGTGGCTGCTTCGATATTTGGTTGTGGGGGTTTTGAGGCCTCCTCATCGAATTCAGGTAGCAGCTTCCGCTTTGGGTAGCTCTTGGAGGGGCGATTGTCGCCATACCTTGCTGCAGTGCTGAGTATTTCACTCCGTCTAAATTGGAGTGTGTCTTACGCGGCCTTGAGCCTTTGCTTCTGCTTTTTTAGGCTCCTCGCAGTGGCAACAAGCCTTTTACGGGCAGTCTGCTGCTCCGGATGCCTGTCCGGCGTTATGTCATCCAGACCATGATCCTTGATAGGATTTGTTTGTTCGGTTTGATTATCCGGATTGCCATTGTTCGGCAGTGGTTCGCCCTACTCCAGCACTGGGTCTGTGTGATCGCTATTTCTGTCGGGGCGGGGTTTGGGGCGGCGCTTGCGTCGCTGCTTTGACTGCGTTTTGAGGGAACAAGCCTTCGGTGCGTCCTTCCGCTCCCCGTCGTCATCTTTTGGTGCGTCCACCATGTATACGTCATGTGACGAGGTGGCGTTCCAGGGCCCAATAGGCGTTGGTTCTTCATCGTCTCCTTCATCGGCGTCCATATCGTCGATGTCTTCGGAGTCGAGGTCGAGCATGTCGGTTAAGTCGTCGACAGTTGCTACAAAGTGGGTGGTGGGTGGGCTTTGAATTTCTTCATCGTCCGTACCCCAACCTTGCTGACCGTAGTCCGGCCAGGGCTCTCCTGATAAAGAGAGAGACTTCAGTGACTTCAAGATATCGCCGAAAGGCGAGTGCTGAAAGATGTCCGCGGCAGTGAACTCCATGATCGGCGCCCAATCGGATTCGATTGGCAGGGGCGCGGAGGGTTCGGAGTCCGGCTCCTTGGAGTCATGATTCTCGTAGAGTACGGGGCTGGTGCTTGGCTCAATCGCCGTTGGGGTCGCAGCCCCTGAGGTGGCGTCCAACCGCCCATCCTCGATCGGCGCAGTTGGCTCCGAATTAAGGGTCGGAGCCGATGCGGGTGCGGCCTCCAGGGCATTGTTCGGCGGCAGAGCTAGAGCATGCTCGTCGTGATAGTGCGGCGCGCTCGGCAGTGGCTCGAATCTGTCGAAGATCAAGCCCCCGCGGATGTCAGCCGTGTAGTTAAAACTTCCAAATCTGACCTGACGGCCAGGGGTGTAGCTTTCGATCTGCTCCAGACGGTCAAGCGAATTGGCCCGCAGTGCGAAGCCGCCGAAGACGAAGATCTGTCCGGGGAGGAAGGTCTCACCCTGGACTGCATCGCTATCGATGATCATAGGAGCCATCGAGCCTGACAGCGACGACACAGAGGAACTCTCAATGAAAGCACCAATGTCGGTGTCAAAACCGGTGGATCTCGGGTAGGGGGTCCCGATCTGTGCATCTAGGGCGGATGGTAACAGGAGACAAGGGACACGAAGTTTTACCGAGGTTCGGGCCCTCTCGATGGATGTAAAACCCTACGTCCTGCTTGATTAATATTGATGATATGGGTAGTACAAGAGTAGATCTACCACGAGATCGAGGAGGATAAACCCTAGAAGCTAGCCTATGGTATGATTGTTGATGTGTCTGTTGTCCTACGGACTAAAACCCTCCGGTTTATATAGACAATGGATAGGGTTAGGGTTACATAGAGTCAGTTACAATGGTAGGAGATCTGCATATCCGTATCGCCAAGCTTGACTTCCACGCCATGGAAAAGTCCCTTCCGGACACGGGACGAAGTCTTCAATCTTGTATCTTCATAGTCCAGGAGTCCGGCTGAAGGTATAGTCCGGCTATCCGAACACCCCCTAATCCAGGACTCCCTCAAGGTTCAACACTAATCCCAAAAGTATAGGGAGTGTGCGATGATGATCATGTCAATCTTAGAACCACTTCCAGCACACATCGTCACTTCACCCTTAACTAGTCTCTGTTCATTCTGCAACTCCCGTTTCGAGTTACTACTCTTAGCAACTGAACCAGTATCAAATACCGAGGGGTTGCTACGAACACTAGTAAAATACACATCAATAATCTGTATATCAAATATACCTTTGTTCACTTTGCCATCCTTCTTATCCGCCAAATACTTGGGGCAGTTCCGCTTCTAGTGACCAGTCCCTTTGCAGTAGAAGCACTCAGTCTCAAGCTTAGGATTAGACTTGGGCTTCTTCACTTGAGCAGCAACTTGCTTGCCGTTCTTCTTGAAGTTCCCTTTCTTTCCCTTTGCCTTTTTCTTGAAACTGGTGGTCTTGTTAATCATCAACACTTGATGCTCTTTCTTGATTTCTACCTTCATCGATTTCATCATCATGAAAAGCTCGGGAATTGTTTTCATCATCCCTTGCATACTATAGTTCATCACGAAGTTCTACTAACTTGGTGATGGTGACTAGAGAATTCTGTCAATCACTATTTTATCTGGAAGATTAACTCCCACTTGATTCAAGCGATTGTAGTACCCAGACAATCTGAACACATGCTCACTGCTTGAGCTATTCTCCTCCATCTTTTAGCTATAGAACTTGTTGGAGACTTCATATCTCTCAACTCGGGTATTTGCTTGAAATATTAACTTCAACTCCTGGAACATCCATATGATCCATGACATTCAAAACGTCTTTGAAGTCCCGATTCTAAGCTATTAAGCATGGTGCACTAAACTATCAAGTAGTCATCATATTGAGCTAGCCAAACGTTCATGACGTCTGCATCTGCTCCTGCAATAGGTCTGTCACCTAGCGGTGCATTAAGTACATAATTCTTCTGTGTAGAATGAGGATAAACCTCAGATCACGGATCCAATCCGCATCATTGCTACTAACATCTTTCAACTTAGTTTTCTCTAGGAACATATCAAAAATAAAACAGGGGAGCTGAACGCGAGCTATTGATCTACAACATAGATATGCTAATACTACCAAGACTAAGTTCATGATAAATTTAAGTTCAATTAATCATATTACTTAAGAACTCCCACTTAGAAAGACATCCCTCTAATCTTCTAAGTGATCACGTGATCCAAATCAACTAAACCATAACCGATCATCACATGAAATGGAGTAGCTTTCAATGGTGAACATCAATATGTTGATCATATCTACTATATGATTCACGCTCGACCTTTCGGTCTCAGTGTTCCGAGGCCATATCTGCATATGCTAGGCTCGTCAAGTTTAACCTGAGTATTCTGCGTGTGCAAAACTGGCTTGTACCCATTGTAGATGGACGTAGAGCTTATCACACCCGATCATCACATGGTGTCTGGGCACGACGAACTTTGGCAACAGTGCATACTCAGGGAGAACACTTTTATCTTGAAATTTAGTGAGAGATCATCTTATAATGCTACCGTCAATCAAAGCAAGATAAGATGCATAAAAGATAAACATCACATGCAATCAATATAAGTGATATGATATGGCCATCATCATCTTGTACTTGTGATCTTCATCTCCGAAGTACCGTCATGATCACCATCGTCACCGGCGCGACACCTTGATCACCATGGTAGCATCATTGTCGTCTCGCCAATCTTATGCTTCCACGACTATTGCTACCGCTTAGTGATAAAGTAAAGCATTACAGCGCAATTGCATTGCATACAATAAAGCAACAACCATATGGCTCCTGCCAGTTGCCGATAACTCGGTTACAAAACATGATCATTTCATACAATAAAATTTAGCATCATGTCTTGACCATATCACATCACAACATGCCCTGCAAAAACAAGTTAGACGTCCTTTACTTTGTTGTTGCAAGTTTTACGTGGCTGCTACGGGCTTAGCAAGAACTGTTCTTACCTACGCATCAAAACCATAATGATAGTTTGTCAAGTTGGTGCTGTTTTAACCTTCGCAAGGACCAGGCGTAGCCACACTTGGTTCAACTAAAGTTGGAGAAACTGACACCCGCCAGCCACCAGTGTGCAAAGCACGTCGGTAGAACCAGTCTCGCGTAAGCGTACGCATAATGTCAATCCGGGCCGCTTCATCCAACAATACCGCCGAACCAAAGTATGACATGCTGGTAAGCAGTATGAATTATATCGCCCACAACTCACCTGTGTTCTGCTCGTGCATATAACATCAACGCATAAAACCTAGGCTCGGATGCCACTGTTGGGGAACGTAGTAATTTCAAAAAAAATCCTACGCACACTCAAGATCATGGTGATGCATAGCAACGAGAAGGGAGAGGGTTGTCTACGAACCCTCATAGACCAGCAACGGAAGCGTTGACACAACGTAGAGGAAGTAGTCGTACGTCTTCCCGATCCGACCGATCCAAGTACCGAACGTACGGCACCTCCGAGTTCTGCACACGTTCAACTCGGTGACGTCCCTCGAGCTCCGATCCAGCAAAACGTTGAGGCAGAGTTTTGTCAGCACGACGGCGTGATGACGGTGATGATGTTCTACCGACGCAGGGCTTCGCCTAAGCACTGCTACGATATGACCGAGGTGGAATATGGTGGAAGGGGGCACCGCACATGGCTAAGGAATGATCACGAAGATCAACTTGTGTGTCATGGGGTGCCCACTTGCCCCCGTATATAAAGCAGGGAGAGGGGGAGGTGCGGCCGGCCCTAGGGGTGCGCCTGGTGGAGTCCTACTCCCACCGGGAGTAGGACCCCCCTCTTGCCTTGTTGGAAAAGGAAGGGGGAAGGGAGAAAGAGGAAAGGGGGGCACCGCCCCCCTTCCTTGTCCTATTCGGACTAGGGGGGAGGGGGCGTGCGGCCTGCCCTGGCCGGCCCTCCTCTTCTCCCTTATGGCCCATGTAGGCCCAATAACCCCCCCCGGGGGGGGTTCCGGTAACCCCCAGTACTCCGGTAAAATCCAGATTTCACCCGGAACGTTTTTGATATCCAAATATAGGCTTCCAATATATCAATCTTTATGTCTCGACCATTTCGAGACTCCTCATCATGTCCGTGATCACATCCGGGACTCCGAACAACCTTCGGTACATCAAAACACAAAAACCCTAATTACGATCGTCACCGAACTTTAAGCGTGCGGACCCCTACGGGTTCGAGAACTATGTAGACATGACCGAGACACGTCTCCGGTCAATAACCAATAGCAGAACCTGGATGCTCATATTGGCTCCTACATATTCTACGAAGATCTTTATTGGTCAGACCGCATAACAACATACGGTGTTCCCTTTGTCATCGGTATGTTTCTTGCCCGAGATTCGATTGTCGGCATCTCAATACCTAGTTCAATCTCGTTACCGGCAAGTCTCTTTACTCGTTCCGTAATACATCATCTTGAAACCAACTCATTAGTTGCAATGCTTGCAAGGCTTAGGTGATGTGCATTACCGAGAGGGCCTAGAGATACCTCTTCGACAATCGGAGTGACAAATCCTAATCTCAAAATACGCCAACCCAACAAGTACCTTCGGAGACACCTGTAGAGCACCTTTATAATCACCCAGTTACGTTGTGACGTTTGGTAGCACACAAAGTGTTCCTTCGGTAAACGGGAGTTGCATAATCTCATAGTCATGGGAACATGTATAAGTCATGAAGAAAGCAATAGCAACAAACTAAACGATCAAGTGCTAAGCTAACGGAATGGGTCAAGTCAATCACATCATTCTCCTAATGATGTGATCCCATTTAATCAAATGACAACTCATGTCTATGGTTAGGAAACATAAATATCTTTGATCAACGAGCTAGTCAAGTAGAGGCATACTAGTGACACTTTGTTTGTCTATGTATTCACACATGTATTATGTTTCTGGTTAATACAATTCTAGCATGAATAATAAACATTTATCATGATATAAGGAAATAAATAATAACTTTATTATTGCCTCTAGGGCATATTTCCTTCAATCGCAACATAGGCATAGCAATAGAGCGAGCAACTAGCAAGCAAAGATAGAAGTGATTTTGAGGGTGTGGTCATCTTGCCTGCAAAGTTCTCTGAGAAGACGAAAGATTGATCCTCGAAAACATACTCAACGGGTACCTCAAACACGAACTCGTCTCCCGTCTGTACCCAAAACAAGAACACAAGCAAAGGAAACCACAATCAACCATGGTGCAATGCGCAAGCAACATGATGAAAAACATGGCATGATATGCGGGATGTGATATGCAATGCATATGCGAGCTCCGGAAGGAAAAGATTGAACCAGGCCTCAACTTGGAAAACCAAGAGTGCCCCTGGAAAGATGAGTTGTTTTTGGTCGAAATCAATATAAAGATCACCGGAATCGGATGCATGGTTTAAAAATGGCAAGCAAAACAATAATGGCACAAAACTGCGATTAACAGCACGATGCCATCTGGAATGCAACAAGAAACTAAGCTACTGCACTCTAACATAGCAACAAAGCACATGGCAGTGATCCACTCAAGATGCTTGACAAAAGATGAACACTAAGCTACGACTAAATCACACAATAGCAGGTTCAAACAAGCATGGCAAAAATGCAAAAGATATCAGGTTCACAGACTTAGTGGAAATAACATGTCAGGATTTAAACATCAGGAAGCAATGTTTAGAGAAAGATAACAACATGCTACAGGATCAAATCGTAGCAATACAAGGCATGGCATGAATCTACTCAAATCATATAACAAAAGTCCCTTACTGACCATATGCCAAAAGGGATTAGAAGATATGATGGCACCTATGTAAACATAGCAAGTTCAGTTAACAGATTCAGACTTAGCAGAAAACTGGAACATGGCAAAACAAAATTATGTAGGCCTGTTTGCGAGCTCGATGCACTCACCACAAGGCATTGCATGACAAACTAAGCATACACCCAACAAGTAGACATGATAAATAAGCTAACCATGGCAAGAACACTCTCATAGCATGCATGGATCAACTACAACAACCTCGAAAAAATTGATTAACACGTAACCAATCTGCTAGGAACATTTTATAGCAAAGTAGAGCAAGATTGAGTCATGCTAGGGTACTCCATAATTCCAAACAAAGACATGGATGGATAGAGCATAGCAATATCTCAAAATCATACTTACTGAACATGCTCAAAAGAGGCATGGATCACTCTGTAGCAACAAGAATACATGGCATAAAAATAACATCAGGGAAATGACTTAGAAGAATCCTAAGTCCCTGAAATCAGGAACATCACGAGAGCTACTTTGCATGCTTGTGCTAGTCACCACATTGATCACAAAAATACAAGGCATACACCCTTGTAAAGATGGCATGGCATATAACAAAACACATGTAGGGCTCAAGTTCATAGGAGGCACACATTAAACATGGCAAAAATGACAAATGTCCATAATCTATTAAGAATCTGAAACTAACATTACATATCACTCTTGCAACAGCATTTAGGGCATCAAGATGAACTCAAACAAGCATGATGCAATGGAATGAAATGAAGAGGACAACCAGATGAACATTTTGATATATGGCACGTTCAAAACGGAGCTACGAATGTGGAGTTATGACATGATGAAGTATGCATGAAAAATACACAGATCTGGGACTTAGAGAAAATTAGATCTCGCGGGAACCGGGACGAGGAGGACCCGGGACGAGATGATCCGGGCAGGGCGCGGGCGCCTGTTTGGTTCCCGGGGTTGGTGGATCTCATCCACCTTCCCCGAATCCAGCGAGGGAGGAGGACGCCGGCGAGGCGGCGCGCTCCGGCTATGACCGGCAACGAGGGCGCGTCGGCGCGACGAGGAGCACGGCGGGCCGAGCAGGCACGATGGAGGAGGAGGCAGCGCACGGCATGCGGGGTAGCGCCTGATGCGGGCAGCGGCGCGCGCGCATGACAGCAGCGGGCGGCGGGCGAGCAAGGTGGGGCGGCGGCGACCGAACAACAAGGCGGCATGGCGGGCGATGCGTGCGGCGGCGAGGAAAGTCGGCGGCGAGGTGCGGCAGGGAGCCGGGCGGAGGAGTGTGGGCCCGACGCAGCCCGGTTCGGCCCCAGGGCGGGCCGGATCTTGGCCCCGGGTGGCCGGCGTGGTGGGAGGAGGCGGCGGGACACGTGTCACACCCTGATTGGCACGGGGTGGCGGCGCTACTGAGGTGGCGCGCTTCGATTGGTCGGAGTGATGTGGCGGCAGGGTGGACGCGTCCGGCGGCGGAGGAAGAAATGTCCGGCGGCGCGAGCAAAGGCTAGGGTTTGATCTGCGTGGAATTTTTGGAGGAGAGCACATATATATAGGTAGAGGGAGCTAGGAGACTCCAAATTGAGCATGGTTTTCGGCCACGCGATCGTGATCGAACGAACGAGAGGATGGAGGAGGTTTGGATGGGTTTTGGGCAACTTTGGAGAGGTGTTGGGCTGCAACACACACGAGGCCTTTACGGTTCCTCGGTTAACCGTTGGAGTATCAAACGAAGTCCAAATGGCACGAAACTTGACAGGCGGTCTACCGGTAGTATACCAAGGCCGCTTGGCAAGTCTCGGTCCAATCCGAGAACGTTCAACACCCACACACGAAAAGAGGCAAAAGGAGGGCGCTGGAGGACATAGGAGTGCCGAATTGCAAAACGGACAACGGGGAAAATGCTCGGATGCATGAGACGAACATGTATGCAAATGCGATGCACATGATGACATGATATGAAATGCATGGCACGCAAACAACTGCCGAGGCAACAACAGCGAATAACTGGAAGACACCTGGCGCAACGGTCTCGGGGTGTTACAACACTCCACCACTATGAGAGGATCTCGTCCCGAGATCTAGAATGGCACCGAAGGGAAAACAGAAGAGAAAGAGAAGAGGTAAAACTATGTTGCTTCTTTGACAAACGAGTGAAAGCAAAGAACCTTGCGAGGTTGAACAAATTGAAAGAAAGAAAGCAACGGAGAAGAACAAAGTTGAAAAGCACTCCGTTAGGAAAAAGGAACAAGGAAGAACAAATTCAGGTAGCACTCCGGTTGAAAAGTGATGCAAGAGTCGATAAGATGAAAAGAACTTGATTAGAGGACACAACACTCCGGTTAAATGGATAAGCAAAAGAAAGAAACATGATCTTGACAAAACAAGCAGATGGGTTGAAGAGAGCAACATCACAATGCCTCTGGGAGAAATGAAAGAATGGAATTAAAGGAGCGGGGAAGAAAACAACATCTTCTACCTCCAATGAGCTTGCAAAGACATCTTAAGGAGAAGGGTCGAACAGAGTTGTTGGAAAACGAACAATGAAAGGATAAGCTTGATGTGGACTTATGGAAGACATCCCAAAACTATGAGGTGAAATTCTTCCACTAACTGAAACAATAGGTTGGATTGATATGACCAAGGAGACGAGAAACTTATTACACCGGGAGGATAGATGAAGAACTTGGGTCATTTATGAGCACCATAAATAGCAACAATCCTTAGGGAAGGCTTTAGGTTAAACATGACACAAGATAACTCCAACGAAGAGGTTGATGGATTTAAATATCTCATCTTTTGAATGAAGAATGATATATTGCCACCTCAAAAGATAAGGGAGAACAATTGCACTCCAGATTGCAAGATGAAGAATGTTTGAGCTCCTCTGAAAAGAATCTTGATGAACACTTTGAGAAGGGATTAAATCATTTATGAATGATCATGTAGCGCCTCCATGAAGAACTCCGGTAAACAAAAGGATAACGAAAAGAAAGAGAAGTTGAAAACACGAGGTGAATCCTTGCAATGATTTAGATGAATCTCCATGGTGATATAATTGCGAGAGCTTGGAACTCTTGGAAAAGAATAGATAAAGCCTCTCGAACCGAGAATGTGATATGATGAACCTCCGAAATAAGGAATTGAATTCACTCGATGAAACAAGAATAAGAATTACATTATGCTTATCCTTCACCAATTAAACTGATGACAAACAATGGATTTTGCACACTACTTATTCTCGTAGAAAGGATTAAGAGAGATATAGCGCAAACTTGGGAATGTCTTCAACGAATCCACTGGTAGGATTGAAAACAACGAATACATAGATATGATAAATGAAAGAAGAAGAATCTTGGAAGAACCACCGTAAGAATTGAAAACGATTGAAGAAAAGATAAAGAAGCACTGAGAAGAATTAGCAAATGAATGAAGATGCTTGAGAGAATTTAGAAACAAGATAATGAAGAGATCTCGAACTAATTAATGAATACTTGAGCGATGCACCGGTAAGATTTGGAGAACAAAAGCTGAATGCTGAGAATGATTAATATTTCAAAAGATGGCCTTCGAAGAATCAAATTGAAAAGAATCTTGGGTTGCTCCGGAAGGATAAAAAGAATTGTCACAATTGAAACAATTATGAGAGGATGGCAACAAGCTAGAATCACGCATCTCTGAGAGAAACGGATAAGATATGGAGGAAAAACTCTTCTTCGGTCTACAAAATTTGAGAATAACGATGAGAAACACCACCATGAATTATTTAGACACTCCGTAAGAATGAAGAATAGAAAGGTTGAAACAACAACGAAAAGAATTTGAAAGATCTTGGAGAAATACATATGACCGATGACAATTCATTCTTACGTCAAACTTTGAAAGAATTTGAGGGTAGCTCCGGGAAAATAAGAAGAGTCAGGTAAGATCCTGGGAAAAGACCTATGGGTTAGGGCCCACTCAAAAGAAACACCGTTGAAGGATCTTGAAGAGAGATTACGCCGGTTGAATTAAATGGCTTGAATAAGATAACAATCTCGAAATAACTTGAACGATTACAAGTGGAAACACTCTTCGAGATGTCTTCAGCACTCCGGAACAAATGAATAGCGAGAAGAGGATAGTTGAGAGGTGCGCCGGCATGAGAAGGTATTTGAAACGAGGAGAGTTTATGATCGAGGAAGCTTGAACTGAAACCACCAGAGAATATAAATAATGAAGAATGATGAACTTGAAGAGCATCTTCATGTGAACCACCGGGTAAGAACATTGACGGAAAAGAATGGAGAGACTTCACATCCATAAGATGGATACTTGATTAAGACATCTGATTCCTTGAAGAAAAGGGGTGGGAGGGTGGGTAAAACAAAAGCAACTTAGGAACAGATGAAACGAACACCGTTGAGAAGACTTGAGTTGATCTTGCGGATGTTGAAAATGATCGGATCCACTTGAAGAGAAATACGCCGGTTGAGAAGGATTGACATGACGATCTCGATGATCAAGAAGGATTAGTATTCACATAGAAATATGAGAACACCGCTTAGGAAAGGTATGGAATCAACATTTGACTTCGAAGCAACTCAAATAACACAATCAAAACAAAACAAGGATTGGCTTGCAAAATAAGCTGGAACAAACATATGATAGAGATTTCATCCGAAGTTTTCATGGTGGGGCCCACACGGGCTCGATCGTACAACACCATCATGTACAAGGCAGTGCACATGACATACAAAGCGTCCCCGAGTCAGCATAGCCAAGGACTCTTTAAGACACAACGAGACCACTGTAAAACCAACCGTGGATAGGCGGACCACTAGACGTCGAACCCCAATTTCATATCATACATTTGTCGGGAAGATGTCCTAGGAGCTACTTGAATTCCCACTTATAAACTCCTGAAACTTTCTGGTTATGCAATCAGGTGTTGGGGATACAGGGGAAGCATAATATCTCACCCAAAACTAGCAATTCCTACATCCAGCTGTATCCATTCTTCAACACATAACCAAGAAACCTTCGGAAATCATTTACCTCAACCTTCAAAAAGCATCCGTTATACGAGTTATGGCAATACTCCCGAACTCCCGCCCCAGTACTGGGTGGCGTCAAGGTTATCTCACCAACAACTACATAAAAGAGATTTTCGATGTTGGCGAAACTCAGGTATTCCAGAACTGCAATGATAAAATTGTGATGACAACATCTCGGAGCTCAACTCCCTGGGACACTGCCACAACCCCTAAATGTCAGGAGGCACCAAGAACAATGTTCTCGTCACAAAACCATCGGAATGATTCCAAGATACCCGCGCGATCCTAATTTTTTAGTGAAATTTGAGAAGAGAAGAGTCAAAACTCTACGTCAGGATGCCTCACCAGAGCGACGAAGGGACTGAGGAGTAAAAAGAATCCTACTCTCCGATATATATAATCCTATAAGACTCAAAACATTTTTCTAGACTCAACAACGTCAGTGATTCGATCAAGCAGGGGGCTCCTAAGTCGGGGAAGGCTCTGATTACCAACTTGTAACACCCACGATGCGGCTATATCTCCCACGTGTCGGAGCACGACTTAGAGGCATAACCACATTGTGGGCATGTCGCAAGAGGGGTAATCTTTACACATCCCATGTACTAGATAAGAAAGAGGTAAAGACTTGGATTACAATCGCCACTTCACACAATACATAAGTATAGAATTACATCATCTAGAATACAATCAAGGTCCGACTACGGAACCAAATTAAAAGAAGACTACCCCTAATGCTACAGATCCCCGATCGCCCCAACTGGGCTCCACTACTGATCAACTAGAAATGGAACAACATAACAAAAACGATCGTCATCACGCTCCTCCTTGAGCTCGGTTGCGTCACCTGCACGGTATCATCGGCACCTGCAGTCTGGTTTTGGAAGTAATCTGTGAGTCACGGGGACTCAGCAATCTCACACCCTCGCGATCAAGACTATTTAAGCTTGTGGGTAGGGAAAAGGTAGGTGAGGTGGAGCTGCAGCAAGCACTAGCATATATGGTGGCTAACTTATGCAAAAGAGAGCGAGAAGAGAAGCAAAGCACGGTCATGAACTAGAAGTGATCAAGAAGTGATCCTGAAACTACTTACGTTCAAGCATAACTCCAACACCGTGTTCACTTCTGGGACTCCGCCGAGAAGAGACCATCACGGCTACACACACGGTTGATGCATTTTAATTAAGTTAAGTGTCAAGTTTTCTACAACCGGACATTAACAAATTCCCATCTGCCCATAACCGCGGGCACGGCTTTCGAAAGTTCAAATCCCTGCAGGGGTGTTCCAACTTAGCCCATCACAAGCTCTCACGGTCAATGAAGGATAATCCTTCTCCCAGGAAGATCCAATCAGACTCGGAATCCTGGTTACAAGACATTTCGACAATGGAAAAACATAACCAGCAAAGCCACCCAGATGTGCCGACAAATCCCGATAGGAGCTGCACATATCTCATTCTCAGGGCACACCGGATGAGCAAGACGTCGGGTTGGCATAAACCCTGGTTGCCCAAGGGGCGCCGGACATCGCTCAGGTTGGAC